>NC_092113.1:19740919-20066209 GCF_045679555.1 Salvelinus alpinus
CCACACGGGACCATTTGTTCCTGACAAAGATATTATAATATACTCATGACAGAGATAGTTCCCGCTTCCGAGCCGGCCTGTCAGAGTAGCCTATACAAATAAGAAAAGTGAAGTAATTAAGTAAGTATAACAATTAAGAATAAGAGGCATGTGAAATATTTTCTAGTGAATCCCGATAGAATTGCTGTAATTGCTCACCACCCCCAGGTGGTGAGGGTAGGTAACAACATCTCCACCCCGCTGATCCTCAACACTGGGGCCCCACAAGGGTGCGTTCTGAGCCCTCTCCTGTACTCCCTGTTCACCCACGACTGCGTGGCCATGCACGCCTCCAACTCAATCATCAAGTTTGCGGATGACACTACAGTGGTAGGCTTGATTACCAACAACGACGAGACGGCCTACAGGGAGGAGGTGAGGGCCCTCGGAGTGTGGTGTCAGGAAAATAACCTCACACTCAACGTCAACAAAACAAAGGAGATGATTGTGGACTTCAGGAAACAGCAGAGGGAGCACCCCCCTATCCACATCGACGGGTCAGTAGTGGAGAAGGTGGAAAGTTTTAAGTTCCTCGGTGTACACATCACGGACAAACTGAATTGGTCCACCCACACAGACAGCGTTGTGAAGAAGGCGCAGCAGCGCCTCTTCAACCTCAGGAGGCTGAAGAAATTCGGCTTGTCACCAAAAGCACTCACAAACTTCTACAGATGCACAATCGAGAGCATCCTGTCGGGCTGTATCACCGCCTGGTACGGCAACTGCTCCGCCCACAACCGTAAGGCTCTCCAGAGGGTAGTGAGGTCTGCAGAACGCATCACCGGGGGCAAACTACCTGCCCTCCAGGACACCTACACCACCCGATGTCACAGGAAGGCCATAAAGATCATCAAGGACAACAACCACCCAAGCCACTGCCTGTTCACCCCGCTATCATCCAGAAGGCGAGGTCAGTACAGGTGCATCAAAGCAGGGACCGAGAGACTGAAAAACAGCTTCTATCTCAAGGCCATCAGACTGTTAAACAGCCACCACTAACATTTAGCGGCCGCTGCCAACATACTGACTCAACTCCAGCCACTTTAAAAATGGGAATTTATGCAAATTATGTAAAAATGTACCACTAGCCACTTTAAACAATGCCACTTAATATAATGTTTACATACCCTACATTACCCATCTCATATGTATATACTGTACTCTATATCATCTACTGCATCTTGCCATCTTTATGTAATACATGTACCACTAGCCACTTTAAACTATGCCACTTTATGTTTACATACCCTACAGTACTCATCTCATATGTATATACCGTACTCTATACCATCTACTGCATCTTGCCATGCCGTTCTGTACCACCACTCATTCATATATCTTATGTACATATTCTTCATCCCTTTACACTTGTGTGTGTGTATAAGGTAGTAGTTGTGGAATTGTTAGGTTAGATTACTTGTTGGTTATTACTGCATTGTCGGAACTAGAAGCACAAGCATTTCGCTACACTCGCATTAACATCTGCTAACCATGTGTATGTGACTAATAAGATTTGATTTGATTTGAGTAGAGACTGGGCGTGGTTTAGACTCACCCAGCCTATCGCCGGCGCTCAGGCTAGTCCTAGCCTCTTTGCGCTCTTTGGTGTCCCGGCGCTGTTGCTGTGTAGATTACGCTCCCTCACCCCAGAGACTGAGGTCAGACAGCTCTGCAACATTGTCTGCGCTATTTGCACCTGTATACAAATGCACACTGTTCTCGCTCAAGGCTAACCACAGCTTCCCAGCACACTTATCTGGGGCTAACTGTTACTTCCAGCACACACACAGACACCCAGGCGCCCAGGCCAACAGTTGCTAATATTCAATCACATTGAGTATTCAATCACAATCACATATAGTATTGGGTTGTAGTGCATAACTCAGAACCTCACACTACCTACAAGTACATATTACCTCAACTAACCTGTGCCCCCGCACATTGACTCTGTACACGTACCCCTGTGTGTATATACATATATATATATATATATTACATTTAAGTCATTTAGCAGACGCTCTTATCCAGAGCGACTTACAAATTGGTGCATTCACCTTATGATATCCAGTGGAACAACCACTTTACAATAGTGCATCTAACTCTTTTAAGGGGGGGGGGGTTAGAAGGATTACTTTATCCTATCCTAGGTATTCCTTAAAGAGGTGGGGTTTCAGGTGTCTCCGGAAGGTGGTGATTGACTCCGCTGACCTGGCGTCGTGAGGGAGTTTGTTCCACCATTGGGGTGCCAGAGCAGCGAACAGTTTTGACTGGGCTGAGCGGGAACTGTACTTCCTCAGAGGTAGGGAGGCGAGCAAGCCAGAGGTGGATGAACGCAGTGCCCTTGTTTGGGTGTAGGGCCTGATCAGAGCCTGAAGGTACGGAGGTGCCGTTCCCCTCACAGCTCCGTAGGCAAGCACCATGGTCTTGTAGCGGATGCGAGCTTCAACTGGAAGCCAGTGGAGAGAGCGGAGGAGCGGGGTGACGTGAGAGAACTTGGGAAAGTTGAACACCAGACGGGCTGCGGCGTTCTGGATGAGTTGTAGGGGTTTAATGGCACAGGCAGGGAGCCCAGCCAACAGCGAGTTGCAGGAAGGCCATAAATATATATATTTATTTTTTTACTTCAGTTTATTTTAGTAAATACTTTAACACGTCTTTTTCTTAAAACTGCATTGTTGGTTAAAACTTCTTATGGCTGCAATCCCGTTAACGGGATGATATGACAACGCCAGTGAAAGTGCAGGGCGCCAAATTCAAACAATAGAAATCTCATAATTAAAATTCCTCAAACATACATGTATCTTATACCATTGTAAAGGTAATCTTGTTGTTAATCCCACCAAAGTGTCCGATTTCAAATAGGCTTTACAGCGAAAGCACCACAAACGATTATGTTAAGTCACCGCAAAATCACAGAAAAACAGCCATGAGTCACAAAAAGCAGAAATAGAGATAAAATGAATCACTAACCTTTGATGATCTTCATCAGATGACACTCATAGGACTTCATATTACACAATACATATATGTCTTGTTTGATTAAGTTCATATTTATATAAAAAAAAGCTCAGTTTACATTGGCGCCATTATCAGAAATGCCTCCAAAATATCCGGAGAAATTGCAGAGAGCCACGTCAAATAACATAAATACTCATCATAAACTTTGATGAAAGATACATGTTTTACATAGAATTAAAGATACTTGTTCTTAATGCAACCGCTGTGTCAGATTTCAAAAAGCTTTACGGCAAAAGCACAATATTCAATCATCTGAGAACAGCGTTCAGCCACAAAAGGAAGCCATACAGTTACCCGCCAAATTGTGCAGTCAACAAAACTCATAAAAAGCATTATAAATCTTCACTTACCTTTGCTGATCTTCGTCGGAATGCATTCCCAGGACTCCCACAAGAAATGTTTGTTTTGTTCGGTAATGTCCATCATTTATGTCCAAATAGCTATTTTTGTTAGCGTGTTTGGTAAACAAATCCAAAGTCAGAAAGCGCGTTCACTAAAAGCTGACGAAATGTCAAAAAGTTCCATAACAGTCAGTAGAAACATGGCAAACGATGTATTGAATCAATCTTTAGAATGTTTTTAACATAAATCTTCAGTAACGTTCCAACCAGAAAATTACATTGACTTCAGATGTGCGATGGAACAGAGCTCCCTCTCATGTGAACGCGCATGGTCAGAGCATGGCCAGGTCATGGTAGACCTGACTATTTCCTGTCTCCTTCGGCCCCACTACACAGTAGAGGCATCAGACAAGGTTCTACAGACTGTTGACATCTAGTGGAAGCCGTAGGAAGTGCAAACTCATCCATATCCCACTGTGTGTTCTGTAGGGGCTGTGTTGTAAATCGACAAACCTCAGAATTCCCACTTCCTGTTTGGATTTTTTCTCAGGTTTTTGCCTGCCATATGAGTTCTGTTATACTCACAGACATCATTCAAACAGTTTTAGAAACTTCAGTGTTTTCTATCCAATACGAATAATAATATGCATATATTAGCAACTGGGACTGAGGAGCAGGCAGTTTACTATGGGCACCTCTGTGCACCTTTCATCCAAGCTACTCAATACTGCCCCTGCAGCCATAAGAAGTTAAGGGCTTGTAAGTAAGCATTTCACAGTAAGGTCTACTACACCTGTTGTATTTGGCGCATATGACAAATACAATTTTATTTTGATTTGCAGCAGCTTGCCTGATGGACCCACGTGTGTCTCTGGTACTTCTCTCAACAGAGATGGAGCCACTAAGGAGGGTAGCAGAGTCTGTTGTATTTCAGAAAATCAGAGAGTACAGCCATGGAGCAGCACAACCCCAGGAAGATGCCAGCACGATGAATCCAGCAAGCATCTCAACCACAGTGCTTCAGAAATTTAGCTTTGTCGTATCGAAGATTGTGTCTGAGGTCACTGTACAGCCGGAGGGTCAACCTGGTAGGGCATTAAGTTCCCCGTGTAAGCTGTGGAAATACCTGGAAGAGGTAAAAGGGGGTATGTTTAGAGAGTCACCTCTCCAGTTCAACACACATTTTTATTGGTCGCAAGGGTGCTAGTGAAATGTTTTTACCTGGTCATGTTAGTTTTTGGTTCACAAAGCTTTTTTTAATAATCATGTTTTATTCAAACTGTAATGTGCAATTGACCAAACATAAACCAAGTTTCTGAAGAGGCAACAACTGCACGGGAATGCCCGTCTGTGTGTGTCAGAGCTCTACATACAGGGGAGATTTTGGAAACCCTCTGGGCCAGTCGATCTTCCCTGTCAGTGGCCCACTTAGGGCCAGTGAAAAATATATTGTAATAATTATATTTTTAATCAAGGCTATATAATTGATTAAAAAAATGGCTTTCCTAAATGTCTTTCCATACAAAGCGTTCCATTACAAAGGGAACCTGGCTTTTGGTTGCTTTCTTGTTTTAAAACGTGATACAATAACCCCTCTAACTCTCAACATCTCAAAATGGCAAGACTGACTAGATACCACATTGACAGATTGTAACGTTCGTCGTTGGGAGAAAGAGAGGAGGACCAAGGTGCAGCGTGGTAAGTATTCATTATCTCTTTTAATGAAAACGAATACTCGAACAAAAACAAAACACGAGAACGAAACAGTCCTGGGGCCTGTTGCACAAAAGTAGAATTAAGACATCCGGGATAAATGACTCAGCTGAGCTCAATGAAGCCAAAACATGTGCGTCCAGGCTTAATTGGTTGCACAAAGACCAAGCCAGGATGAGCAGACACGGATTCATTAAGCCAGGTGAAACCAATCCTGGATAGGTGCGCGCTCACGGCTCACTCAAATAGACCCCGCCACAGATCACAGATTAACTGATTTACCATGGCAACTAGAGCCGCGTACTTTTCCCCGTCGGAAGCACAAATCCTCATGGAGGCATACGAGGAGGTAAAAGATATAATTAAGAAGAAAGGCAACACCGCCACAGTGATAAAGCAAAGAGAAAAAGCGTGGCAAAGTATTGCAGACCGCCTGAATGCGTAAGTAGTGCACAATTACACACTCACCGCTCCGCTGAAACATCACAATTACAATTCAAATATTTAATTCACATCTCCAAAAATGCAGTTGTACTGTAATTATGAAACGGTTAAATTTTTAATTGAAATGCACTGCAGATATGAGTGAAATTGTGTAAAGTAACTCCATCACACTGTATAAAGCTATGATACATTTTTTGATATTTTTACTGAAAACAAGACAAAAATACCAAGTAATTTTTTGCAGTGTGACTCCATTAAATGTGTGTGTGTGTGTGTGTGTGTGTGTGTGTAGATTAAACATGAACGGGCCAAAACGGACATGGCAGCAGGTCAAAATCAAATACAAGAACATTCTGCAGAATGGTATGGTCCCTGACTAATATTTAACAAAGCACAAGCATATATTGTACCCAGAAGGTGCCTGCTCACACATTGTCTGTACTGTTTTAGCAGTGAAAAAGAATACCCACAGACAAGGCACGGGTGGTGGGTCACCAAAGGCTGACCTTACCCCAGCAGAGGACATGGCCTTGGAGCTAAATAAAGGCAGGCCCGTCTTAGAGGGGATCCCTGGGGGGAAAGAGACGAGCATAGGTTCCTCCCAAGATGCCACCCGCTTCATTCAAGGTATGTCCTTCCATCTCTACATGGGATACAACCACATTCATATTGAATCAATTTGGACTGTCTGACTTTGGTTTACCTATTGCCTTGCAGTGTCTGGCAGCACTGTGTTCCTGTTAGAGCCACCAGCACAAGCACCAGACGATGCTGATCCAGTGAGTACTCCATCAAAGGCATACTGTAGGCCTGGCATGTCTTGTCTACTAGCTTCAATATGAATCCGATTAAATGTGATAGGGTGAAGGCCCCAGTGCAGCAGCAACAGCACATGATGGAGACGATGATGAGGAGGAGACCATCTCTCTGGATTCCAGAAGGCATGAGGTATCATGTTAAGACTGTGAAAGTACTATTTACTCTACAATGGTGAGGAGTCCTCATCAAAATCAAAAA
Organism: Salvelinus alpinus; assembly: GCF_045679555.1. NCBI lineage: Eukaryota > Metazoa > Chordata > Actinopteri > Salmoniformes > Salmonidae > Salvelinus > Salvelinus alpinus. Next base: position 19,747,492 of record NC_092113.1, read on the forward strand.
ATCTAATTTCTTTTACAGGACCCAGATGCTATACAGTGGGAAAACCAGCCTGGCAACATAGTGCGTATTAATAAAAGGACACCACATCCTGCCAAATTCCAGCTGCGCTAATTGTATTGTGTTCACAGAGCTCACAAGCTATCAGAAAGTTGTATGGCAACCACCTCCGGCGCCAAATAGAACTGGCAGACATAGACATTCAGTACAAGAAGAAAAAGATGGAAAATCTTGCACTGGAGTCCGAAATAAAAAAGAGGACAATTAGGAAACTGGACCTTGAAATAAAAAAACTTGAGAGGGAGGTGAGATATGCCTTCAATGTACACTGTATGCTAACTGTAACACAAATGTATTATTCATTATTTTTCTTTCCTCCCCCAGCTCCAAGAAGATGACACAGCTCAAAATAAAAATTAGGTATATTCTCGTAAAGTCAAGTGAGCCATGACATATGAGCTCTTATTGTGAGCACACAGGACGGTGGCATCTTTCTAAGGTTTTTTTTATTTTCCCAGCAATCAGTACAACCAAGTCATCGTTATAAGGCATCGCCCTCTTTTGCCCACCCCCCCAGCACCAGGTGTGGCCACTAGCCTATATGAAGGCCCAAAATTGTGTGTTCCTTTCTGCTCTGACAATGGCATGCCCATTCGTGCGAGATGTGGTGGATGAAGAAGCACTTGTGCTGAGGAGAGCCTTCAGGCGAGAAAGGGTCTTCAGGGACCGGTTGGACCCACTGGCCTTCCCTGATGACCATCTATATGAAAGATACAGGTTTTCTGCAGATGGCATCAGGTATCTATGCAGACTACTGGGTCCCAGGATTAAGCACCGCACTGCACGGAGCCATGCACTGAGTGTGGAGCAAATGGTTTGTGTGGCCTTGCGCTTTTTTGCTAGTGGAGCCTTCCTGTACTCAGTGGGGGATGCAGAACAGCTGAACAAGGCCACAATTTGCCGCACAATAAGGAGTGTGTGTCTGGCTATCAAAGCATTAGCAGATGTCTTCATCTCCTTCCCTGGCCACAGAAGACTCTGTGACATCAAAGAGGAGTTCTATAGGATTGCAGGTAAGAGGATCTACAAATTACAGGACAACTGTTAACACATAGTAGGATACTCATTACTTTGTGTGACAGGTTTCCCCAATGTCATTGGTGCAGTGGACTGCACACACATAAGGATAAAAGCCCCCTCAGGTGCCCATGAGGCCGATTTTGTGAATAGGAAATCCTTTCACAGCATTAATGTTCAGGTGAACATAACTTTTTGATATTGTCCATTGACGAACACTCTGCATTGCCAGTGATGTGCATTGATTGGTGTAATATTCCTCATCTTATGATTTCAGATGGTCTGCATTGCTGACTGTGTGATCAGCAATGTTGTGGCAAAATGGCCTGGCTCAGTCCATGACTCCAGAATCTTTCGGGCCTCTGAAATCTATCAGTGCCTATCACAAGGTAAGCCACACAACCCCTATTTATAACCATCATGGCTGTGTCAAGAATATCACTGTGTTTATGAGGTAGTAATGATGAGATTTTGTGTTGACAGGTGAATTCTCTGGTGTGTTGCTGGGAGACAGGGGGTATGGCTGCCAGCCTTTTCTCCTGACACCTTTCACAGACCCCCAGGAAGCACAGCAGGCCTACAACCATGCCCATGCCAGGACCAGGGCCAGAGTTGAAATGACCTTTGGCCTCCTGAAGGCACGCTTTCACTGCCTTCACAAATTAAGGGTCAGCCCTGTTAGGGCATGTGATATTACTGTGGCTTGTGCTGTCCTCCACAATGTGGCCTGCCTGAGGAAGGAGAGGGCCCCCAGAGTGCCACCAGCCATGGACTGGGACAATCCGGCAATCTTCCCTGATGACGACAGTGGTCGGCTGCTGAGGGACCAATATGTGTTGAATTATTTTAGTTAGTATGTGTGCTTTCAATTTTGGTTAAATATGTCCTGCGGTGGCAGAGGATTTTTGGGTTCGTTTTTTGACGAATTTGGCCTCTTATGATGTTTGTGCGGTATACTGTGTGCAATACAAGGCTGCAGGGAGGCTACTGCATCCATTCATTTGTCTGTTCAGTTGATGTGTATGGATTTGTCCTGCATTTATTTTAGTGTGCAGACATGCAGGGTGTGTTATATACAGACCTTTGAATGTGTATGTATCATTTTGTATAATATGCTTGGATTCTGTGCTTTCCATCTTGTAGAGTCACTGTGACTTCAGTTTCGAAAGGAGCTGATGGTTTACCTGCTTTGTTTTGTCCTTATTCAATAAAGGAACATAATGTTACACATTGTGTTTTTATATTCATATGGAATGTGTATTTGTTTATATGACAGAGTACTAGGGCCACACTGAAGAAAAAGGATCAAGTCATAAATTTATGAGGCTGGTTCTTTCTGCAGAAAAGCTACATATTGTTTTTACAGTTTTGATACTTATGACAATGTGATACTTAATATTCTGGCACATCAGCATGTCTTTGTTTATGAAACCATACTGAAGTACAATTTCACGAAATGCCCCACATCTGTCATTTTAACAACTGTCCTCCTTTAAAACAACTGGTTACAATATTATGACTTGTGTTTTTTTCCCCTCTGTGGCCCTAATATTCTATCATTTTATATATAGCCTTATAGTCTATGGGAAACTGTAAATTATCTAATGATAGCAACATCATCTAAAAATCATTTTTTATCCAAAATCATTGAAATTAATGATCACAAACGTTTAAATAATAACAGTGGGTCTAGTTATATGTGATAACAATGTATAGTGAGCAGTGAAATAACTATTGGTTTCCATTTGTGGTGACTGCTGACTGACATTAGGGATGAGATTAAATAGATCCTGGAATTTAGCCTGGTCTGGAGCAGGCTAGCTCCACAGAATAAATCTCCATGGTAATTTATACCATAACATATCCTCCTGCCCCCTATCCATCTTTAGTGCAACCGGATTACGGATCAATTGAGCCAGGATCACCAAGATATCCTGGCTTAATCCCTTATCCTAGTTTTGTGCAACAGGCCCCTGAACAGTGAAAAATACAAACACAGAACAGAAAATAATCACCCACGAAACACAGGTGGAAAAAGGCTACCTAAGTATGATTCTCAGAGACAACTAACGACACCTGCCTCTGAGAACCATACCAGGCCAAACGCAAAACACAACATAGAAAAACGAACATAGACAACCCACCCAACTCACGCCCTGACCATACTAAAACAAAGACATAACAAAATAACTAAGATCAGAACGTGACACTGATACCACATTGGTGTGTTTGTGTCAGGAGCATGTTGTCTATTTAGCCAGGCAATGCCCACATTCTGACATATTTTAGAATGTAAAAATAATGTGAACGTCAATGCATAATGCCATTGGGTATGCAGATTAAAAAATAAATAATTTTTTAAGTGGTAAAGCAAAAAATGTTGCATTCATTTTGGGGGAGTTAGTTTTCTATAGGCTATTACAACAATTAAATATAAAGGTCCTTGAAAATTACAATTAAGTGCTTGAATGTGACTTGCCAATGTCTGCATAAACCTTGTATATGCTAAATCAAATCAAATTTTATTTGTCACATACACATGGTTAGCAGATGTTAATGTGAGTGTAGCGAAATGCTTGTGCTTCTAGTTCCGACAATGCAGTAATAACCAACAAGTAATCTAACCTAACAATTCCACAACTACTACCTTATACACACAAGTGTAAAGGGATAAAGAATATGTACATAAAGATATATGAATGAGTGATGGTACAGAACGGCATAGGCAAGATGCAGTAGATGGTATAGAGTACAGTATATACATATGAGATGAGTACTGTAGGGTATGTAAACATACATAAACGAGTGGCATAGTTTAAAGTGGCTAGTGATACATGTATTACATAAAGATGGCAAGATGCAGTAGATGATATAGAGTACAGTATATACATATACATATGAGATGGGTAATGTAGGGTATGTAAACATTATATTAAGTGGCATTGTTCAAAGTGGCTAGTGGTACATTTTTACATAATTTGCATAAATTCCCATTTTTAAAGTGGCTGGAGTTGAGTCAGTATGTTGGCAGCGGCCGCTAAATGTTAGTGGTGGCTGTTTAACAGTCTGATGGCCTTGAGATAGAAGCTGTTTTTCAGTCTCTCGGTCCCTGCTTTGATGCACCTGTACTGACCTCGCCTTCTGGATGATAGCGGGGTGAACAGGCAGTGGCTTGGGTGGTTGTTGTCCTTGATGATCTTTATGGCCTTCCTGTGACATCGGGTGGTGTAGGTGTCCTGGAGGGCAGGTAGTTTGCCCCCGGTGATACGTTCTGCAGACCTCACTACCCTCTGGAGAGCCTTACGGTTGTGGGCGGAGCAGTTGCCGTACCAGGCGGTGATACAGCCCGACAGGATGCTCTCGATTGTGCATCTGTAGAAGTTTGTGAGTGCTTTTGGTGACAAGCCAAATTTCTTCAGCCTCCTGAGGTTGAAGAGGCGCTGCTGCGCCTTCTTCACAACGCTGTCTGTGTGGGTGGACCAATTCAGTTTGTCCGTGATGTGTACACCGAGGAACTTAAAACTTTCCACCTTCTCCACTACTGACCCGTCGATGTGGATAGGGGGGTGCTCCCTCTGCTGTTTCCTGAAGTCCACAATCATCTCCTTTGTTTTGTTGACGTTGAGTGTGAGGTTATTTTCCTGACACCACACTCCGAGGGCCCTCACCTCCTCCCTGTAGGCCGTCTCGTCGTTGTTGGTAATCAAGCCTACCACTGTAGTGTCATCCGCAAACTTGATGATTGAGTTGGAGGCGTGCATGGCCACGCAGTCGTGGGTGAACAGGGAGTACAGGAGAGGGCTCAGAACGCACCCTTGTGGGGCCCCAGTGTTGAGGATCAGCGGGGTGGAGATGTTACCTACCCTCACCACCTGGGGGCGGCCCGTCAGGAAGTCCAGGACCCAGTTGCACAGGGCGGGGTCGAGACCCAGGGTCTCGAGCTTGATGACGAGTTGAGGGTACTATGGTGTTAAATGCTGAGCTGTAGTCGATGAACAGCATTCTCACATAGGTATTCCTCTTGTCCAGATGGGTTAGGGCAGTGTGCAGTGTGGTTGCGATTGCGTCGTCTGTGGACCTATTGGGTCGGTAAGCAAATTGGAGTGGGTCTAGGCTCTAGGGTGTCCGGTAGGGTGGAGGTGATATGGTCCTTGACTAGTCTCTCAAAGCACTTCATGATGACGGAAGTGAGTGCTACGGGGCGGTAGTCGTTTAGCTCAGTTACCTTAGCTTTCTTGGGAACAGGAACAATGGTGGCCCTGCTACATCTTGAAAATCAGATTTCATGTACCGCATAAAAATCTAAAGTTCAATGTGTATCCATCGCATTTTCTACCGATATTTTTCTTACAAAAACTGGGTCAAATATCAAATGTGCCGACTCTGGTCTTGGCATGCGTGCTCTAGCCAACAGCAAGCAGATTCAGTGCAAGTAGGATAGTCTACATGAGATAATTAAGAGAGATAATATTTTTATTTGTCAAATGGGAATCAAGCATTGATCATCACCTCGCCAGAATAAGACCCTTGATATTTATTGGAAAGGAGCATCAAGATCACCGTGCACTTTCACCACCCTGTGATGTTCATCATACATTATTTAATCTATAGCCTAACTAATAAACTGCATGGTTTCCCGAGTCAGTGGGAGGACCACACACCATATCATCGTGCGATTCCAAGTTTACTTTTATATGACGGTTATTAGGATATCCATATTTGCGCATTAAGGCATTCCCACCGCTATTTCTCGCATAATTCATTTTACCCACACAAAAAGATCCCACCATGTCAGATGAACAAATGTTCTGTCAGCATTTATAAAATTGTGACGAAACTTAGTTTCCATCCCAGCTGTCATGATTTTATTAATATGGTTGGCCTATGACATTACTTTAATAAAAACTGTGGATGGAAACATGGTTAGTGCTGGGAAAATGCGCATATTTTGTTTATGCAGATTTTCAAATATTCGCATGAAAATCTGTTGTCAATTGGAAACCTAGTTTGTGGTTAACAAATAGTTTTGAGAGAGATTAACAAAGGTCCTCCTTGCTTGTTATCTCTTTCGTTGTCTTCACAAGTTATAACCTCTTGAGAGACATCAATCTAAATTCTGAGTTTAACAAATGGGAGCAGGACAGAACTAAAATGTGTCTTGTATTATTATTCAATAAATCTTTGTTCTTGATCTTTTTAAATGACCAGGTTTCAATTCAACCTTTTTATGCGAGTAAAGTAGCCTGCATGTTGGATAAAAATGTCAGGACAGGCCTGATGAAAATAGACAATTTAAAAAAAAAAAAAATAAAAAAAAAAAAAAAAAAAAAAAATAAATAAATAAAAAAATCGGTAAACATTCCAAATGTCCACAAAACATGATAGAAAAGTTGGGATATTTTTGTGTTCGTAAAATTGTGTTGTGTGGTCCTCCAACTACAACTCGGGAAAGCATGCAGTGTTGACAACTTAGCAACTTTGTCACTATATTTAGCGAGTATTCAGACCCCTCTAACAAAACACATTTTCAAGAAAATCAACTAGCGACAAATCTAGTGACTTTTTCTGGTGTTATTGGAGACTGAGACTCTGACGTGAAAGCACGTATCGTTCTTACTCTTCTCAACGAGCAGCGGGTGCTGCCGTGGGCCCCACCCCCGTCCCAAAGCACTCACAGGCGGCCCAGCCCTCGTGCAGCAGTCCCTCCCAGCTGCAGTCAGATGTTCACCTCTCCACGTCCAGACTGCAAATGAATCGCGCATGCAGGAAGCCGCCGCTGGCTGATCCCGCCCTGGCTTACATTCAGGGTGGGATGTAAATGTAAAATGTTCTTTGACGGCCTCCCGGGTGGCGCAGTGGTCTAAGGCACTGCATCGCAGTGGTGGCAGCTGTGCCACCAGAGACTGTGGGTTCGAGCCCATGGGGCGACGCACAATTGGCCTAGCGTCATCTGGGTTAGGGAGGGTTTGGCCGGTAGGGATATCCTTGTCTCATCGCGCACTAGCGACTCCTGTGGCAGGCCAGGCGCAGTGCACGCTGACCAGGTCGCTAGGTGTACGGTGTTTCCTCCGACACATTGGTGCGGTTGGCTTCCGGGTTGGATGCGCGCTGTGTTAAGCAGTGCGGCTTGGTTGGGTTGTGTTTCGGAGGACGCATGGCTCTCGACCTTCGTCTCTCCCGAGCCCGTACGGGAGTTGTAGCGATGAGACAAGACAGTAACTACTAACAATTGGATACCACGAAATTGGGGAGAAAAAGGGGGTAAAAAAATTAAAATTCTTTGTCTAAAATAAATCACTGCACAAAATAAATCACTGCATTTGACTCACACAACCTCAGTCACTTACTCTTGTGCGTGCCTCTGTGACATAAGCTAAACATCTAGCTGGCTAGTGTGGGGTTTTATAAAGGTTTTTTGACATGCTTAACTAACTATAAGCTAGTAGGGCTTCTTATGCATTAAAGTTTGAATTGCTGACTCTTGTGAACCTGCATTTTCCATTGTTCTCACTTTTACCAGTGCTCAGGGCCTAACCATGAATATCAGCCTGAAATGTGTGTGTGTATGAAATATGTGTGTGTATGCAACAAAGTATCAGTAGTGTGGGCGCTGTACTGTGTGACCGAGACTGTGCTAATCTTAGGGAGACACAGGAGGGGGTGAATCAGGAGACTGCTGACTGTGGTGTACAATGGACAATAACAGATAAGCTATACACACGAAAAACATATGTGAGGTTCTGAGTAATACTATAACACACGTGATTGAATATTAGCAACTGTATTACATGTGATTGAATACTATAACAAACGTGATTAGTAACTGTATTAAATGTGATTGAATATTAGCTAACTGTTGGCCTGGGCGCCTGGGTGTCTGTGTGTGTGTGCTGGAAGTAACAGTTAGCTCAGATAAGAAGCTGGGAAGCTGTAGTTAGCCTTGAGCGAGAACAGTGGACAATGTATACAGGTGCAGATATCTCAGACAATATTACAGAGCTGTCTGACCTCAGTCTTTGGGGTGAAGGAGCGTAATCTACACAGCAACAGCGTCGGGACATCACATGCGCTAAGGGGCCAGGACTGGCTTAAGGCGCCAACATCAACGATAGGCTGGGTAAGTCTAAACCACGCCCAGTCTCTACTCTGACAGGCCGGCTCGGAAGTGGGAACTATCTCTGTCATGAGTATTTATTATAATGTCTTTAACAGTAACAAGTGTCTTCTCTGTTTTTCATCCTGCGTGATGTTACAGTGAACCCGTATATACGGAAATTGCATTTGCCATTTATTACTTAGTTAATAAAAAGTACATAGCATACAATTAGTGACTCATTGTCATACTTGTCCTTATACCAGATTGAATTGACGCAACCCTAACACTAGCTCATCATGTCTCAGTCTAAACTGTACACTCAAAAATACAGAGCGCAGTGGGAATCCTGAATTCAAAGACTGGTTGAAGCCGTTTATTGGAGATGATACACGGGAATACTGTAAGGCTGATTTCTTCGCCAAACTTAGTGATGTAAAAAAACACATGACAACTCAAAAACATACTCAAAAGGCAAAGCCTTATAACAGCTCCACCCAAAACAAGCTGCCATTTATGGTTAAAAAAAATTACTCAGCAAAAAAGGCTGAGGCCACCATGGCATTAGCTATCGCTGAACACTGTTCCATGCTGGCATCTGATCACATTTGAGAAGCATGTTGAGCTGCTTTCACAGACTCCACTGCTACCCACTTCAAAATGCACAGGACAAAGTGCACAGAAATGATTAATGGTGTTCTAGCACCATACTTTCTGAAAAAGTTGATCGCAAATGTGGGTGACCAGCGTTTCAGCCTCCTCCTCGATGAGTCCACGGATGTAAATGTTTCAAAGTACCTGGGGGTTGTGATAAGGTACTTTAGTGACACCAAGCAGACAAATGTTTCAACATTTCCAGGGCTTGTTGAGTTCGAGGGAGGAGATGCCAAATCTATAGCCTGTGCTGTTGTGGCTTTCCTCGAGAAGTGTTGTCTTAAAAAAGAGAAACTCCTGGGGATAGGGACTGACAATGCCTCTGTTATGACGGGGATTAACAATGGGGTCCATAAAGTGCTGAAGGAGGAGTATGGCCTCAAATATCTGGTTCTTATTCACTGTGTGTGCAACTCTCTGCAGCTTGCTGTAAGTCATGCTACCAATGACACCATCCCCCGTAGTGTGGAGTACTTGGTACGAGAGACTTAGAACTGGTTTTCAGTGTCTCCAAAGCGCAGGGAGGCCTACATGGCCATATATGAGACCATCAACTGTGGGGAGAAACCTTTACAGATAAAGGCCCAGTGAACACTGCTACATGGCTGAGGTTTTATACTCCATGTACAGTGATCCTGAAAACATATTGTATCTGACTTTTTTTTAAAGTCAGTGCTGGGCGAGGTACAGTTGGCCATCAAGGCTTTTGAGGGAGAGCAAGTAGATCCTCTTAAGCTACTTGACAGCTTGGTTAGCCTGATCAAGTCTGTGAGCAGCAGGGTGCTGAATCCACTGGCAAATGTTGATGTACTCAAAGGGCCAATAGATGGATACATCAGTCCCAAACCGTACCTTGGTTACCTTTTTGAGACAAAGGCAGCTGAGCTCCACCTTGCGCCTGAGGATGAAAACAATGTCTGAAAGCGGTGTGTAGCCTTCACCATCTCCCTCATGAATGAGTTGAGGGTGAGACTGCCAGACAACATCACAGCAGTACATGTCACTTTTCAATGTGGAGGAAACTCTAAAGCACAATAAGAGCTCTGGTAAAGTAGAAAAAAATAGCCAAGCTCCTTGGCTACTCCCCTGCAGAGATAGACAAGATTGTCCAGCAATGTCGTGCCATCCATCTTAGTAAATGGAATGAGACAAAAAAAAAACTGGGCTTCTGGAGTGAGATTTGGAAGTTCAGGGATGCAGCTGATATCAACCCGTTTCAAGAACTTGCCATGGCTGCTGTGTCTGTGTTGTCCTTACCACACTCGAATGCTGAAGTCGAGAGAGTATTCAGCCAGATGACTGTGGTAAAAAGCAAACTTAGAAATTGGATGTCCTTGCAGACCCTTAACTCCATCCTGTACATTCGATATGGACTGAAGCTGTCTGGTGAAGCTTGCTATGAGCACCAGCTGCCTGATAATGTTTTGTAGCTTTTTGGCACATCAGCTGCTAACTCATTTAAGTCAGCTCCCTCAGTTGCTGAACCTGCCATAGAGAGCCTTGACCAAAATGATGATGACCCACTCTTTCTGTGAGTCAGCACAGCCTGTGTGTGTGTGGAGGGGGGTATGGGGAAAAAATAAAAAAAATAACCTGAATTAGGGCCAGACTAGTTACCATAATTTTCTCACATTGCCATTGACAGTTTTTTCTATTGTCTCATTTTGGTCCATTTAGATTGTTAATGTAGATTGTATACAAAAAAAAATTATTAAAGAAATTATGGTTAAAAATGTTAATGTTTTACTGTGACTTGTTGTAGGCTCCTAAATTGACCATAAGGTTAAAAACCAAACCAAACCAAATTAAGAAAACGAAACTAAAAAACTAAAAACTAAAAAACGAAGTAACTCCGCCAGAGTGTCTCTTTTGGGTCACGTTTGCCGGTCCCAAACCCGGATAAAGGAGGAGGGTTGGAATTGTGACATAAAAAAAAAACAAGAATCGACAGAAGAAAGTTAATTTGTAGTTCTAAACATATTTAGGGAGTTTTTTTACTTACTTGTTGTCTCTCCCACTACGTTATTCCTCTCTCCTACAGCGTCCATCACAATTACATTCACATGGCCAATTATGCAAATTAGGTGATGGCGTCATTTAGCGAATTTTAGGACAGCCAATAGCTACTTTCCTTACTGAGGAGTTGGCAACACTGAACGTATGCAGTTTATTAGGCTACAGATGAAAAGTTATGATGTACTTCACAGTATGGTGAAAGTGCACGTTGATGAGCTTGATGCTCCTTTCCAATAAATATCGAGGGTCATATAATAATTTCCCCTCATCCATTTACTCTTGCTGAATGAACGAACGAGGTGTTTCAGATCGTTACACGTCTGTACAAGCTGTGTCTCAACGTTACAATTTTGAACACGACCTTGCTTGGACGCGTCAGCTCTTTGGTCAAGTTGCAAAAAGTTCATTGAACTTTCAACCACAAGTAGATAACAACAACCTAGCTGAGCCATCATGCTAACAAAGTGAAATGGAGGATGAAAGATCAAAACAACACTGTTTTAATCCAGTGTTGACTCCAGGTAATCGATAATGTTTTGCATTTATAAAGAAACATCTACGTGTCAACGTGTGGTTATCTAGCTAGTTAACTTAAACTAGTTAACGTAAGCTAGCTAACGTTAGCTATCTATCCGCCAGCTGTTTCGAACAGTGAGTGCACATTTGCTTGATAACTTGTATCATAGTCCCCAGTTTATTTGGCTAGATAGCTAACTAGAACACTTAACTTATTTTTGTTGTCTAACTAGTTAGCGAACGTACTCATTTGAGGCAGTGTATGGAAAGAGGTAGCTAGCTAACTAGCAAGTTGCTAAATATTTTTGGGGGGACTTATTTTTGCCTGGATTCAGTGAGTTTCTCCGTGATGCAGGATAACATTTGTTTTTCATGTAGCTAACTACCACATTTTTGTAGATTTGTTAACTTTCACTGACTGTTCTAGTGCAGCATCGTTGAAAATGTCAGATGTATCAAACCTTTATCAAGATATGATACATTTTCTTAATGTGTAATAGCAGTAACGTTATCTGTCAATATCTTCAGATCCAGGGGGGGAGAAGCCCGGGCGAGAAAGGCCGGATGAACCGATCGCTGTGGCAGTGATTGGCAGGCAGCTGACTGAACCAGGGCGCTTTGCCTACGCTGGGCTCTGTGGGGTCTCCTTGGGCCAGCTATTTCCTGGACCTGAGAACAGGTACTGTACTGCAGGGGTTACCAAACTGTTTCACACGGGCCCTTTTCAGCATTGGGGAACATCCCCCCCGACGCACATGCCACGTCTATTTCTATGGGCACTAGTACTGTACATGACAAACTGTTCACATCCCTCTTGTTGGTGGAGAGAATTTTGCAGTTTTAAAGCAAATATTCCTGCAATTCTATGCATTTTGCCATGTCTAATGTGTATTCATGTTATATTTGAGTGACAAATTCGAACAATATCTATGGGCTAAAAAACATAAATAAAAAGTTATAAATAAGGTAAGGTATCCAATGACAAACATGACAAGAGGAACTGATGATGCACTACCCAATTTAGAAATTGCGTGCTACTATTACAACTCTGAGGAGTAAATTTAAAGCAAGACTGCATTCCTTAAAAAGAAAAAAAAAATATATATATATATACACACCTTGTTTTTGAAAGAAAAGCAATTTTTTTTTGTCCATTAAAATAACATCAAATTGATCAGAAATACAGTGTAGACATTGTTAATGTTGTAAATGACTATTGTAGCTGGAAACGGCAGATTTTTTTTCAATGGAATATCTACGTAGGCGTATAGAGGCCCATTATCAGCAACCATCACTCCTGTGTTCCAATGGCACGTTGTGTTAGCTAAACCATGTTTATCATTTTAAAAGGCTAATTGATCATTAGCAAACTCTTTTGCAATTATGTTAGCACAGCTGAAAACTGTTGTTCTGATTAAAGAAGCTATAAAAGTGCTGCAGAGATGGTTGTCCTTCTGTAAGGTTATTTTAATACATTTGTTGATATGAATATGAACGTCTTGCTGGCTTTGCCTAAACTTTTGTCCTCTAATCGTTGTACAGGTGTTTCCGGGAGCAGTACCTGGAGGGGCTGGTGCAATGGCTGGGTCTGGACGAGTCGGTGATGCCCGTCATGGGGGCCTTTCTAGCAGGCCTGGGATTCGAGGGCAGCGACACCTTCCTCTCTATCCTTCAGGCTGAGCCACTACTGTCTGCAGGTGCCACTCCCATCACACAGGTGGGTTCGGTCACTGCCCTGCACATATCTAATCAAATGCTGGAATGATTCATCAGTGTATTGGTGATATGACCATGCTCTCTCTTTTTTGCACAAGTGATGCATGTAACTTATTATGTTTGTGGCCCAGCACTTCAAAACAAAGTAAGCTTTGGGCATACTGACACTTCTAAGATCATTCACAAGTTCCTTGTGTCATTTTCTCTCACTCACAGGACCTTGTGTCTTTTTCCGTCAAAGATGGTAAGTAGCTTACATTAATTAATTAGTAGTTGGGCTTCATCATAACTGGAAAGTTCATAAAGTACTAAATTCATAAAGTACTGAATGTGACCAAAACATACTTTGTCCACAGGCCTGTACGATTCCAGATCACGAGTCCTAATTCGCCATGTCAGCTGTCTACTGCGAGTGTCCCCTCAGCAACTGGAGGAGTTTGAGGCGACGCTGGGCGAACGACTGAGAGAGGGAGTGGTGGAGACCGCGTAAGTGAGGGAGAGAAGAATGAATAAAAACGAGTTTCCCTAGTCATGAAGATGTTTAACTAGATAAAATGTTTAACTATGTAGGCGGCAGTGTGATTTTTGCATGGGTAATTACATTCAGTTTACTCTCTTTTATGTGTCATTGCTTTGCCTCAGGACTGACTACAACAGTAAGTTTGTTTATCCTTTATGGTCTACTTGGTTTGATTTTAGTATGGAATGACCCTGTGGTGAAACATGTAACCATAAACTGTAGTATTTCCGTCACATTGTAAACATTGTCTTTGAGTAGCCTATATGAATGCACCAATACATCTATTGTTTATAGACCATTATGTATCTCACTGTATATTCAGATTGTCTTCTTTCTTTTATCTCTCAGAGAGGAGTCATCTCGGCGACAGACAAAAGAGAGAGGACGCAAATTACGACGCTACCTCCTCATTGGCCTGGCCACTGTGGGCGGAGGAGCTGTGATTGGTCAGTGCTTTTACTTGGGCCAATTGCTAGTATGAGAGGCAACATTGAGAAATTCCCCCAAAAATGTATTACTCACTCATTAGAAAATTATGCCATTATTTAATGTACAATTGAAGTCAGAAGTTTACATACACTTACGTTGGAGTCATTAAAACTACTTTTTCAACCACTCCACAAATTTCTTGTTAACAACCTACAGTTTTGTCAAGTCGGTTAGGACATCTACTTAGTACACGACACAAGTAATTTTTCCAACAATTGTTTACAGACAGATTATTTAACTTATAATTCACTGTATCACAATACCAGTGGGTCAGAAGATTACATATACTAAAGTTCACTATGCCTTTAAACAGCTTGGAAAATTCCAGAAAATGATTTCATGGCTTTAGAAGCTTCTGATGGGCTAATTGACATCATTTGAGTCAATTGGAGGTGTACCTGTGGATGTATTTCAAGGCCTACCTTCAAACTCAGTGTCTCTTTGCTTGACATCATGGAAAAATCAAAAGAAATCAGCCAAGACCTCAGAAACAAAATTGAAGACCTCCACAAGTCTGGTTCATCCTTGGGAGCAATTTCCAAACGCCTGTAGGTACCACGTTCATCTGTACAAACAATAGTACGCAAGTATAAACACCATGTGACCACACAGCTGCCATACCGCTCAGGAAGGAGACGCATTCCGTCTCCTAGAGATGAACGTACTTTGGTGCGAAAAGTGCAAATCAATCCCAGAACAACAGCAAAGGACCTTGTGAAGATGCTGGAGAAAACGGGTAACGAAGTATCTAAATCCACAGTAAAACGAGTCCTATATCGACATAACCTGAAAGGCCGCTCAGCAAGGAAGAAGCCACTGCTCCAAAACCGGCATAAGAAAGCCAGACTACGGTTTTCAAATCGACGTGGGGACAAAGATCGTACTTTTTGGAGAAATGTCCTCTGGTCTGATGAAACAAAAATAGAACTATTTGGCCATAATGACCATATTTATGTTTGGAGGGAAAAGGGGGAAGCTTGCAAGCCGAAGAACACCATCCCAACCGTGCAGCATCATATTGTGTGGGTGCTTTGCTGCAGGAGGGACTGATGCACTTCACAAAATAGATGGCATCATGAGGATGTGAATATATTGAAGCAACATCTCAAGACATCAGTCAGGAAGTTAAAGCTTGGTCGCAAATGGGTCTTCCAAATGGACAATGACCCCAAGCATACTTCCAAAGTTGTGGCAAAATGGCTTAAGGACAACAAATTCAAGGTATTGGAGTGGCCATCACAAAGCCCTGACCTCAATTTTATAGAAAATTTGTGGGCAGAACTGAAAAAGCGTGTGCGAGCAAGGAGGCCTACAAACTTGACTCAGTTACACCAGCTCTGTCATGAGGAATGGGCCAAAATTCACCCAATTTGTTGTGGGAAGCTTAAATGAGTTTAAATGTATTTGGCTAAGGTGTATTTAAACTTCCGACTTCAACTGTAGGTGTGACGGGCGGGTTGGCGGCGCCACTGGTGGCGGCGGGGGCATCGGCCGTACTAGGGGCAGGAGGGGCGGCTGTTCTGGGCTCAGCCACTGGCATCGCCATCATGGCCTCCCTGTTTGGAGCAGCAGGGGCTGGCTTAACTGGTGAGATCACTGGGAGATGAAGGGGCTTTGGCAGTGTATGAAGATAGTTGGTCTCGTTTTTTATTGGTGATAGTTTGTCTACTTTTTACATCTTTTGTTTGAGATCAGAATCCCTTTCCTTTGATCATTTGCCTTATTTTCTCACTCGCTCTTTCTCTGTCTCTCGCTAGGCTATAAGATGAATAAGCGGGTGGGAGCAATAGAGGAGTTTGAGTTTCTGCCACTGAGCTCAGGGAAGCACCTACACCTGACTGTGGCTGTGACTGGCTGGCTGTGCACTGGAAAATACAGTGAGCAAGCATAACCTCTCACCAGTCTCACTTTAGAATTTACCATCAATGATATTAACATCAAACTGTGTC
Organism: Salvelinus alpinus; assembly: GCF_045679555.1. Classification (NCBI taxonomy): domain Eukaryota; kingdom Metazoa; phylum Chordata; class Actinopteri; order Salmoniformes; family Salmonidae; genus Salvelinus; species Salvelinus alpinus. Next base: position 19,763,519 of record NC_092113.1, read on the forward strand.
CACATACACTGACTGCCACTTAAAAACTACCAAGGTCATCTACTGTACATACTTTACAAACCCATGGAGGCAAAATGTAGGAGAATCTTGACGGAACAGAAAGCTGCAATGTTATTCATAACACCATATGATATCGGTAGCAAATTGAAAAAATGCAACTGATATAGATTTTCCATATCGGTGTCCATCACTATTACAACTAATAGTTTCATGAGACGCACACTTACCGGTATCCACTTTGCTGAACTCCCGCTTCCTGTCCTCTCTCCCACCTTCAGGTTCGTTCCAGGCTCCTTGGTGCAGTCTTGGTGCGTGCGGGGAGCAGTACTGTCTGGTGTGGGAGTCTCGTTTCCTTAGGGACCTGGGTTCCACCATGGCTGCTCTTCTCGATGGCCTGGTCAGCATGGTGGCCCAGGAGGCCCTCAAGTATACCGTGCTGTCAGGTAGGTAATCACACCACGCCTCCCCATCAGAACATGCCTCGCCCCAGGCTAGTTGTTTTTTTAAAAATGTAGAGTGGAATTCCACTAAATTGTACACATTTTTATTTACTTTATTTAGACAGGCATTGAAATGAGAGGGAAGACATAGAGAGGGATACATTCAGAGAAGCTGGTTGAACAGATGATACCTTATGTTGATCTTGTCAAGGGGAGGCATATTTTTATAGGTTATAATATCTTGTGCTGAAAATGCCATCAATAGAGATGACACGTCGTGATGCGGAGGCTTGTCTGATAGAACGTCGGCAACAGCTGTTAGAAAGAAGCCTGAGGGTTCCTTTGATGTTTGTGTGGGTGGAAATAAGGGGCCATGTGAGTTTATATGCAAGCAATGTGACTGAGTTAAATGAGCCTTTGTTTGGTTGAATGGGATTTTGTAGTAGGCTACACCATTGAGAATTCTTTCTGGTTTCACCCAGGAGTTCAAGGACTAACTTTGAACATGCCCCTCACTCAATTTTATGTTTACATGTATAGGTATGTAGGGTATGTTTACATACCCTACATTACTCATCTCATATGTATATACTGTACTCTATACCATCTACTGCATCTATGCCGTTCTGTACCATCACTCATTCATATATCTTTATGTACATATTCTTTATCCCTTTACACTTGTGTGTATAAGGTAGTAGTTGTGGAATTGTTAGGTTAGATTACTTGTTGGTTATTACTGCATTGTCGGAACTAGAAGCACAAGCATTTCGCTACACTCGCATTAACATCTGCTAACCATGTGTATGTGACAAATACAATTTGATTTGATTTGATATTAATCCTGCACTGTAGAAACAGTCTAAATACATTTTTGTTTAAAGTAAAACTTTTTCCATGAACATAGCAAGTTTGATTGTTGAATTCCAACCAGCATCCTAAATTGAGTGTTGTCCTCCAGTGTCATAGATAGCCTAGTAACCCTCCTACTGAGACGCTCTTTCCCCTACTTGTCCCTGTCTAGGTATTGTGACTGCTCTTACGTGGCCTGCCTCTCTGCTTGCGGTGGCCAGTGTTATAGACAATCCCTGGTCTGTGTGTCTTAGTCGCTCAGCCGAGGTGGGAAAACACCTCGCTCAGGTGCTGAGGAGTAGGCAGCAGGTACGCTTCTCACTACTGATAACAGCTGCCACCACACACCAGCATGACCGCTCAGTAGGATTCAATCCCGTTGAAACAGGGATCTCTTGTTATTTACATAAGTAAATACGTTTAAGGATGGATGAAATATAGATTTACAGTGCCCTCTAATTATTGGGGCAGTGAAGCATTTTTTTCTTCTTTTGGCTCTATACTTCAAAGGTTTGGATATTAAATCAAACAATGACTGAGGTTAAAGTGCAGACTGTCACCTTTAATTTTAGGGTATTTACACCCATTACGGGTGAACCGTTTCGATATTACAGCACTTTTTGTACATAGTCCCCCCCAGTGGAGCAAAAGTATTGGGACAAATTCACTTGTGTATCATTATTCACGATTCATTCAGGATTATCTGTAATCATGGTAGCATCTACTTTAATGTAGAAGTGTTTAGAAACATATTCTATTCTTATTTACAATAAAAGTGACTCCAAAATGATACAGTACATTATTTAACATTCATTTCTGTTGGGCACAAAATCATCTGAAACAACCAAAACAAAGAGTTGCATGCTATGAATATGGGAAAATATACTTAACTTTTTACTACACAAGTGAATTTGTACCAATACTTTCTGATGTACAAAAACTGCTGTAATTTCTAAATCCTTCACCTGATATGGATGAAAATACACAAAAATTAAAGCTGACAGTCTGCACTTTAACCTTATAGTCATTGTTTGATTTCAAATCCTAACTTTTGGAGTATAGAGCCAAAATAAGAAAAAATGCTTCACTGTACAAATAGTTACGGAGACACTGTAGCTGTAATTGGGGCTCGGCAATACATCAAATTATTACAAATTATGTGAGACGTATTTGAAATATCGTGATATCGCAATAATGGAGTTTTATTTAATTTTTGTATAAGCGTTAATGTCCACTTGTTCTAATGTCTTTTTGTCTCGTCTCCTTCACTTCTGCTGTGGCTGTGCACCTTCCCATTTACACACACACACACACACACACACACACACACACACACACACACACACACACACACACACACACACACACACCAAGCCCCTGCCACTCACAACAACAAAGAAGAGAGATCACTTCTTCCTCTCTGACAAACGGTTTCAACTTGCTATTTGCAATTGAGGTTTGGACCAACAGAATAGTTCATATGGACACCGAAAGACATTGAGACATTATTTTACTTTAAAATAACTTAACCTTTCTAACAATGCCCTTTTTCTGTCTCAACTCTTCAAATTGCACTCAGAACAGACACTACTAAAACAGGAGCATCAATTAACATTGGTTCTGGAAAATGAATACTCAGTTTGAACAAAGTGGACAGGCTAGCATGCTGTTCAAACAGTTGGAGATGGACAGAGGGGTGTGTTCATAACAGTTCAGCTGTTCTACCTTGTTAGCTAGCAAGCAGTGTGCATTAGTCTCCTGAGTGGCACAGCGGTCTAAGGCACTGCATCTCAGTGCAAGAGGCGTCACTACAGTACCTGGTTCCAATTCAGACTATCACATCTGGCCGTGATTGGGAGTCCCACAGGGTGGTGCACAATTGGCCCAGCGTCGTCTGGGATAAGCCGTCATTGTAAATAATATTTTTTTTCTTAACTGACTTGCTTAGTTAAATAAAGTTATTTTTCAGTGAGATCTGCTATTGGCTCCTTGATTTGTCGCTAGATGGTGTTTTTCCCGTGACAACGTCACAGCACCAATTTGCCTTGCTGCAGTCCCGGATGTAGATTTTCACCCCCACCCCTTCTGCTTCTACACCTGTGTGTGCGAAGTTGCTGTGACTTCTGTTGCACAGACAGCTTCACCTGCTCTCATTTGTGGCAGAATTGAGTGGGAAAAGTTGTTGAATACTTTTCAAAACCATAGTAACCCTTGGTGTCATAACTCCCCGAAGGCAGCCTGAAAAGTAATTGAATTTGTTGCTAATACAAGTTGCTGGAGGAATATGAAAACTCGCTAAATATATCGACAACGTTGCTAATTTGGCTTAACTTGAAATATAAAGATGAGCTGGCTACTCACGAGCACGTGGGCTTGTGCTTGAGATATTGTTTGAGACCTGTTATTTTTTTAAATGCCTGCTACAAGAAGTTAGTCGTTATTAGTGAATGTGCATTATGCATGGTTCTGGTTAAATTTGAGACAAAAAGGGCATTTTCATAGCCAGATCAGTGATTTTTGCAAAAATCCTGTTTTAAACCATTTTAATAAAAATAATTAAATTATTAGTGGGTCTTATGGTTGTGGAAGGATTATTTATCCTAGGTATAATTTCACAAGCACTGAATTCATTAAATTATTGCAGACTGTTTGAAATGCAGTGTGTAAAAATGTAACAAAATGTAAAAATATCGTGAAAATCCTGTAAATTAAAACTAAATCCAGATATGATTTTTATGCCATATCGCTGAGCCCTAGCTGGTTTTGTCATTGGAGTTTGAGTATTCACATTGAAGGTTTTACAATGGACATATCTTTATAAAACTTAAGTTAGATTTGATAGATTTTTTGCTGTAGATGTGTTTACAATTATCTGGATTTTGAAAGCCTGTGTCATGATGTTTGTTGTCAACAAATCAGCATGGGTGTTTTTAAAGGGAAAGCGTCCTGTGAGTCTCATTGGCTTCAGTCTTGGAGCGAGGGTTATCTACTTCTGCCTTCAGGAACTTGCCAAAGATCAAGGTAGAGCAAGCACACTAAACCCTTGCCTGACTTTATACATACTATAGAGTGTAACAAGCCTAACAATCGTCAAATTGTATTGTTGCATTTTACTGAAATGTTCAAATGAAATGTTTTGTGAGATTTTTAACAGATACATGTCACCGCTTCCACACACACACAACTGCAATACAGAACTGTTGAAATGAACAATCTCTCTCTTCCTATCCTGTTGTACATGGTCTCAGGTTGTGAGGGCGTGGTGGAGGATGTTGTCCTATTGGGTGCCCCAGTAGATGGCACTGCCCAAGCCTGGGAGAGAATGGTCAAGGTGGTCGCTGGGAAGATAGTGAATGGATACTGCAGGTGAGAAAGATATCCCATCTTACCTTGGGGGTGAGATTGTTGTCTGGGTGATGCAAAATATGTATACAGCAAGTTTTGAATTTGAGCTATTGTCAATAAAAAATATTAATGTATATGACCATTTCGAAATTATAAGAATGCATTAAATATTTCCATATGCATGCATTCTTTATCTACTAGGAATGGCATAAATAAGCATATAAATTATTTAGTCTCTTCATTGATAAAGGTAGCACATTCATGATATAAAGGTGCTGTGGTTTTTATTAATTGGTCCATCAACCTGTCAGAGGGGACTGGCTACTGGGATACGTGTACAGGGGTTCGTCGGCACAGCTGTCTGTTGCAGGGCTTCAGCCAATCAGCTTGAATGATCGGCGCATATTCAACGTGGATCTATCTTCTGTGGTGAGTTAGACTATTGTACCTCAATTAGTAATTTCCAAATGAAAAGTGGCAGCTTTTACATGACATTACATGACACTAGGTTTCAGCTTAGTCTATTTATTTTCTATCCAACACAGCATCATTGTGCTTTTGTTATTGCACTGACTGTTGTTGTTTAGCACATGCTGCTTAACAAAATAATTTGCCTGAAGTCAATGACTACCAGGTGTAAGCAGAGGGAGAATTCACACATCACTGTGCAGTACCGACTCACCTGGTGATTTTTATTTTTTATTTAACCAGGTAGGCCAGTTGAGAACAAGTTCTCATTTACAACTGCGACCTGGCCAAGCTGGAGCAAAGTAGTGCAACACAGAGTTACACATGGGATAAACAAATGTACAGTCAAAAACACAATAGAAAAATCTATATACAGTGTGTGCAAATGTAGTAAGATTAGGGAGGTAAGGCGATAAATAGTGGCGAAATAATTACAATTTAGCAATTCAACACTGGAGTGATAGATGTGTAGAAGATGAATGTGCAAGTAGAGATACTGGGGTGCAAAGGAGCTATAAAAAATAAAAAAAACGATATGGGGATGAGGTAGTTGGGTGGGCTATTTACAGATGGGCTATGTACAGGTGCAATGATCGGTAAGCTGCTCTGACAGCTGATGCTTAAAGTTAGTTCGGGAGATTTAAGTCTCCAGCTTCAGTGATTTTTACAATTTGTTCCAGTCAATGGCAGCAGAGAACTGGAAGGAAAGGCGGCCAAAAGAGGAGTTGGCTTTAGGGGTGACCAGTGAAATATACCTGCTGGAGCACGTGCTACGGGTGGGTGCTGCTATGGTAACCAGCTGAGATAAGGTGGGGCTTTACCAAGCAAAGACTTACAGATGACCTGGAGCCAGTGGGTTTGGCGACTAATATGAATCGAGGGCCACCCAACGAGAGCATATGTTACACCCCTGAAAAAGGGTAGAAAGAATCACGAGAGCGTGATACGGAATGTTTACTCATTGAACGTTTAGTGCAATCATTTTACAAAAGTAACACATTTTACAGAATAACAGATCTACAGGAAATAGTTGTGTAGGGTACAAGGCTTATTCAAATCATAACAGTATACACTGTACATCACTGAAACAAATACTATTTTCAATATAACTGTCAAGCAAAGCTTTAACTCAGTAAACCATAACTCAATTTAACAGGCAATAAAGTGTTTGAAAAACCATTACACAAATAACGCCGCAAAATATCTTATTAACAACGCACCTGTTCATTCACAATCGACATAAAATGGCAGCTACGTAGCAGTACCTAGCAGTACGAAGCTAGCTGCAACCGAGCAGGGCTCATTACTCTCTGCAAATTTAACTAACTTCCTCAATATGTTACTAAAACAAACCTTAAACACTCTTGACATGTTAGCAAGTTATTACATTTAAATTACTCTTTTTTATCATCAATAACGTACCTGAAAAAGGGGAGAAAGAATCACGAGAGCGTGATACGGAATGTTTACTCATTGAACGTTTAGTGCAATGAGAAAAAGACCGCGAATTCTCCGTGAACTTGAGTGGAGACCAGAGCAATCGATCTCAGGCTCATAGATTAAGAGCATTTAGTAGATCACAGATTAACACTTTTATCCACGACAGCATAAAGTAATCAACATAACGTTTACACATTCCTCTCACAATTCGTACCCTTTGTATGCTTGATGGATTTTAACAGAATTATATAAATGTTATCAATCTATCAACTAATACTGAATGCATGATCTTCTTAACCTTAGATGTTTTCAGATCCTCACATACTATGAATTTACTAATACGTTTTAATGTATAACAGGCTATTATTATTTCCTTTAACCTGTCACACTCTCCCCGACAAAATAAATGTTGTCCCAACATTACCAACAATGAACACTTTTATTTTAACTTAATATAATACATAAATACACACACGCACACAGCTCTGAAGTGACAATGATACTGAAGAGTCTGCTTAGGAGACGAATACTCTCAACTGTTTGAATAAAAATAGAGTTTAAGTTACCTGTGATGAATGTTGAAAACAAAAACTTTAATTTCTATATGCAGGAAATCCTATTTTAACTTCTTATGGCTGCAGGGCGGTGCCGGTACACTTATGACAACAGCCCGTCCAAGTGCAGGGCGCGAAATTCAAAGGATATTTTTTAGAAATATTTAACTTTCACACATTAACAAGTCCAATACAGCAAATGAAAGATACACATCTTGTGAATCCAGCCAACATGTCCGATTTTTAAAATGTTTTACAGCGAAAACACCACGTATATTTATGTTAGCTCACCACCAAATACAAAAAAGCACAGACATTTTTCACAGCACAGGTAGCTTGCACAAAACCAACCTAACTAACCAAGAACCAACCAAACTAACCAAGAAACAACTTCATCAGATGACAGTCTTATAACAAGTTATACAATAAATCTATGTTTTGTTCGAAAAATGTGCATATTTGAGGTATAAATCATAGTTTTACATTGCAGCTACAATCGGAAATAGCACCGAAGCAGCTAGAACAATTACAGAGACCAAATTGAAATACCTAAATACTCATCATAAAACATTTATGAAAAATACATGGTGTACAGCAAATTAAAGACAAACATCTTGTGAATCCAGCCAATATTTCCGATTCTTTAAGTGTTTTACAGCGAAAACACAATATAGCATTATATTAGCTTACCACAATAGCCAAAAACACAACAGCATTGATTCAAGCCAACAGTAGCGATAACGAATAAACCAGCAAAATATATGAATTTTTTCACTAACCTTCTCAAAATTCATCAGATGACAGTCCTATAACATCATATTACACAATACATATATTGTTTGTTCGAAAATGTGCATATTTAGCGGCACAAATTGTGGTTATACAATGTGAATACTAGGCAAAATGCAATAACAATGTCCGGAGAAATCTTGGAGAGGCACCTAATCTAATCAAATAACTATTCATAAACGTTACTAAAAAATACATGTTGGACAGCAAATTAAAGATAGCTTAGTTCTTAATGCAATCGCCGTGTTAGAATTCTAAAAATAACTTCATTACGACATGCAGCTTACGTTATGGCGAGAGAGCGCCCAAAATCTGGGCGCAAACTAATAGTACACATGTTCGACAGATATATGAAATAACATCATAAATGGGTCCTACTTTTGATGATCTTCCATCAGAATGCTGTACAAGGGGTCCTTTGTCGGGAACAATCGTTGTTTGGTTTTAGAATGGCATTTTTCCCTCTTGAATTAGCAAGCACACTAGCCAAGTGGCGCGAAGCTCTCCTTCCTGAACAAACGCAGAGAACGCAACACGCCTAACCTCCCGAAAAAAATTCAATAATATGATAAAACTATATTGAAAAAACATACTTTACGATGATATTGTCACATTTATCAAATAAAATCAAAGCCGGAGATAGTAGCCGTCTATAACGACAGCTTTTCAGAAGGCAATACCCGGTTCCTTCTCGCGCCTTCCAGAAAACAGGACATTTGTGTCACGTCATGCCAAGAGCTCTTATTCGACCTCAGATCAAGATATACACTCCATTTCTTCTCTCACTGCCTGTTGACATCTAGTGGAAGGCGTATGAAGTGCATGTATACTAATACATATCAAGCAAATGAATAGGGATGCCCTGGAACAGAGCATCGATTTCAGATTTTCCACTTCCTGTCAGGAAGTTTGCTGCAAAATGAGTTCTGTTTTACTCACAGATATAATTCAAACGGTTTTAGAAACTAGAGAGTGTTTTCTATCCAATAGTAATAATAATATGCATATTGTACGAGCAAGAATTGAGTACGAGGCCGTTTGAAATGGGCACCTTTCATCCAAGCTACTCAATACTGCCCCTGCAGCCCAAAGAAGTTAATAATGGGCATGGTAAGAATTGACAACCAAAGTGCGAGTCATAATTCCCATGACACCTAGCAAAATCTGAAAAGCGGTTCCTTCATTTATTCCATAGGATATTTTTAGATTCACTTAAAATAAGGTCTGTGTTTCGTGTAGGCTTACATCACGTGCTAATTTTATAACTGTGTAGATATCCATAGGACAAGGTAACTCTGATCAATATTGGCTAAATAAAAGCGAAGATAAAAAAAAATGTAGAGTGGATTTATGAAAATATGTTGACAAACGTTACCTTATCCTAGTGAGATTTACACGGGTATCAAAACGTCGAGGCGGTTTAAGCCTGCACGAAACACAGACCTTATTTGAAGTAGATCAAGACATTCTCTATGGAAGACTATGGAATATTCTATGGAATAACGAAGGAACCCCTTTCAAATTCAGCCGCAAGTTATTACAGGAATTATAACGCGTCGACTATTTCTCTCTAAACCATATACCTTTGACTAATCCGGAAACTATCACCTCGAAAACAAAACGTTTATTCCGTTCCGTATTTTATCTAATGGGTGGCATCCATGAGTCTAAATATTCCTGTTACATTGCACAACCTTCAATGTTGTCATAATTACGTAAAATTCTGGCAAATTAGTTCGCAAAGAGCCCAAACGGCCCAAACTGTTGCATATACCCTGACTCTGCGTGCAATGAACGCAAGAGAAATTACACAATTTCACCTGGTTAATATTGCCTGCTAACCTGGATTTCTTTTAGCTAAATATGCAGGTTTAAAAATATATACTTGTGTATTGATTTTAAGAAAGGCATTGATGTTTATGGTTAAGTACACATTGGAGCAATGACAGTAATTGATTGATTGTTTTTTATAAGATAAGTTTAATGCTAGCTAGCAACTTACCTTAGCTTACTGCATTCGCTAACAGGCAGGCTCCTCGTGGAGTGCAATGTAATCAATGCAAGATTAGATCCCCCGAGCTGACAAGGTTAAAAATCTGTCGTTCCTAGGCAGAACGTTCCTAGGCCGTCATTGAAAATAAGAATGTGTTCTTAACTGACTTGCCTAGTTAAATAAAGATTTTTAAAAAGGTGTTTTAAAAATAAATGTAAAAAAAATTGGCAAATCGCCGTCCAAAAATACCGATTTCCGATTGTTATGAAAACTTGAAATCGGCCTCTAGTATGTTTGGCAGCATGAGTGAAGGATGCTTTGTTGCAAAATTCTAGATTTAATTTTGGATTGGAGATGCACATTAAGTGAGTCTGGAAGGAGAGTTTACAGTCTAACCAGACACCTAGGTATTTGTAGTTGTCCACATATTCAGAACCGTCCAGAGCAGTGATGCTAGACGGGTGTTTGGGTGCGGGCAGCGATCGGTTGAAGAGCATGCATTTAGTTTTGCTTGCATTTTAGAGCAGTTGGAGACCACGGAAGGAGTGTTGTATGGCATTGAAGCTTGTCTGGAGGTTTGTTAACACAGTGTCCAAAGAAGGGCCAGAGGTATACAGAATGGTGTCGTCTGCGTAGAGGTGGATCAGAGAATCACCAGCAGCAAGAGCGACATCATTGATGTATACAGAGAAAAAGAGTCGGCCTGAGAATTAAACCCTGTGGCACCCCCATAGACTGCCAGAGGTCCAGACAACAGGCCCTCCGATTTGACACACTGAACTCTGTCTGAGAAGTAGTTGGTGAACCAGGCGAGGCAGTCATTTTGAGAAACCAGGGCTATTGAGTCTGCCGATAAGAATGCGGGGATTGACAGAGTCGAAAGCCTTGGCCAGGTTGATGAATACGGCTGCGCAGTATTGTCTTTTATCGATGGCGGTTATGATATCGTTTAGGACCTTGAGCGTGGCTGTGGTGCACCCATGACCAACTCGGAAACCAGATTGCATAGCGGAGAAGCTATGGTGGGATTCGAAATGGTCGGTGATCTGTTTGTTAACTTGGCTTTTGAAGACTTTCGAAAGGCAGGGTAGGATAGATATAGGTCTGTAACAGTTTGGGTCTAGAGTGTCTCCCCCTTTGAAGAGGGGGATGACCGCGGCAGCTTTCCAATCTTTAGGGATCTCAGACGATACGAGAGGTTGAACAGGCTAGTAATCGGGGTTGCAACAATTACAGCGGATAATTTTAGAGAGGGTCCAGATTGTCTAGTCCAGCTGATTTGTAGGGGTCCAGATTTTGCAGCTCTTTCAGAACATCAGCTATCTGGATTGGGTGAAGGAGAAATGGGGGAGGCTTGGGCAAGTTGCTGTGGTGGGTGCAGAGCTGTTGACCGGGGTAGGGGTAGCCAGGTGGAAAGCATGGCCAGCCGTAGAAAAATGCTTATTGAAATTCTCGATTATCGTAGATTTATCGGTGGTGACTGTGTTTCCTAGCCTCAGTGCAGTGGACAGCTGGGAGGAGGTGCTCTTATTCTCCATGGGCTTTACAGTGTCCCAGAACTTTTTGGAGTTAGAGCTACATGATGCAAATTTCTGTTTGAAAAAGCTAGCCTTTGCTTTCCTAACTGCCTGTGTATATTGGTTCCTAACCTCCCTGAAAAGTTGCATATCGCTGGGGCTATTCGATGCTAATGCATTACGCCACAGGATGTTTTTGTGCTGGTGAAGGGCAGTCAGGTCTGGAGTGAACCAGGGGCTATATCTGTTCTTAGTTCTACATTTTTTTGAATGGGGCATGCTTATTTAAGATGGTGAGGAAAGCATTTTTAAAGAATAACCAGGCATCCTCTACTGACGGAATGAGGTCAATATTCTTCCAGTATACCTGGGCCAGGTCGATTAGAAAGGCCTGCTTGCTGAAGTGTTTTTTAGGGAGCATTTGACAGTGATGAGTGGTGGTCGTTTGACTGCGGACCCATTATGCACGCAGGCAATGAGGCAGTGATCGCTGAGATCCTGGTTGAAGACAGCAGAGGTGTATTTAGAGGGCAGGTTGGTCAGGATGATATCTGTGAGGGTGCCCGTGTTTACGGATTTAGGGTTGTACCTGGTGGGTTCCATGATAATTTGTGTGAGATTGAGGGCATCTAGCTTATATTGTAGGACGGCCGGGGTGTTAAGCATATCCTAGTTTAGGTCACCTAACAGTACAAACTCTGAAGATAAATGGGGAGATATTAATTCACATATGTTGTCCAGGGTACAGCTGGGGGCTGAGGTGGTCTATAACAAGTGGCAACAGTGAGAGACTTATTTCTGGAAAGGTGGATTTTTAAAAGTAGAAGCTCGAACTGTTTGGGTACAGACCTGGATAGCATGACAGAACTAGGCAGGCTATCTCTGCAGTAGGTTGCAACTCCACCACTTTGGCAGTTCTATCTTGTCGGGAAATGTTGTAGTTGGGGATGAAAATGTACGGATTTTTGGTGGCCTTCCTAAGCCAGGATTCAGACACGGCTAGGACATCAGGGTTGGCGGAGTGTGCTAAAGCAGTGAATAAAACAAACTTAAGGAGGAGGCTTCTGATGTTAACATGCATGAAACCAAGGCTTTTGCGTTTACAGGAGTCAACAAATGATAGCGCCTGGGGAATAGGAGTGGAACTAGGGGCTACAGGGCCTGGGTTAACCTCTACATCACCAGAGGAACAGAGGAGGAGTAGGATAAGGGTACGGCTAAAGGCTATAAGAACTGGTCGTCTAGTGCGTTGGGGGACAGAGGGGGAAAAGGAGCAGATTTCTGGGCGTGGTAGAATAGATTCAAGGCATAATGTACAGACAAGGGTATGGTAGGATGTGAGTACAGTGGAGGTAAACCTAGGTGTTGAGTGATGGAGAGAGGTTTTGTCTCTGGAGGGACATGTTAAGCCAGGTGAGGTCTCCGCATGTGTGTGGGGTGGGACAAAAGAGCTATCTAATTCATTTTGAGTGGGACTGAAGGCTCTACAGTGAAATAAAACTGTAAAAACTAGCCAAGACAGCAGTAGACAAGGCATATTGACATTAGAGAGAGGCATAAAGCAATCACAGGTGTTGATAAGGTGTGATCCTTTCATCCTCTAAACGCCCATTGTAGCTTCATGATGCTACAGGCCTCAATGCCTCCACGGCCTTGGGAATGGAGTTAGAGGCCAAGCTATTGAGATCTGAAAACGTTTACTATTGAGCTGCCGGGAGGCATTGATTGCGTGAGTTCTTCAGCAGACTGAAGGTTGAGAAGACTTCTAGCTACACAATGGCTGTGTTCAATAGTACATTTCAGTTGGTGTCAGGCAACCTTGTACTTTCTCTTGTTTGCCAATACTGTCTCTAAAACCTTTTATTACTACAACATAATAGACATGTATTCATAATACACCATTTATTTAAAGTTGAAGGAAAACTATGTTAAGGTAACTGCAGCTTGTACTGTCAGTTCACAACCAGGCTTAGGTATTCAGCCACCACCCCCATGGACTTTTGACAGAAAATCCTCATGGTAGATTTTTATTTAATTTTAAATGTATCCTTTACTTAACTAGGCAAAGGACAACTTGGAGAGCATTACAACCTTGACATGTGTTGAATAGGGTTGGGATGATACCAGTATCGTGGCAAGGAAACAGAACACGAATCATCATTAAATCATTATGTTGTTATCCAGAGCACATGGATTTATTTTCCAAGCTATAGCACACAATATTTTACATACAGCAGGTTTTTAGAGGACCAGAGAGTTTGGTCTGCTTCGTGTTTTCATTTTTGCCATGAAAAAATATTGCGACACTGGTTTTGTCCTGGCCCTAGTGTTTGAATGGAAATTATGGAATTCTACAGCATTATGTTTTACAGTTGTTTGCGGGTTATAAAGTGGCCTATTCATGGCAAAACTTCAGTTACCACAACGTGAAATCTAAAGTGTAATGTAATTTCCAGTTATTAAAACAAGTCCATGGTGTGTTTTTAATTTCCATCGGTAAAAGGGTGAAAATGTGTCCACAAAGCCCACTTTTCCTTCTTTGCACATATTCAAATGATTTTAAACCCCCCCCTTCTTTTAGGTGAAAGGTCACTTGGACTACATGCGTCAGATGGATACCATCCTCGTAGCAGTGGGCGTGCCCACCAGAGAAGTTCCAGGAGCTGGGGGCGGACCTCTTCAACCACTCACTATGACCGAGAGAAAACTGGACATAGCCATGGTCCAATCAGTACAAGGGGACGTGGCTGAAGAGCAAAAACTGGTTGGTTCTTCGGCTGGAGCAGATGAGACTTGCATGGGTGAGGGAGGGCAGCTGGAGGAAAAAGAGGATATGGGAGACGGTTGGGATATCCCCGACATATCAGATCTGTTGGACTCGCTAAACGAGATCGATGTTGTTACAACTGAAAACATTCTTGAGGGCAACCTGCAACAGAGTTCTGAGGGGAATGCCACTCATGAGGACAACTGTGCACCTTCCCATCTAGAGTTTGATGGATGGGGAAAAGAGCTGGAGGAGGAATGGGGGGAGGGAGTGGAGGGGACAGAGACTGACACTGAACACACGTCCTGGAGTTGGGAGGACACACACTGGACTCCCGAGCACAAACACATGGGACCAAACAGGCGGACATAGGACGTTACAGGACCAACTGCCTCTTCTCAACTTGAATTACCAACAACATCCCAATCGTGTGTGGAAAGACCTCCTTTACCTTCACAGCACACTCAGGTGCCAGAACACTCAGCTAAGTCGTCAGTACCACAAATGTTTAAAAAAATATTATAATTTTTTTAAGTATTTTTTTATTTAACTATGGCAGTCTAAGTTTTGTCAATCATTTCATTTACAAGTTAATCTGAAAAAAAGTGTTGCATAATGTATAGTGTGTTCAAGTATTGTTGGTTTTATGTAGGCAGGATGTAAATTAAAAACATTTAATTACAAAACATTGAAATATAGACATCCCCCACTTTTATGGATATAAAGACAATGCAGCATGAATGAGTTCTAACTATATTCCTGAATTCCTCTGGTCGATTATTCCATCTGTTGGGGATTATGGTTATCTCAGTGCTTAGCTCTTCCTCATCCACTCCTGCCCTGTATGCTAAATTACACCTAGATAATTTTTCCATCTTGCTACCAACCCCAACAAGACACACCTTCCTCCAACCAACCTTTCCCCTCAGCCAAGTTTCTCATCCTCTACTCTGGGTGGTCATACGTTAGTATGTAACACAGCATCTGTTCATGCTCTCTTCTTCATCATCCCCTTCAGTCCAGCGTGTCCACCTGATTAGGCAGCAGCAAGGGCAGCTCAATCCCAGCATGCTCTGCGTCATACAAGTTGACGGCGTCAGTGGCGGTGGCGGGGGGCTGTCGGGGATCGGAAGCCAGGGAGGGGGGCTCTGTGGGCAGGTTGGGCTCACCAGAGTTGCAGAGGGAGAGCTCCGGCGAGGGTCTGCGGGGCGAGCGGGTAGAGCAGCAGGACAGCAGTCGCCCCAGGGCCCGTTTGAAGTCACGCATGAACAGCGGGTAGATAATGGGGTTCATGGTGCTGTTACAGTAGCCCAGCCAAGTGATGGCATCGAAGAGTGTCGGGGAAACACACTCGCATACCGCCTGACAGGTGAGAGAGAGGGCAACAGACAGGCATTGGGGTTGTGTTCAGTATGTACACAACATTTAAGATTTTGTGAAACAAGTATTCTTATCAGAAATATGTAGCCTGTCGGAAATATAGTGCCTATCATAAGTATGCTCCCCCTTGTGTTTTTTTCACGTTTTGTTGCGTTACAAAGTGGGATTGAATTTTATAGGGGGTCACCGATTTTTATATAAATGCTTACAAATTAATGAAAAATGTTTTAAGTGAAAGGTTGCATATGTATTTATGGCAAGCCTAATTAATATACAGTGCATTCAGAAAATATTCAGACCGTTACAGCCTTATTCTAAATAAATCTCAAATCTACACACAATACCTCATAATGACTAAACAAAAACAAGTTTAGACATTTTTGCTAATTAAAAAAAAAAATACAGCTATTAAATTCACATCACACCGGTCAAAAGTTTTAGAACACCGACTCATTCAAGGTTTTTTTTTAAAAATGTGTACAATAATAATAGTGAAGACATGTAATCATGTGGTAACCAAGGAAGTGTTGAACAAATCAAAATATATTTGAGATTCTTCAAATAGCAACACTTTGCCTTGATGTCAGCTTTGTACATGCTTGACATTCTCTCAACCAGCTTTACCTGGAATGCTTTTCCAACAGTCTTGAAGGACCCACATATGCTGAGCACTTTTTGGCTGCTTTTTCTTCACTCTGCGGTCCGACTCATCCCAAACCATCTCAATTTGGTTGAGGTCGGGGGATTGTGGCGGCCAGGTCATTGATGCAGCACTCCATCACTCTCCTTCTTGGTCAAATAGCCCTTACACAGCCTGGAGGTGTGTTGCGTCATTGTCCTGTTGAAAAACAAATGATAGTCCCACTAAGCCCAAACCAGATGGGATTGCATATCGCTGCAGAATGCTGTGGTAGCCATGCTGGTTAAGTGTGCCTTGAATTCTAAATAAATCACAGACAGTGTCACCAGCAAATCACCCCCACACCATAACACCACCACCTCCATGCTTTACAGTGGGAAATACACATGCAGAGATCATCCGTTCACCCACACCGTATCTCACAAAGACGGTGGTTGGAACAAAAAATCTCCAATTTGGACTCCAGGCCAAAGGACAAATGTCCACCAGTCTAATGTCCATTGCTCGTGTTTCTTGGCCCAAGCAAGTCTCTTATTATTATTGGTGTCCTTTAGTAGTGGTTTCTTTGCAGCAATTCGACAATGAAGGCCTGATTCACGCCGTCTCCGCTGAACAGGTGATGTTGAATTTTTTTGGCCTGCAATTTCTGAGGCGGTAACTCTAATGAACTTATCCTCTGCAGCAGAAGTAACTCTGGGTCTTCCATTTCTTTGGCGGTCCTCATGAGAGCCATTTTCATCATTGAGCTTGATGGTTTTTGCGACTTCACTTGCAGAAACTTTAAAAGTTCTTGAAATGATCCGTGTTGACTGACCTTCATGTCTTAAAGTAATGATGGACTGTCATTTCTCTTTGCTTATTTGAGCTCTTCTTGCAATAATATGGACTTGGTCTTTTACCAAATAGGTATATCTTCTGTATACCCCCTACCTTGTCACAACACAACTGATTGGTTCAAATGCATTAAGAAGGGAAGTAATTCCATAAATTAACTTTTAACAAGGCACACTTGTTAATTGAAATGCATTCCAGGTGACTACCTCATGAAGCTGGTTGAGAGAATGCCAAGAGTATGCAAAGCTGTCATCAAGGCAAAGGGTGGTTATTTGAAGAATCTGAAAAATAAAATATATTTTGATTTAACACTTTTTGGGTTACCTTAAAACAATTGCATTTCACCTTTATTTTACCAGGTAGGCCAGTTGAGAACAAGTTCTCATTTACAACTGCAACCTGGCCAAGATAAAGAAAAGCAGTGTGACAAAAACAACACAGAGGTACACATAAACAAATGTACAGTCAATTTTTTATTTTATTTTTTATTTCACCTTTATTTAACCAGGTAGGCTAGTTGAGAACAAGTTCTCATTTACAACTGCGGCCTGGCCAAGAGAAAGCAAAGCAGTGCAACAAACAACACAGAGTTACACATGGAATAAACAAACATACAGTCAATAATAAAATAGAAAAGGTCTGTATACAGTGTGTGCAAATGAGGTAGGATAAATGAGGTAAGGCAATAAATAGGCCACAGTGGTGAAATAATTACAATATAGCAATTAAACACTGGAGTGATAGATGTGCAGAAGATGAGTGTGCAAGTAGAGATACTGGGGTGCAATGGAGCTAAAATAAAAAACAGTATGGGGATGAGGTAGTTGGATGGGCTATTTACAGATGGGTGCAGTGATCTGTATAGGTGCAGTGATCTGTGAGCTGCTCTGACAGCTGGTGCTTAAAGTTAGTGAGGGAGATATGAGTCTCCAGCTTCAGTGATTTTTTTTGCAGTTCGTCCCAGCCATTGGCAGCAGAGAACTGGAAGGAAAGGTGGCCAAAGGAAGAATTGGCTTTGGGGGTGACCAGTGAAATATACCTGCTGGGCCGCGTGCTACGGGTGGGTGCTGCTATGGTGACCAGTGAGCTGAGATAAGGTGGGGCTTTACCTAGCAAAGACTAATAGATAACCTGGAGCCAGTGGGTTTGGCGACGAATATGAAGCGAGGGCCAGCCAACGAGAGCGTATAGGTCGCAGTGGTGGGTAGTATATGGGGCTTTGGTGACAAAATGGATGGCACTGTGATAGACTACATCCAGTTTGCCGAGTAGAGTGTTGGAGGCTATTTTGTAAATGACAACGCCGAAGTCAAGGATCAGTAGGATAGTCAGTTTTACGAGGGTATGTTTGGCAACATGAGTGAAGGATGTTTTGTTGCGAAATAGGAAGCCGATTCTAGATTTAATTTTGGATTGGAGATGCTTAATGTGAGTCTGGGAGGAGAGTTTACAGTCTAACCAGACACCTAGGTATTTGTAGTTGTCCACATATTCTAAGTCAGAACCGTCCAGAACCGTCAGAACCGAGTAGTGATGGACGGGCGGACGGGTGTGGGCAGCGATCGGTTGAAGAGCATGCATTTAGTTTTACTTGCATTTAAGAGAAGTTGGAGGCCACGGAAGGAGAGTTGTATGGCATTGACGCTCGTCTGGAGGTTTGTTAGCACAGTGTCCAAAGAAGGGCCAGAAGTATACAGAATGGTGTCGTCTACGTAGAGGTGGATCAGAGAATTACCAGCAGCAAGAGCGACATCATTGATATATACAGAGAAAAAGAGTCGGCCTGAGAATTGAACCCTGTGGCACCCCCATAGAGACTGCCAGAGGTCCGGACAACAGGCCCTCCGATTTGACACACTGAACTCTGTCTGAGAAGTAGTTGGTGAACCAGGCGAGGCAGTCATTTTGAGAAACCAAGGCTGTTGAGTCTGCTGATAAGAATGTGGTGATTGACAGAGTCGAAAGCCTTGGCCAGGTTGATGAATACAGCTGCACAGTATTGTCTCTTATCGATGGCGGTTATGATATTTTGTTTCATTGTTTTGATGTCTTCACTATTATTCTACAATGTAGAAAATAGTAAAAAATTAAGAAAAACCCTTGAATGAGTATGTGTTCTGAAACTTGACGGTAGTGTAAGTATTCAGACCCTTTACTCAGTACTTTGTTGAAGCACCTTTGGCAGCGATTACAGCCTCGAGTCTTCTGGATATGATGCTACAAGCTTGGCACCTGTATTTGGGGAGTT
Source organism: Salvelinus alpinus (assembly GCF_045679555.1). NCBI lineage: Eukaryota > Metazoa > Chordata > Actinopteri > Salmoniformes > Salmonidae > Salvelinus > Salvelinus alpinus. Next base: position 19,782,786 of record NC_092113.1, read on the forward strand.
TCTCCCATTCTACTCTGCAGATCCTCTCAAGCTGTGTCAGGTTGGATGGGGAGTATTGCTGCACATCTATTTTGAGGTCTCTCCAGAGTTGTTTGATCGGGTTCAAGTCCGGGCTCTGGCTGGGTCACTCAAGGACGTTGAGACTTGTCCCGAAGCTACTCCTGTGTTGTCTTGGCTGTGTGCTTAGGGTTGTTGTCCTGTTGGAAGGTGAACCTTTGCCCCAGTCTGAGGTCCTGAGTGTTCTGGAGCAGGTTTTCATCAAGGATCTCTCTGTACTTTGCTCCGTTCATCTTTCCCTTGATCCTGACTAGTCTCCCAGTCCCTGCCGCTGAAAAACATCCCCACAGCATGATGCTGCCACCACCATGCTTCACGGTAGGGATGGTGCCAGGTTTCCTCCAGACGTGACGCTTGGCATTCAGGCCAAAGAATCTTGTTTCTCATGGTCTGAAAGTCCTTTAGGTTCCCTTTGGCAAACTCCAAGTAGGCTGTTATGTGCCTTCTACTGAGGAGTGGCTTCCATCTGGCCACTCTACTATAAAAGACTGATTGGTGGAGTGCTGCAGAGGTGGTTGTCCTTCTGGAAGTTTCTCCCATCTTCACAGAGGAACTCTGGAACTCTGTCAGAGTGACCATTGGGTTCTTGGTCACCTCCCTGACAAAGGCCCTTCTCCCTCGATTGCTCAGATTGGCCGGGTGGCCAGCTCTAGGAAGAGTCTTGGTGGTTCCAAACTTCTTCCATTTAAGAATGATGGAGGCCACTGTGTTCTTGGGGACCTTCAATGCTGCAGAATTGTTTTGGTACTCTTCCCCAGATCTGTGCCTCGACACAATCCTGTCTCAAAGCTCTACAGACAATTCCTTTGATTTCATGGCTTGGTTTTTGCTCTGTCATGCACGATCAACTGTGGGACCTTATATAGACAGGTGTGTGCCTTTCCAAATCATGTTTAATCAATTGAATTGACCACAGGTGGACTCCAATGGAAACGGGATGCACCTTAGCTGTAGAAAAGGCCCATGGAGTTGGTGGAATAATCCTTTAATTCATGGCCACTTACTCAGCTGGGCCAGGGGCACTTTAATTAGGTCAGGTGGCAATGACCGACAGATCTCATCCCCATAAAAGGAGGAAAACGCCATCGGCTGATCTCGCTGCTTTCTCTTCCTTAACTCCGTCTGCTCCAGAAGTTCTGTGCGTCCATGAATCCACACTACTCAGTAAATATACCACTTTATGGTTAAAGGAATTCCTGCCTCAGTCTCATCCATTCCTCTGTCACCTGACACGTGACCACCTGTTCACCTTCACTGTCAGTCATCCTACCTGTCCAGCTACCCACAGATTTCACTAATCTTTCATTAGCTCAATTTCGAGTCTCATAGAAGTGTCTGAATACTTATGTAAAGTATGTTTTTCATTTTTAATACATGTGCAAAAATTTATAAAAACATGTTGTCGCTTTGTCATTATGGGGTATTGTGTGTATATATTTAATACATTTTAGAATAAGGCCGTAACGTAACAAAATGTGGAAAAAGGGAACAGGTCTGAATACTTTCCGAATGCACAGTATTTTCACTTTCCCAGAATTTGGTTGTTCATCATTGCTAGACAGCCATTTAGCAGTTATGTCCTTGAGCTGTTCGTGTCTATTAATGTTCTGTATTATTTCATGTATTGTGTGGACCTCAGGAAGAGTAGCTGCTGCTTTTCAATCTGCTAATGGGGATCCTAATAAAATACTAAATACCAACTTGACAGAGCTTGAACAATCTTTGAAAAGAATAATGGGCAAGTATTGCACAATCCAGGTGTGCAAAGCTTAGAGACTTAACCCCCCAAAACTCAGCTATAATCGCTGCCAGGGGTGTTTTTTTGTATTGACTCGGGGGATGAATACTTATCTATTCAATATATATTAGTATGTTACTTTGTAACACAAAATGTGAAGAAATCCAGGAAGGGGGGGTCAATACTTATATGTATCCATGTATGTATCCAATGGAAATATGTAGCCAATAAGAGGTAAAACAGAAAATATTATTTCAAATGCTCTTTTCATCAGTGTACAGCTACTGTAATTGGGCCTGAGTAGAACATATATATGTAAATTAGGGACATAACCCATAGAAGGGTGAGAAATTGGCTCACTATGGCATATCAGAGAGAGAGGGAGGAGACTGCTGTTGTAGGAAAGTGTCCTATCTTATCAAGATGGAAGGAGGCAGGGAGTGAGAAGGTGAAAAAAGGGAGGTGGTGTTCACATACCACATGGAGTGTGAAGGGAGGGGGGGAGGAAGGCAGACACTGAAACCTCTGTTGGCTATATTCTGGAGGAGTGAAGTGAGGGACACAGATGGGAAATGAAATGACTGGATCATTGAAAGCCTGAAAGCAGGACAACAATAATTACCAATTTAGATTAAATCCTTTTATGTTACACACTGTGCTGACACCTTTCCCAGTCAGAGGAATAAGGTAACCTCAGAGTTAGAGCACAGACAAAGGGGAGCTTAATTGCTATAAGACGATGCATCAGGCATTGAATTTATGTGATCCAGGTTCTGTAATACAGGGAATTAATTTCAATGAATAGGCTGTACACAATGAACATAAGGAGAACAGATAGACAATATACTGTGTGCTTGTGGTTTGCAAGTTTCGACCCTGAGAAGATGAGCAGCAACGAATTTAAAGATTTCTATTAGTCTCAGAGCAGCTAGCTGATCCCATAGTGTTTTGGCTCATCGTTTTTCCTGAAAATCCCTCAATTTAAGACGTTAAGAGAGTCCTTTGAATCTAACAGTTTACAGCAACAAGGCACAATATCATTGTATCAATATCATTGTATCAATATCAAAGAAAAAATAATGGCCAGATTTGATTACGCATCTTATAAGCCAATTTCATTTATTAACTTGGATGTAAAGTGCAAGTTTGGAAATTAAGATTTCACTAGAATTTCAGGATTACATGTATACTCTTCCAAGCTTGACATTAAAGGGATAGATTGCTTAAATCACTGAACTATCCCTTTAATCCAGAGGCTCACCTAGTCTGAGCCACTGACCTGGGCCATGTTGGTGATGAAGAAGGGCAGCCAGGCGCTGAAGAAGAGGCCCAGCAGGACTCCCAGGGTCAGACTGGCCTTCACTGCCCTCCGGCCCTGCCTGTGGGCCAGCCGCCGCTCGCTGTTCACTGACAACTGAGGATAGAGGGACACACAGGGCAGTCAGAGGCAAGGACTGCATCACAATGTGTCCAAAAACCTAGGTATTTAAATTGACATGGTAACTACAGGTCCACACTGTTACATGATTCTTAAAACTGTTACACATGTTTGCGGCATGCACATTTTCAAGGATTTTCAAATGAACTCAATGGAATTAAAACAATAATTCCAGGGTGAGTACAAATCTAATGCATAGAAAGTTCATTATGTAGAAACAGCAAACGGGAATAAATAGCTGTAAGTATTATGTAACAATGTGCACTTACTTACTCTGTACCTAAGAGCTACCATGTAAATACTTAGGTTTAATAATTGGAGTGGCGAAAGTCGATAAACTATAGCTTCCACCATATTGCTTTCAAGAGAAGATGACACACTTTAGTTGCATCCTTGGCCTGGTATTGTCGAGGAGTCTGAAAAAAGTTAACGCTTGCATTTAACAAGATGTAATTATCACATTGAAAGAAATGTGACGTGTTGCTGAATACATTGAAAAGTCTCTGCGTGGAACAACATTGTTATGAATTATTGTCCTTGGCACTCAATCTCAGGAGTGGAGACGCAGGCCCTTGACTACATAAATACAATGCAAGGTCTGTGCCATTTATTCTAACTAGCAACCACTTTGCCTTCAACAGGCGCCATCGTCTCTCCTCCCTCTGTCTCTTTCAAATGTTTTTTAATCATGTTTCATTTCTGAATTTCAAGCTCTTTCCCATCTTTCATCTTAAACTGTCTTTCACTTATTTCACTCTATTCAGTTTATTTTATTTTAGTGGATGTAAGAAAATGTTGTATTCAGTGTGTCAATTCCTCAGCTGCCCACCTCACTTTAATAGAGGGGAGATCAATGAGTGCAGTGGCAAGGCCAACTCTCACACACACAAACACACTTATCTACAGTGCCTTCAGAAAGTATTCATAACCCTTGACTTATTCCACATTTTGTTGCGTTACAGCCTGAATTCAACATGTATTAAATGGGGGGTTCTCACCCATGTACACACAATACCCCATAATGACAAAGTAAAAACATGTTTTTAGACATTTTTGCAAATGTATTTGAAAATGAAATACAGAAATCTAATTTACATAAGTATTCACAACCCTTTGCTATGATACTTCAAATTTCTTTCATCATCCTTGAGATGTCAGCACAACTTGATTGGAGTCCAACTGTGACCAATTGGACATGATTTAGAGAGAAACACACCTGTCTATATACGGTCCCACAGTTGACAGTGTATGTCAGATCAGAAAATATACCATGAAGTTCAAGGAACTGTCTGTAGATCTCTGACATATAATTGTGATGAGGCATATATCTGTGGAAGGATATAAAACAATTTCTAGTGTGTTGAAAGTTACCAAGGGCACAGTGGTCACCATCATTGGAAAATTGAAAAAATATGGGACTACCCAGAACCTGCCAGAAGGACAACAATCTCTAAAGCACTTCACCAATCTGGGCTTTATGGGAGAGTGGCCAGACGGAAGCCACTCCTGAGAAAAAGGCACATGACAACACGCCTGGAATTTGCAAAAACGCATGTGAAAGACTCAGAGCATAAGGCAAAAGATTCTGTGGTCTGATGAGACAAAAATGTAACTATTTAGCCTGAATGCAAAGCGCTATGTCTGGAGAAAAGCAGGCACAGCTCATCACCCGTCTAACACCTTCCCTACCGGGAAGCATGTTGGTGGCAGCATCATGATGTGGGGATGCTTTTCAGCAGCAGGGACTGGGTGACTGGTAAGGATAGAGGAAACAATGAATGGAGCCAAATACAGGCAAATCCTTGATGAGTACCTGCTTCATAGTGCAAACGACCTTAGACTGTGGGCGAAGATTTACGTTCCAACAGGACAATGACCCCAAGCTTACAGCCAAAGCAACGCTGGAATGGCTTCAGAACAAAAATGTGAAAGTCCTTGAGTGGCCCAGCCAAAGCACAGACTTAAATCCCATTGAAAATCTGTGGCAAGACTTGAAGATTGCTGTTCACCGCCACTCCCCATGTATTTTAATAGAGCTTGAGAAAATCTGCAAGGAAGAATGGGAGAAAATCACCAAATCCAGATGTGCAATGCTAATACATACATTCCCAAGACAACTCAAAGCTGTAATCGCCACCTAAGGTACTTCTACAAAGTAGTGACTCAGGGGTATGAATACATATGTACGGTATTTCATTTTCAATAAATTAGCTAACATTTCAAAAAACATGTTTTAGTTTTGTAAATAAATGTTGAATTCAGGCAGTAACACAATAAAATGTGGAATAAGTCAAGGGGTATGCATACTTTCTGAAGGCCCTGTAACCCACCCACTCCACCTTTAAAGAGCAACTGCCTTTAAAAAGCAACAAATCCATTTGAAAACAGCCTATATGGCAACGATATGAGTCAAACAGTTATTCTAGTGTCAAAATGTACTACATGTGTAAATAGGATAATTTTGGTCATAAAGTAAGTAGTCTAAAACGAAGTTTGGAACATCCGTGCATCACAGCGGGTAAATGAAGGTTGGGTTTTGATTTGCCGATTTCCATTTGCCTACTAACATAGCGTGATCAGCTGCAGTGATTGCTCTCTATCCAATAGCATAGACAGTGAGACACCTGCCCCAGCAGCTCTGACTTTGTATGCATACGACAACACATAGCACATTTTTTTACTTGAGAAATACTGCACCAAACACCTTAGATGTAAAATTGCGCAAATATATCATCCTCAAAAAAATGTCAACATTTAGTACAGATTTCATGAGTTATCTTAGATTCATTCTGGGGATTTTGAGGAAGTGAAATAGGCTTCCACGTCTACAGTGTCTCATGGAAGACAAACATCATTAACCAAACGCAGAATCAGTCAGGAAACCTCCAAGACTGAAATCTCGTTTTTCTAATGAGCAACATAAAAACACGTGCCAATCGACATTTGTTCAGTCGCTCTTTAATCTCACCTTCTTGATTCATCTCCCAAGTCAATGGCCGCTTCCTAATTATCTAGCTAGATCACCACATTTGTTTTCCTTCATGACAACTGGGTCGTTCCACCAATTTGGTAACTTTTAAGCAGTGTAACTTAGGGGGGGGGGGAGTTTAATTTCACCTAATTTGAACATCCTATCATTAAGAGCACCTGTTCAACTTAATAAAAAACATGTTTTCCCATTTTAAGAGGTTGAATTACATTTTTACTATAGTCAGTGCCTATTAAGTGCCGAATAAAGTAGGGTTGATTGAAAGAGTTGACGACTTCATCTTAAATCAACCATAAATCCCCTTGTTGTGTGAAACAGGGAGTGGCAATTATTTATTTTTTTATTGTTAAAACATTTCTAGCGGTTGACGCGTTATGGTCTACCAGGTCAGTTTTCCACCAGAAAACAGCCAAAAAGAGTAGAACTAGCTCACCTGCTTTTACACTATGATTTAATTATAAGATGTTCAATGTTTATTTTTTTCTTTAAAAAGCAATAGTTTCACCTTATTAAATGAGAGTTCAGTTCACGTAACAGGGTTGACCTTAAAATAATCACTAATCACATGAATAAATAATAATCTTCATGAATGACTTTGTCAAAGCAACCAAATAACTAGGGCTTTACAATGATGGTGAAAACTTGGAGACATTTTGGGGTTAAGTGGGTTAAAATCTTCCAGAAGTCACAGAGAGTCCATGGAGGGACATGGATGTTGAATATGAATAATATTTTAAAAATCAGATTTATTGAATTCTCCATGTGGTCGATATTAAAGGTGCACTTCATTTAATATAACAGTCTTTTACAATTCAATATTGGAGCTCAATTTCTATAAAAATATCAAAGGGACGCGAAAGGCACTCTTTTTGTGGAACGACCCAACTGATTGGAAAGGCAGAGAAGGCATCATGGTGGAAACCTATCTAGGCACACAGTGATCATGCAGTGACAGTTTACACAGCTGTGAGATGTAGCCTCAATGTATCTCCCTTCATTTCCTCTACAACTCCCCTCTCCCTCTCACCGGTACTTGGCGTGACATAGAGCGCTCCTGATGACTGTAGTCTTCTCTGTCATGGTGAGCATGTCCCGCGGCGCCCCCACCTGGTGAGGGAGGCTGAGAAGGCCCCCTGGGCGAATGTTGCGGGTACGGAGGGTGACTTAGCGCCGCCACTCGCCTTGCCTGTCTCCGTGCCACCAGGAGAATCCGACAGTAGGTGAAGCAGATAGCGCTGGATGGCAGGAAGAAGGTGAGGACGGATGCCACCAGGGCAAAGGGCAGGGTGACCCGCAGACGACACTGGAAGGACAGGCCATCGGAGGGTGACAGTTGGAAGTAGGAAGCGGGGTACCGCAAGCTTAGCTCTGGGTATGTGCTGATGTTGGCACTGCCAGCCCCGTGCATTGGGAAATGGTCACTTCGGTGACCCAAGCTGTGCCAGTTCATCTTGATGGGCAAGAAGGAGGCGAGGGCGGCCAGACTCCAGGCCCCTCCCACCAGAAGCAGGGCCCGGGGAAGGGTCATCCTCTGCTTGTACCGCAGAGGCGAGATGATGAGCAGGTAGCGGTCCAGGCTGATCACACATAGGTTGAGAATGGAGGCACTGCAGCACATGACGTCGAAGCAGAGCCACACGGGGCAAAAGCCCGGCGACAACACCCAGGCCCCGCACAGCACATTGAGCATGGCTGGCGGCATCACCACCAGCGCCACCATCAGGTCCGACAGGAAGAGAGACACCAGGAAACAGTTGGAGGTGTTGCGTAAGGAGCGCTGGGCAAACACCAGAGTGATCAACAGAGTGTTCCCACAAGCCGTCATCAGGATGATGAGGGTTAACATGCACGCCAACAGCCACGGACCGCTGCCACTGATGCCCCAGGCACTGCTCGTGGACAAGCTACCATTGGAGCTCCCTAAAGGGTTAACAGCATCCACACCTGCTGCCTCTAGGCCAGTTAAGGCAGAGTCGCCCATAGCGGTAGTTGACATTGGTCAATGTGAGAGCTTCCCTGTTCCTCTCCCAGTCTGTGAACACGAAAAGTTGCTGTGAAGCGCAAAATGTATGTGACTTCTGGTGCTTGTTAGTGTCACTAAAGCTTTCCTGACACTTGAGGAGAATAAAGAGAAGCCACTGAAGTCCTGTGTTGATCATCCATTCACCACATCCTTCCCAAGGTTAGAGAGGAGCCTGAGAGTCATTTCTCTCTCCTAAGTGTGAAAATCTCCTCTTAACACTGTGATCAGAAGTGCCAACACTGTTTCCATATCTCCATCGTGTCAAATAGTCCTGCTTCTTCTCAGCTTTGGAGCCAGTGTGAGCAATTCTGTGGCTTTCAGTGCGTCACGATGACACTCGCTGGGGGAGGGAAAATTGAGAGGTGGGCTACAACGTGGGAGCGCAAAGGCAGTTAGAGACGAAATGCGAGAAGAGGGAAAAATAAATTATCCAAGATATTCTTTACTACACACACAAGGTTAATGATATTATGTTTAATATGTGTGTGTGAGAGAGAGAGTGAGTGAGCGGTGTGAAGTCTATTAGCTGCTCCCTTTTTCTTGAATAGAATAAACACCACTGTGAGGCTGTCATTTGTAAGCAAGGCTCTGGCCACAAGTGCTCTACAGGTATCATGGTTGCTGTGGGGTTGCCTCTGGATCCCCTCTCCTGATAATCCCCATGCCAGCCACTCCAGTGTGCCTCCCAGCAAGAGCATTTTGCTCCCGGGGAAGGAGCGTGTCTGAGCATTGAGCTGCTAATACACAGCTAGGTGATGCAAATTCTGTATCACAGCAAGGAGGCAGTGTGGGCTTTATACACTCTACATCTGTTGGACAATTTCATTTAATAGCCAGTGCTTGTTGTGACATTCTGCATTATTTCTGTGAAAAAAGTTGGAAATGTATTGACTCATATTTTCTTTGTAGAGCATTTATGGTATATATAATTGTGAAATTGTGTACTATTCAATTCTGTGGGTATATGTGGTTTATCATATTTATTCCACTTACTTATTTAATAATAGCATAAAGCTTCATTTTTCACAGAACTACTAATAGCTTTTTGTCCCTCAATGTTAACATCTTAACAATAGACTAAGTAAAAGTCAAGGATGTCAAGAACATTGTGTTTCAGACAATTATGCAGATTCTCTGACACCGTTTACAATTGATTCTAAGACAAGGTAAATTAGTCGGCTTAGTCGGAGGGCACTTGAATGCTAATGAGTACAAAATGTGCTTCCATGGAAGTGTTTGTATCCACACAAATTAATGCCGGTTTTGCATTGTTGATGTATCTTCCAGTTCACTCTATGATATAACACAACACATCTAATCAGATGTTTTAAAGGTAGATTAAGTTATATGACTTAGATGCACAAAGTAAACAGTACAGTGGGTCAATTACCGCAACTGGTAATTATTAACAAGGCTAAACTTCTCCGCTGTTTTGCTCCCGTAACTACCACGTAACGTAAACTCACGTAAACTCGTACATCGCCTTGGTCCGTACAATTGCCCTTATTTTAGCGCCCCAAAAACGTAATACTTCCAGATCAACTGTAATGTCCATACCATTGTAAAGCACAATTTCTCCCCTTTCCAACAGAATCAATTACATGACCTAAATGCTGCCCGTTTCTGCATAATTCAAGCAGGCAATGAGCCCCGTCGGGTCTTATTAAAAATGGCGGGTGGGGAAGCGAAACTAATGCGTGAGAGTGAGAAGGAGAGATATTGTGACGGGAATTTTTTTTTTCTTCACTCGATCTGTCCAACTTATCACCTTATCACCTCTAAAATGAAAATAAAACACAATAAAGAGTTTATATAATGTGTCATTACATACCTATTTGAAGGTTTGTGTCGAATTTGAATCGGGTTTTTAGGGCGGTGCTAAAGTGATCTTAGAAGTAAACAGTGGCTTTGAGAATGATGATCGCATGCAATGATGACGCAAAAAAATGACTAGGTATCCCCCCTTACCCCAGTCACTGTCCATTTCTTGTTTTTAAACGATGAGAGAAGTGCTACACCTGGTGGAGAGAGATTGTAAGACAGAAATAGTTGCTATATGCGTGCTGTACGCTACGACATGACACGTCACGATGTAACGGAGGGTCCGTTTTTTCAACTTTTCTCCAATACTATAGAGCCATTACCATGTCGATCAACGCTTGAATAGAAACTTAGTTCACACCCCCGATTTTGAAGTCAACACAGTCACTACAGTCCCATTAGTTTTCTTTGCAGCCTCGTTTGAATGTTGCGGTTGCGCACATTTGTACGGAGTGGGGTGAGTTTACGTTAACGGTGTGAAGCGAATCCCTGCACATACGCAGATGTGACTGTGTGAGAGCGAAGTATTGCATCTCGCTATGGCAATATCTGCGGTGCTGCTCATGGCAATGTAATTTTGTCTTCCTTCAAAAACACACAAAAACCACAATTGTCCTTATTTTACGATTATTTTATTTAATAAACACAGATTTTCCTGTTCAGGCACGTAGAAATTATATGCGTAAGTATGGAAGGGTCGACCCACAGAAAGAAATGAGTCTGGCTGGAGATCATTGCAAATGATGGGCAACCAAAAAAAGACAGTTCGTCGCTGACGTGTGGCTACTGCTCCTGTGAGGAAAAGAGTGAAGATAAAATGGAGTTAGTTTTCATTTGGATTTACATCTCAGTACATTATACAATAACATTAATGCACGATATGGTCTTGAATATCGGTCCAATATACTATGCATTTGTACCACATCTTCAATACGAAATGTGCAAGGATTCTTATACTGACCTTAATGTTTCTCTGAAGTAGATATGCTTGGGCCAATGGAAAAAATATTAAAATAATGCTATTTCAATCTAGGCTATGTAATAGCCTAAAATTAACCTTAAACTTAAACCTGTAACCTTAAAATCCCAAAATATATATTTACGGTGACCGCACTGCAGTTTCCCCCAGTGGGTCGCGACCCCGACATTGAATACCACTGCTGTAAGTAGTCTATGGACATGGTATTACAGCAATCCATGATCTGGTTTTGTTGTCCAATGTTTCAAATGCAAACTTTTTTGCATTTGTGGCACAAATCCAAAGCAAGTCAATGGTACCTATATTAGCATTTTCACAGTTCATGTCAAAATGATCCTAAAGTATATAAAAATGTATTGTGTAACTCAATCATGTTCCTTATAGATATTTTGGATATGAAGTGTGAAAATGTTAATATAGGTACCATTGACTTGCTTTGGATTTGAGCCACAAATGCTAAAACGTTAGCATTTGAAAGAGTGTCCAGGTAAAAATCGAATCAAATTTTATTGGTCACATACACATGTTAAGCAGATGTTATTGTGGGTGTAGCGAAATGCTTATGTTTCTAGCTCGACAGTGCAGTAATATTGAACAATTTCCCAACATATACCCAATACACACAAATCTAAGTAAAGGAATGGAATTAAGAATATATAAATATATGGATGAGCAATGTCAGAGCAACATAGACTAAGATACAGTAGAATAGTATAGAATTCAGTATATACATATGAGATGAGTATTGCAAGATATGTAAACATTATGACAAGTGACTAGTGTTCCATTTATTAAAGTGGCCAGTGATTTCAAGTCTATGTATGTAGGCAGCAGCCTCTATGTGCTAGTGATGGCTATTTAACAGTTTGATGGCCTTGAGATAGCTGTTTTTCAATCTCTCGGTCCCAGCTTTGATGCACCTGTACTGACCTCGCCTTCTGGATGATAGCAGGGTGAACAGGCTGTGGCTGGGGTGGTTGTTGTCCTTGATGATCTTTTAAGCTCCCTGTGACATCGGGTGCTGTAGGTGTCCTGGAGGGCAGGTAATTTGCCCCCGGTGATGCATTGGGCAGCCCTGCAGTTTTGGGCGGTACCGTTGCCATACCAAGCGGTGATACAGCCCGACAGAATGCTCTCAATTGTGCATCTGTAAAGTTTGTGAGGGTTTAAGGTGGCAAGACAAATTCCTTCAGCCTTCTGAGGTTGAAGAGGCGCTGTTGCGCCTCTTTCACCAGGCTGTCTGTGTGGGTGGACCATTTGAGTTTGTCAGTGATGTGTAGGCCAAGGAACTTGAAGCTTTCCACCTTCTCATTTACATTTACATTTAAGTCATTTAGCAGACGCTCTTATCCAGAGCGACTTACAAATTGGTGCATTCACCTTATGATATCCAGTGGAACAACCACTTTACAATAGTGCATCTAACTCTTTTAAGGGGGGGGGGGGGGGTTAGAAGGATTACTTTATCCTATCCTAGGTATTCCTTAAAGAGGTGGGGTTTCAGGTGTCTCCGGAAGGTGGTGATTGACTCCGCTGACCTGGCGTCGTGAGGGAGTTTGTTCCACCATTGGGGTGCCAGAGCAGCGAACAGTTTTGACTGGGCTGAGCGGGAACTGTACTTCCTCAGAGGTAGGGAGGCGAGCAGGCCAGAGGTGGATGAACGCAGTGCCCTTGTTTGGGTGTAGGGCCTGATCAGAGCCTGAAGGTACGGAGGTGCCGTTCCCCTCACAGCTCCGTAGGCAAGCACCATGGTCTTGTAGCGGATGCGAGCTTCAACTGGAAGCCAGTGGAGAGAGCGGAGGAGCGGGGTGACGTGAGAGAACTTGGGAAAGTTGAACACCAGACGGGCTGCGGCATTCTGGATGAGTTGTAGGGGTTTAATGGCACAGGCAGGGAGCCCAGCCAACAGCGAGTTGCAGTAATCCAGACGGGAGATGACAAGTGCCTGGATTAGGACCTGCGCCGCTTCCTGCGTGAGGCAGGGTCGTACTCTGCGAATGTTGTAGAGCATGAACCTACAGGAACGGGTCACCGCCTTGATGTTAGTTGAGAACGACAGGGTGTTGTCCAGGATCACGCCAAGGTTCTTAGCACTCTGGGAGGAGGACACAATGGAGTTGTCAACCGTGATGGCGAGATCATGGAACGGGCAGTCCTTCCCCGGGAGGAAGAGCAGCTCCGTCTTGCCGAGGTTCAGCTTGAGGTGGTGATCCGTCATCCACACTGATATGTCTGCCAGACATGCAGAGATGCGATTCACCACCTGGTTATCAGAGGGGGGAAAGGAGAAGATTAATTGTGTGTCGTCTGCATAGCAATGATAGGAGAGACCATGTGAGGATATGACAGAGCCAAGTGACTTGGTGTATAGCGAGAATAGGAGAGGGCCTAGAACAGAGCCCTGGGGGACACCAGTGGTGAGAGCACGTGGTGCGGAGACAGATTCTCGCCACGCCACCTGGTAGGAGCGACCTGTCAGGTAGGACGCAATCCAAGCGTGGGCCGCGCCGGAGATGCCCAGCTCGGAGAGGGTGGAGAGGAGGATCTGATGGTTCACAGTATCAAAGGCAGCCGATAGGTCTAGAAGGATGAGAGCGGTCCCGTCGATATGGATAAGGGTGTGCTCACTCTGCTGTTTCCTGAAGTCCACGATCATCTCCTTAGTTTTGTTGAGTGAGAAGTTATTTTCCTGACACCACACTCCCAGAGCCTTCACCTTCTCCCTGTAGGCTGTCTCGTCATTGTTGGTAATCAAGCCTACTACTGTTGTGTTGTCTGCAAACTTGATGATTGAGTTGGAGGCGTTCTTGGCCATGCAGTCATGGGTGAACAAGGAGTACAGGAGGGGGCTGAGCACGCACCCTTGTGGAGCCCCAGTGTTGAGGATCAGCGAAGTGGAGGTGTTGTTTCCTACCTTCACCACCTGGGGGCGGCCCGTTAGAAAGTCCAGAACTAAGTTGCACAGGGTGGGCTTCAGACCTAGGGCCTCGAGCTTAATGATGAGCTTGGAGGGTAGTATGGTGTTAAATACTGAGCTATAGTCAATGAACAGCATTCTTACATAGGTATTCCTATTGTCCAGATGGGATAGGGCAGTGTGCAGTGTGGTGGCGATTTCATCGTCTGTGGATCTATTGGGGCGGTAAACAAATTGAAGTGGGTCTAGGGTGACAGGTAAGGTAGAGGTGATATGATCCTTGACTAGTCTCTCAAAGCACTTCATGATGACAGAAGTGAGTGCTATGTGGCGATAGTCATTTAGTTCAGTTATCTTTGCTTTCTTGGGTGCATGTGGGGACATCAGTCTGGTATGGGGAGAGATTGAATATGTCTGTAACACACCAGCCAGCTGGTCTGCGCATGCTCTGAGGACGCGGCTAGGGATGCTGTCTGGGCCGGCAGCCTTGCGAGGGTTAACATGCTTAAATGTCTTACTCACATCGGCCACGGAGAAGGAGCGCCCACAGTCCTTGGTAGCGGGCCACGTCGGTGGCACTGTGTTATCCTCAAAGCGGGCAAAGAAGTTGTTTAGCTTGTCCGGGATGAAGACCTCGGTGTTCATGACGTGGCTGGTTTTCTTTTTGTAGTCCGTGATTGTCTGTAGACCTTGCCACATACGTCTCGTGTCTGAGCCTTTGAATTGCGACTCCACTTTGTCTCTATACTGACGTTTTGCCTGTTTGATTGCGTTGCGGAGGGAATAACTACACTGGTTGTATTCTTCCATATTCACAGTCACCTTGACATGGTTAAATGTGGTGGTTCGCGCTTTCAGTTTTGCGCGAATGCTGCTATCTATCCACGGTTTCTGGTTAGGTTAGGTTAATAGTCACAGTGGGTACAACATCTTCCTGATAAACTCAGTCAGTGTATCAGTATATTCTGCGATATTATTTTCTGAAGCTACCCGGAACATATCCCAGTCTGCGTGATCAAAACAATTTTGAAGCATGGATTCCGATTGGTCAGACCAGTGTTAAAAAGTTCTTAGCACGAGTACTTCCTGTTTGAGTTTCTGCCTATAGGAAGAGTGGAGCTAAATGAAGTCATGGTAAGATTAGCCCGAAAGGAGGACGGGGGAGGGCCTTGTAGGCTTTGCGGAAGTTGGAATAACAGTGGTCGAGTGTTTTAGCAGCACAAGTACTACAGTCGATATGTTGATAGAACTTCGGCAGCCTTTTTCTCAAATTTGCTTTGTTAAAATCCCCAGCTACAATAAATGTAGCCTCAGGATATGTGGTTTCCAGTTTGCATAAGGTCCAGTGAAGTTCTTGGGGGCCGTCGTGTTATTGGCTTGAGGGGGGATATACATGACCGTGACTATAACCAAAGAAAATTATCTTGGGAGATAATACGGTAGGTATTTGATTGTGAGGTATTCTAGGTCGGGTGAATAAAATGACTTGAGTTGCTGTATGTTATCACAATTACACCATGAGTCGTTAATCATGAAACATACAACCCCGCCCTTCTTCCTTCTTCCCGGAGAGATATTTATTCCTGTCTGCGCGATGAACTGAGAACCCAACTGCTTGGACCGACTCAGACAGTATATTCCGAGAGAGCCATGTTTCCATGAAACAGAGTATGTTAAAATCCCTGATCACTCCGAGTACCTCTCCTCCGCTGGCGTTGTTTTGGGTCGGCTTCTGGAATCAGTTCAATTGCCCTGGTGGGTGCGAACAAAGGATCCGCTTCGGGAAAGTCGTATTCCTGGTTGTAATGTTGGTGAGTTACCGCCGCTCTGATATCCAATAGCTCTTTCCGGCTGTATGTAATAACACCCTAAAAATTCTGGGTTAACAATATAAGAAATAATACATGAAAAAAAATACTGCAAAGTTTCCTAAGTGAGGCAGCCCTCTCCTCTCTGTTCTTTTCAAAACCAAAGCATGGTTTTAACTAGCTAGATAATGAACTAAACAACCTAGCCATCTATCTATCCCTGTTGCCCCAACCTGATGTTATAAGCAGCTATCTAGCTTCATCTGGCTAGTGTGGCTTGACTGGACCTGGTAAGACACCTATGTGAAGCTAGCCACAATAAGGATTAGCCACAATAGTGGAATTTGCAGTTCGCCTTCAAAATAAAAGTCTCTCTTTGAAAGTGATTAAAATGGAAACAAATTGTAAGGGTCAACGCTGGTAGAGACAAGAAGCAGGTACAGGGAGTGAACATTTAATGGCGAGGGACATGGAACAGGACAGGACAGTGTCTGGACATAAACACATAATGACATTAATGCAGACACAGGGAACAAACGGGAAGCAGACAGTTATAGACCCGGCAATCAACAAAGGGAAGGAGTCCAGGTGAGTCCAATGAGCGCTGCTGCGCATAATGATGGTGACAGGTGTGCGTAATGAAGGACAGCCTGGTGCCCTCGAGCCCCAAAGAGGGAGAGCAGGAGCAGGCGTGACAGTACCCCCCCTCTAGGGTTGCCACCCAGCGTCCCACCTGGGCGAGCCTGACGGGCCGACCGAGGCATGGACGCTGGACAAGCTGGCTGGGGCGTAGAAGCCCGACGAACCGGCAGAGGAGTGGGAGCCTAGCGAGCCGGCTGAGGCGTGGGAGCCTGATGGGCCGGCTGAAGCATGACGTGGGGTGGGCGCCAACCGTGGTGTTGTCAGCAAACTTGATGATGGAGTTGGTGTCATGCAAAGACACACAGTCATGGGTGAACAGGGAGTACAGCAGAGGACTGAAGACCCACCCCTGGGGGGCCCCCGTGCTAAGAGGGGGTGTTGTTGCCAATCTTCACAACCAGTGGTTTACCTATCAGGAAGTCCAGGATCCAGTTGCAGAGGGTGGTGTCCAGACCCAGGGCTCTAAGCTTGGTGTCGATCTTGGAGGGAAAAATAGTGTTGAATGCTGAACTGTAGTCAATGAATAGCACTCTCACATAGATGTTCCTCTTCTCCACATGTGTTACAGCTGTGTGAATAGCAATGGAAATGGCATCTTCTGCGGATCTGTTGGAGTGGTAGGTAAATTGGAGTGGGTCCAGTGTGCCTGGCACACTGGACTTGACGTGGTCCATGACCAGCACTTCATGATGACCGAGGTGAGCGCGACAGGGCGATACTCATTTGGGCATGTCACCTTGTTTTTCTTGGGCACTGTGAAGATGGTGGTCTCCTTAAAGCAGGTAGGGACTACAGCTTGGGACAGGGACGTGTAAGATGCCCGAGAAGACGCCCGCCAGCTGGTCAGCACACACGGAGGACACGTCCAGGGATGCCATCTGGGCCGGCGGCTTTGTGAGTATTCACTTTTTTGAGAGTTTTCCTCACGCCAGCCTCGGAGAGCGAAAGCACCTGGTCGTCCGGAGAGCTCGCAATGCCTTCAACTTCGATACACCAGGAATTGTTTATGAAACATAACCCCCCCTACTCTTACCAGAAGGTGCCGTTTGATCCATTCAGGAATATGGAGAAGCGTATTGTGCGTATTGACATTGATATTGCACTGTACAGCCTGACCTAAGGATTGTGGATCAGTGAAATGGGGTATCAGTCTACTCAGTACCCAAGTGCTTTATTCCCAATGTCCTCAGAGTTATCAGACATACATTTTTTGGGACAAGCGAAGACCCAATCGGCGTTCGATAGATTGGTGGTGCAGTCCGGTAAGACAGTTTGCTCATAGTTCAATGGCTGTGATTTGAGCCGTATTTGCTCCCGATGCACATATTTTTTTTTTTTTTGTGTGCCAGTGGACTTTTTGTATGTATGCAGGTACAACTATGTTTACCCACCCCCTAAATGAATATTTATGATAAATTCCCCCCCACTTCTCACCTGAATGGATTTTTTATTTATTTGAAGTGGTTGGGCAAAGGCGAAAATTGGAGTTGAGAGTTACCTTTTAATGTCACCACCAATGCACATCAAATAGGTTACATAATGAAAGCATTGCCAGAGTATCCTACCTTCTTTTACACATTTAGCTAGAAAATGTAAATTAATATCCAACGGCTTGAGAAATACAGAGCTGCGAACTCTCACGCATTAGCCGTGAGACACATGTATTTGACACTCTCACAGCCTCTTATATCTCACGTATTGAAAAGTACTGTGTTTATTTTTTAAACAGTCCACTGTATAGTGTGCGTTAACATTTCAACAGTGCTCCAAATCGTAGCATCTGCGCCTGCAATTTAACATCACGAGCGGAACCTCTATCAT
Source organism: Salvelinus alpinus (assembly GCF_045679555.1). Lineage (NCBI taxonomy): Eukaryota > Metazoa > Chordata > Actinopteri > Salmoniformes > Salmonidae > Salvelinus > Salvelinus alpinus. The sequence continues at coordinate 19,801,019 of NC_092113.1, forward strand.
TGTCCTGTCTTACCACAGCACTGTGACCCGCAGCACATTTAAGCATACGATTGGTCTAGTTATGTAAGGGATCAAGGGAATTGGATGTGCATTTTAAAGAAACGCCCCTCAAGATTAGGAGAGTGGAGCTGAATGGAGAGAGAGAACGTTCTCCGCTGAGTTTATAAAATTGTAAAAGAGACGGTAGCACTGTTTCATATACAATGTTGTTAACAAAATTAGATTGCTGTTTCTCCCGTCCCTATTGCCGAATGCAACCTTTTGACAGCATGTACTAAAGTCGATTTAATCCACACTTGCATTAGTCCCCTGGTTTGATGATTTTCAGCAAGCAGACAGTCCTAGAGTATGTTTTAGCAGGGAAGTAACGGTACTTGGTGGTGATTTCATTGAGTACTCTGTAATCAATACATTGGCGTAACCCTCAATCCTTCTTGACCACGAAGAAGAAACTTGCCAACGCAGAAGAAGTGGACGTGCGGATAAAACCTTGTTGGAGCGCCTCGGATGTGCTCCTCCATGGCCTGGGTTTCAGCCACCGACAGAGGGTAGATGCATCTGCGCAGAGCCTGCAAGCAGGTCGTTGGCACAGTCCCAGGGGCGATGAGGGAGACAGGTTGTGCGGGTTTTGGAAAATACCTCCCACAGGTCCTGGTATGCCTCTGGAATGTCGGGCTCAAGGGCAACCACAGGACTCTCAACCGACGTGAAACCACAAGGGACGGGGAAGCAGGTCCTCCGGCATTCGGGTGCCCAGTCTGTGATTTTTATCCTCGACCATGAGATGGTAGGGTTGTGGCGTTGAAGCCAAGGTAGGCAGAGGATGATCTTGTGAGCTGGTGCACTGGTGATGAAGAAGGGGATGTTCTCCTGATGGATGGACTCCACGGTGAGGGTGAGTGGTTTGGTGATGTGTGTGATGGTCCCGGAACCTAATGGCCGATTATTTAGGGCTTGAACCGGAAAAGGAGAGGAGAGCAGGTATGAGGTGATGTTGAGAGAGGCACCAGAATCCAGTAATGCTGTAGATGAAGGACAGTCAACTAGTGCAATTGACACCAAAAAGGGTTTGGCAGAAAGTGATGAAGAGTGGATACTCACACCTGCCCCAGGAGGTGGAAGATCACGTGATCGTCCCTCTGCTCTCGTGGATCCCGAGTTGGGACGTACCGGACACTGCTGGAGCCCTCCTTAACCACAATAGAGATAGAGCCCCAGCTGTCTCCGTCTACGTCGCTCCACCGCGGGGAGGCGTGTGACCCCTACCTCCATGGGTTCAGGCTCTGATCCAAAGTGTTCACTGAAGGAGGGAGAGAAGCGATTAGAGTGCCGACGCTCCCGAAGAAGGTTATCCAGACGGATGGCCATCGCGATGAGTGCGTCTAAGGAGAGGTTGTAGTCTCGACAGGCCAGTTCCGTCTGAACCTCCTCACGCAGTCCTCTTCTAAATAGCGTACGAAGCGACAGCTCATTCCATCTCCTGGATGCTGCTACTGTCTGGAAGGTGAGCGCATACTCAGCAACAGTCTGATCCTCCTGCTGTAGTCAGAGTAGACTCTCACCCCCCTCTCTGCCCTCCGATGGATGATTGAAGATACCTCTGGACGGAGCCATGAACCCCTCATACGAATCCAGCACCTCTCCTCTCTCCCAGATGGCCGTGGCCCATTCCAACGCCCGCCCAGTCAGCAGGGAAATAACCGTAGCAACCACCTCTCGTGGTAGGAGCTCCCATCTGGTGTGCAAAGTAGAGAGAGCACTGGAGTAGGAACCCACGGCATGTAGATGGGGTGCCGTCATATTTATCCGGGAGGGACAAACGGGCATTGCTGACCTAGGCAGGTTGCTGGTATGCTGGGTCGACTGGTGGTAGAGTATCCTCCGCTAGTTGAAGGCAACCCCTCTCGGGTATGTTCGAGACGTTGAACACTGCGAACAACCTCTTCCATAGCCATCCCCAGTTGTGCCAGCTGGGGATCTATTTACTTTATTTAGTCTGATCATTGGACCAATGTGCTAAAATATTGGGTAATTAGTGTGCTTGTCAGCAAGAACACTGCTCTTATTCTCCACACGTATTTTATTATTCAATTTCTTCCCAATTTTGCCAGTGTAATCACATATTTGAAATCTGATATGCCTACTTGAGTCTTTGAGAATGAATTATGAGGCTATGTATTTTTGCAGCCATTCATGGACAGTTCTGAATAAGTCATACAAAAAAGCATTGGATATTGAATACTCCAGGCCTCAAATATAATTTGCCATTTTAATATTGTACACATGCTAGGCATAGATGGTAGGGGGACTCACAACTCATAAACACATCATATTTTGTCTATATAGAGTAAGATGATGGCAAGGACCTTCAACTAGTAGGCATAAACCAAAAAGAGGACCAAGGCACTCTTCATACAATTAATTATACAATGGGTGTGTCTAATCCTGAATGCTGATTGTTTAAAACCGCATTCCAGCTGGTGTCTATTTCACAAATTACCACCCGCTAAATCTATGACGTTAAAATGCCTATTTACACTGTTCCATCTGATTGTGCAATCCACTGTCTCATCAGGCAATATAAAGCATCTAGACATTATCTCACATTTATTTTGGACTAAGATTTAGTTTTCAACAGCGAAGATTTGTATAATTCTTGCTGTCTGTCTCTCCAACATTTGCAACATTGTTTCAATATTCAAATTCGATCTCCAGCTGGCCCATAGTAATGAACGTGTCGGGAGTTGGGATGAGACAGGCAGGCAGGCAGATTTTTTCAGCCAGTCGAAATCATGAATCAGCATCATTATTTATGGATATTATACAGTGCATTCGGAAAGTATTCAGACCCCTTGACTTTTTCCACATTTTGTTAAGTTACAGGCTTATTTACGAGGGAGCACATTTTATACGCCTGGATTTTTTGAACGTTAACACTAGAAGCTTATTACCTAAAATGTATCAATTGAAAGTGTGGGTTCACAGCTCCAATGCAGATGTGTTGGTCACTACTGAGACGTGGTTAAGAAAGAGTGTTTTGAACAGTGATGTTAACGTCTCTGGTTATAACCTTTTTCAGCAAGACAGATCTTCCAAAGGGGGTGGAGTGGCAATCTTTACCAAGGAACACCTTCAGTGGTCGGTTGTCTCCACCAAGTCTGTCCCTAAACAATTTGATTTGCTGGTTTTAAGCATTAAACTTTCAAATAGCTCTTTGTTCACTGTTGCTGGGTGTTATCGTCCACCATCAGCACTGGCCTGTATCCTAAATGCCCTAAGCTCTCTCCTGGCCCCTTACACTAAGTCTGAATTTGTCCTGCTAGGTGACCTAAACTGGGACATGCTTAAACCACCTGACCAAGTCCGAAAGCAATGGGACTATATAAATATTTCTCAGGTTATTACCAATCCCACAAGGCATGACTCCAAATACCCAGAAAAGGCTACTCTCCTCGATGTTATTCTCACAAATAATCCTGGTATCAGTCTGGTGGTAGGTATCAGTCTGGTGTTTTCTGTAATGACCTTAGTGATAACTGTTTTACAGCCTGTGTTCGTAATGGCTGCTCAGTGAAATGACCTGTCCTGATTTGTCATAGACGCTTGCTAAAAAAACTTGAATGAGCAAGCCTTCCTTCATGACCTGGCCTCTGTAAATTGGTATAGAATCAGCTTGATCCCCTCTGTCGAAGACGCTTGGACCTTCTTTTTTTATATCTTCAGTGGTACTGTTAACAAACACGCCCCCATAAAGAAAATGATCATTAAAAACAGGTTCAGCCCCTGGTTCAACCGTGATCTGGCAGAGTTACTCCACCTCAAGAATTCCATTTGGCGAAAGGCACACACATACTCAGGCTGACTGGCTCTCGTTCAGGCAAATGAAAAATAAGTGCACTCAGGCTATCCGGAAGGTCAAAGTTAGTTACTTTGAGGAGCAGTTCTCGCTCTGTGGGTCTAACCCCAAGAAGTTCTGGAAAACGGTTAAAGACCTGGAGAATAAACCCTCCTCCTCACAGCTACCCATGTCCCTTAATGTTGATGATGTGGTTGTTACTGACAAGGAGCACATGGCTGAGATCTTTAATCACCACTTTATTAAGTCAGGATTTCTATTTGACTCAGCCATACCTCCTTGCCGTCTAACATTTCTTCATCTCCCACCCCTTCTCTTTTTCCCCTGCCCTGCTATAAAGTTTCTCCCTGCAGGCGGTCACTGAGTGCTAAAGGAGCTCCTTAAACTAGACCCCCAAAAAACATCTGGGTCAGATGGTTTAGACCCTTTCTTCTTTAAGGTTGCTGCCCCTATCATCGCCAAGCCTATCGCTGACCTTTTTAACATGTCTCTCCTCTCTGGGGAGGTTCCTATTGCTTGGTAGGCAGCCACGGTGCGTCCTTTATTTAATTAAAGGGGGAGATCAAGCTGATCCTAACTGTTATAGGCCAATTTCTATTTTGCCCTGTTGATCAAAAGTGTTGGAAAAACTTGTCAATAATAAACTGACTGGCTTTCTTGATGTCTATAGTATTCTCTCTGGTATGCAATCTGGTTTCCGCTCAGGTTATGGATGTGTCACTGCAACCTTAAAGGTCCTAAATGATGTCACCATTGCCCTTGATTCTAAGCCATGTTGTGCTGCTATTTTTATTGACTTGGCCAAAGCTTTTGATACGGTAGACCATTCCAATCTTGTGGGCCGGCTAAGGAGTATTGGTGTCTCTGAGGGGTCTTTGGCCTGGTTTGCTAACTACCTTTCTCAAAGAGTGCAGTGTATAAAGTCAGAACATCTGCTCTCAGCCACTGCCTGTCAGCAAGGGAGTATCCCAAGGCTCGATCTTAAGCCCCACGCTCTCCCAATATACATCAACTACATAGCTCAGGCAGTAGGAAGCTCTCTAATCCATTTATATGCAGATGATAAAGTCTTATACTCCCCTGGCCCCTCCCTGGATTTTGTGTGGAACGCTCTACAACAAAGCTTTCTTAGTGTCCAAGAAGCTTTCTCTGCTCTTAATCTTGTTCTGAACACCTCTAAAACAAAGGTAATGTGGTTTGGTAAGAAGAATGCCCCTCTCCCCACTGGTGTGATTACTATCTGAGGGTTTAGAGCTTGAGGTAGTCACCTCATACAATTACTTGGGAGTATGGCTAGACGGTACACTGTCCTTCTCTCAGCACATATCAAAGCTGCAGGCTAAGGCTAAATCTAGACTTGGTTTCCGCTATCGTAATCACTCCTCTTTCACCCGAGCTGCCAAAATAACCCTGATTCAGATGACCATCCTACCCATGCTAGATTACGGAGACGTAATTTATAGATCGGCAGGTATGGGTGCTCTCGAGAGGCTAGATGTTCTTTACCATTCGGCCATCAGATTTACCACCAATGCTCCATATAGGACACATCACTGCACTCTATACTCCTCTGTAAACTGGTCATCTCTGTATACCCGTCTCAAGACCCCCTGGTTGATTCTTATTTATAAAACCCTCTTAGGCCTCACTCCCCCCTATCTGAGATACCTACTGCATCCTCCACGTACAACACTCGTTCCGCCAGTCACATTCTGTTAAAGGTCCCCAAAGCACACAAATCCCTGGGTCGCTCCTCTTTTCAATTCGCTGCAGCTAGCGACTGGAACAAGTTGCAAAAAACACTCAAACTGGACAGTTTTATCTCCATCTCTTCATTCAAGACTCAATCATGGACACTCTTACTGACAGTTGTGGCTACTTCGCCTGATGTATTGTTGTCTCTACCTTCTTGCCCTTTGTGCTGTTGTCTTTGCCCAATAATGTTTGTACCATGTTTTGTGCTGCTACCATGTGTTGCTACCATGTTGTCATGTTGTGTTTCTACTATGCTGTGTTGTCATGTGTTGCTGCCACGCTATGTTGTTGTCTTAGGTATCGCTTTATGTAGTGTTGTGGTGTCTTTCTTGTCGTGATGTGTGTTTTGTCCTCTATTTTATTTTTTAATCCCAGCCCCCATCCCCGCAGGGGGCCTTTTGGTAGGCTGTCATTGTAAATAAGAATTTGTTCATAACTGACTTGCCTAGTTAAATAAAGGTTAAATAAAAGAAAAATATGCTAAATAAATGTCACTAGAAAACAGCATAAAAGAAAGCGGCTACTTTGTTGTTATTCTGGCTGCACTGTTTGACGTGACTGTAAGTTAGCCGTATTTGGCTAGCTAGCAAGCAAGGGATAAGAACGTTGACAGCCAGTATGGCAATAGAACATTTAGAAAGTACGAATGATTGAGTCGCGTCCATAGATACAAAACAAAAAGACTTAAAGACTGGGTCGCGTCTCTGGCAACCTAACCAATAGAACAAACTACCAGCCAGTTTGGCTAGCAACCCTAGATTTATGTCGGGACTATATCTTGTAGGATGAAATAGTATGAATAAATTCATCAAAAGAAAAACATTTATGAAAATATGTAAATCATTATTTTAATATTAGTAACCCATTGTATAAAAGTTATAATGCCCTCGATGCCGGTGTTTGGAGGATATATTGGTACGGTTTGCCGGCCCGAGAGAACAACACCCATGCCAATATATACCCCAAACACCGGCTTCTCTGGCATTATCACTTAATTAAAATGTATTTATTTGTATAACTACCTGAATATTGATACTCATAAACATTTTCTTGAAGGTTGAGTGATTTTGAGAAATTAATTGTTATAACAACATTATAACAACATAACATTATAACAACATTATAACATTAGAATTAGGTGCTAATGCCAGAGAAGCATTTTTAAACACCCAGCACTTGGGAAACATAGATCAGGCGTGGCCAACACTCCTGGAGCGTAAGCAGGATTTTCTTCCAGACCTATTTTAAAGAATTCATCCAAATTACAAAAAAATTCTGTCCATACCTTGAAATCAGTCTATGGACAAGGAGACTGCAATCTATGTTTGGTTACCCACTGCCATCAACATTATTATTTCCTGTGCAGAGCCTTGGTGTAGTGGTAACACTCCCCGACATGTTGCATACAACTTTCCACCTGAGAACAGGAATCAATCCCTGCTTCAAACCTTCACACTGTTTCTCACATTAGTGTCTCCCCATCTAATTTCAAACAACCTAAAAAATGTGTCAAATAAATATGTGCATACTTTAAATTGAATCCCCCAAAAATCACTAAGTAAGAAAGTGATACAATTTTGAGTGTTCATTTAATGTTCAAAGCATCCTGAATACAATTTATCTGTATTCAGATCATAGGTGTAAACCATATAAAAATACATAGAATTGCAGGAAATAAGCTTTAAAACAGTAACATTTTCAGACCCCCCCATCTTGGGGTTGTGCCAGGGAGCAATAAAATTATCATAGCAAATTTCACTCCAAGCTTTCTTCAAAAGTTGGCAGCCCTGGAAATATTAGGCTACTCTTATGCAGCCCAACACCCTTTTGGACCGACACTGACAGGTAGGTAGCAGCAATATAGTGAGATATGTCATTAGATGTCTGCTACTAGCAAAATATATGGTTATGCACATCCTGCATACTAGCTGGACTGATAGTGGGTGTAAATTACTGTGTTACTATAATAGCTATATAATGAGAATAGGATGGCTGGCTACTACAATACTAGTCTTTAGTAGACCTAGCTAGCAGTAAGTGACAGCTAGATAGCTAGCCAGCAAATGAAGACATGCACACGCTTTTATTATCTGGCAAAGCAGAACGTAGCTAACGTTCTGGAACAAATTGGGTTATTTACCAAGTTTGATGGCAGTCTCTGCGAGAGCTTTTTCCTGGCATGACTAACTTTTTTTCTTGCTAAAAATGTCAAACGCAGTCCCTGGATTCTGGAGCCATAACCTAAATCTCACGATAGCTCGTTTTAAGTGAAGACCTAAAAGCAATGTCTCCATCGAGCGAAAGCCCCGAATTTCAGATCGCCATTACTTTTGAGTGAACTGGGAAATTCAAAGAACATTTTTGTCATCCTGAGTAAAGGGACATTTTCACCAAATCTATCCATCAAGCAAGTGCTCCATATCTTGCAATGTCCGCATTTCCTTTTGCTGTAAAAAATAAAATCAGTAAAATTAGGCATTTGATTACTATTTATTTGACACATCAAATTAATAAATTCATCAAAGCATTGAAGAAATTACAGCTCACTTTTGCAATAATGACAAGAAAGTTTCCTGAGATGACAATGTCATATACAATTTAACAGTCCGTCAAGCTGTTGGATTGTTAAAAAAAAAAAGAGCCCCTCAAATCAAAGTTATGGTCAAACGCTAATGTCTAGAACATGTTACACTCACACACTGACTCATTATGTAAGTATTATACCAGACATGAAAAATATATATATTTTTTTACACATGAATTACAGACATTAACAAAATATTTCAAATAGTTCTAAAGTAGCAGATAATTACATACAGATACAAACTGTTAATCTGCTACAAGCAAGTCAGACTGAAAATTGACTGACTGTATTTCTTACTTTTTTTAAAGTCTGCATTGTTGGTTAAGGGCCCATAAGTAAGCACATGTGAAAAACGCAATTTGATTTTAAACATTTGGAGACAACAAGAGGTCATATCAGGCCCAGGGGAATAAACATCAAGACTTGCATTTTGACAGCATAACATTTGCTAAACCATGTGGGGAGTTGGCATTTGGTTTCCTGTGAATTGACCACATGATTGTTTCTACAATTTTGCAAGTACATTTGAACAAATGACTCAAAATGAAAAGCTAGAGACCATGCCATAAAAAGCAAATGTGATTCTCTTTGGCCAATGCAAAAGTTCACCCTCTATACTAAAACTGTTTTACAGGAGCTAATCTTTCCTGACAAAAAACAGTATTCTCTCTTCTCTGTGCCTTTACAGTGCTTCATTGGGCAGCAGGAGCACCTTTGGAAATATATATTAAATGGTAACTAACAACACAAAACATGGACTTTGTCTTAAAGGGAAGGGGTGACCGGTGGTGAAAATGTAATCAACCCTGTCTTGTGGCCCTGGAGAACTGTTCTTCTCCGTGAACAATCCAAACTCCTCTCTATGGGAAGTTCTCAATTGCATACTCCTCCTGTCCTCTCTCCTCAAAACCCACTGGAGGAGAATGTCAGAGGGGCGGGATCTCTGGCTTTCTCATCCAAAGGGTTTTGAGAAGGAGACGAGGAGAGGATGCGAGGAGTATGCAACTGAGATCTTCTCTATCGATTCCATCACTGATTGGTCCCCTGTTCGGCTTCTTCCTCTGTCGCTGATTGGCTGGAGTCTTCCTTCTGTGGCCTCACAGAACTCTTACTAATGGTCAGTAGATCTCGCAGCTCCTTGTTTTCAATCTAAATGCATGAGAATATTGGCCATGGGTTGATAAATAGTATTTTTAATTTACCCTGACCCAGAGTCATAGATAATAATAAAAATAGTAATTTGCTTGATTTAACAATTTTTTACCTCTAGCTGGGCAAGCCTCTCTCGCACAGAGCAGTAGTGCTGGTCATCCACCTGAACAGCTCTTCTCATCACCTGACCCATCTCGCATATCCGCTCCAGTTGGCTTTGCACTTCCTTCATGATAATACAAATTCAAACAAATAAAACACGACACATAGCTAATACATTTATCACATGATAAAAACAGAGTCAATGTCAAATGTTATTACATTCATTCTGAGTAGACAGAAAGGGTGTGTACCTTGGCATGGTCCTCATGAAGGCTAAGAACAGGCTTTGTGTCCAGCTCCTTCTTTTCCATCATAAGCTGTAGCATTTGCTTGCGGTATCTACCCATGATCAATTCTAGTGCATACTGGTGCTCCTCCAAAGACAGCCACAGTTCTGTGGAGATTTAACACATTTACCGGTCATTTCTGTGCCTCAAATATGTGACACATACATTGGTGTAATATATTAACAGATGTTGTTTTTCTCATGCTGCAAACATTTGACACCGAATTACATTTGATTGAGACAAAGTGGGGTAGAATAAAATATTAAAGTGATTAAAACATATGAATTGTGTCTTGCCTCGGTTTTCTTGCTGTAGTTCCTTTATTTGGGTATTCTCTTGCGTTAACAGGACGTGAGGCTTGTACTTTGACAACTCCTGTATCTCAGAACTGTCCTCCATGTACTAGGGGAACAGTGAACAGATAAATCCAAGGCTCTCATCTATATGCCATTAAAAAAATACTAGATAGGTATTCAGCAAGCTCGAAAGATAGTAGCAACCAAATGTACCTTGTCTGGAAGGGCATTCCCCACCTCTCTCATGCCCTGAACCTTCTGGCTGAGCGCTCCAGACTGCTCGATTAGTCCTTCCGCTGCCGTGTCGTGCTCTTTGAGCCTCTCAAGCAGCGTGCGAGCATCTCCAAGAACCTTTTCCAAAGTGCACGCCATAGCCTTCTGCACTAGCTTGATTACAAACGGAAGACGCAGGTCCTTTTTACATTACATTTGCTAGCTAAATTAGCTAACCAATCATCGAAATAGCTAACCTTAGCTAGCTAGTTACAGTGGCAGATCTTTTGTAGATTAGCGGACAGATTAAATCCTTGCTTTACTGATATACGTCATAGATAAACATGAGTATCGTCAAGTATTTTGTGGAAATTTACCAAAATCTCAAGAAATACTTCAAAAACAAACTCTCTGACCTGGAGACCGCTGTTTTCGGAACAAAATGTGACTCATTAGTTTTACATCACTTCCGGTCGTAAGCAGGGTTGCGTTCAAGATAGTAACACAGTTTCTAAACCCATACGCGCAACATCGCGAGACTTCCAAGAACGCTTTTGAAATAGACCAACCAGACCAGCCTGCGGTTTGGTGTTAGAGAAGTCACTGAACACCTTTACATGCAGACCAATGTCCCGTTATTATTCGGGTACTGAAGTATTCGAATTTTGAGTTGTCATATAAACATCACATCCCGTTTACAATAACCCCAAAAAGTTTTTATCCCAGTTATGAGAAACTCGGATAAGATGCCTGGGATATGCTGATTTTAGACGGGATACTGTGGCATGTAACCATCTTATCCCCTTTACCACAGATAACAATGAGGTTTAGGTATAATAATATTTGCCTTTACGGTTTTTCACGGTCTGCGCAGGCTCAGTTTCGCATATCATAGGTGTTGTGTGATGTCAAACAAATCACTTCAAAAAGTCGGCTACCTGCGCAGTTTGATCCACCATGATTCCATAATAATTTATTGTGCTCATACTCTGCACTGGACATTATAGCGGAGCCTACCGGCCACTTTCACATCTAATTTAGACACGTTTCTGCTTATAATTTCCAACATTTGGTAGGCCATTTGTTTGTCAACGAAAGTTAGATACATGCAGCTTCTCTTCTGTCATAACTTGTTGCCCCAGAAAACTATGAAGTAGTTCTCACCTGAATAATGTCTTACATCGATAGAATGAATGCGTTTGTAATTTAGTTAACATCGGTAAAGGTGTCTGTTTCGTTTAGGGACCGGCGATTAAACGTAATAACTCCAAAACAGTGGAAAGATTGGTCCTGTGCAAAATGTCTAAATGTCATCAGTTTGACCGGTTTTAATGGGAAAAAACCTGAGAAAACAATAAAACATGTTTCTGACTTCATTCAGTTCCTCTTGGGTGCATATTTTTGTGGTTGAAATACTGTCTGCTTGCATAACAGTGTCAAAGATAACACATTACATGCGTATTCCCATTTCTCAAAAGATGCTGAAATAATGAAATAATATTTCTCCATTCCTGTTCCCAAGACAAAATTAAAAATGTTGGTATAATTTTACTGCAAGAAATGCATAATTCTGCAAGAGTTAATGGCATATTACTACATGTGACAGGTTATAGGCCTACCTACAGTCAGTGTCCATATTTTAATATTCTGTTTAATCATGGATACAGGGATACTCATGAGCGGGATATTAAAGGTGCATGTAAACAGCTTATCCCGAATAAGACCTTAAACGGGATATGAGCTACTATCCGGAATATATGAGCTACTATCCAGAATGTAGATGGACATGTTATTACCTCCAACCTTGTGAAAGCATAAACTGACCAACCTGGTCTCAGAGCATTTCGTATTATTCAGTACGTATTATTCAGACACTCCATTTAGTGTGATATGTTACGTTTGGTATGGTTACATAAGACAGATGGTTACTTAAGGCAAAAACAAAAGGACTTTGGTCTTTACCTCTTCACGCAATCCCTTCTCAAAGTCAGGGTATGATGCCACGTTCGCGTGCTAGTCGGAACTAGGAAACTGACATTTTTTAATTGCTAACTTGTTGTAGTTATGCCACATTCAATACAACTGGGGACTTGGGGAAAAACTAGCTCCGACTGGGATATATTTTTTTGAACGGTCATCCAACTCAGAATTCCAACTCGGGAACTTGGGCCTCTTTCTAGAGCTTCGACTTTCCAACCTGAAGTTCACTGACATCAGGATTTGACCTCATATTTTCCAGAGTTCCCAGTTGTCTTGAACGCACCATTACACCACATTGTTCTATCTAGTTCCGACTAACATGTGAACGCGGCATCATACCCTAACTTTGTGAAGGTATTGAGTGACGATTAGCTAGCTATCGTGTGACTCAGCATGATAACGTGAATGCAATTGGTCAACAGTCTGCTGGGTGGGGCGTTAGACGTTTCTCCATTCATTGCACAATGGGATTCCTATCTCCTCCTTTCTCTAATATCTCTGGGGATCCGTTGCGATTTTAGCATGTAAATCTTGGTGGGGCAAACTCCCCCAAATGTTTTTAGATGCATGCCAGCAAAGACACTACACAGCACAAACTAAACAATACATGGATTGCACTATAACGGCGACAAGCGGTGCACACAAACTGTTAGGGCCTACATAAAGTTGTCCCAACAGCAGAGCGTTCTTTCCAGCACAATGAAGTGAATCCTTACCAGCACTACACTTGGCTATCAGCGGAGCCTTGTCTGATAGCGAAACAATTCATTCAGCCTTGTTTACTGCCTTTTTAAAAACATAGCTGATATGGCTGACTTGCTTATTAAACAAATGTGGTTTCTACTGACAAATGAGATGTACAAACTATGGCATAAGGGAACGATGAGCAAATAAGAGGCATTCCGTAATTTCGATTAAGACATTAATGAGCGAGCGACGACGGATGTAGTCAATATAACTGTGTTCAGCACTTTTGAAATGTACATGGACAGAATGCAGAATATGGGCTGCTCTTACAGTATTTTTCCTGTACACCAAGTCAGAACTGTAGGTTAAATAAAGGGGGCATATAAGCAGACAATGAAATCTCTTACAATATTAGATGATGACATTTCTCAAAAACAGGTTATAGGCTACCTGTGCAGCACTACCGAGTCAGAACAGTAACGTTAGGTGAAATTAAGTGGTGAAAATAGACCAAATGATTAGCGTGAGGCACATGGTCTACTAACAGCTTACTACACAACATACACATAGTATTAATTTCTTAGCTATAGTATACTGTCACACCCTGACCTTAGTTTTCTGTATTATTTTGGTCAGGTCAGGGTGTGACGAGGGTGGGTATGTGTGTTTTTGTCTTGTCTAGGGTTTTTGTTTATCTATGGGGATTTTGTATGTCTTGGTAATGTAGGTCTATGGTGGCCTGAATTGGTTCCCAATCAGAGGCAGCTGTTTATCGTTGTCTCTGATTGGGGATCCTATTTAGGTTGCCATTTATCATTTAGGTTTTGTGGGTTATTGTCTATGTGTAGTTGCCTGTGTCAGCACTCATTCTATATAGCTTCACGTTCGTTTTTGTTACTTTGTTAGTTTGTTTAGTGTTATTCTTAACTAAAAGAGGAATGTATTCATATCACGCTGCACCTTGGAATCCTCAATACGACGAACGTGACAGAATAACCCACCATAAAAGGACCAAGCAGCGTGATAAAGAGGAGTGGACATCATGGACCCGGGAAAAGAATGAGTGGAGGACATCCTGGACCTGGGAGGAGGTAATGGCAGGGGACAAGACCTTGCCATGGAAGCAGGTGGAAACAGCACAGAAGGAATGGCGAAAATATGAGGGGACACGGCTAGCACGGAAGCCCGAGAGGCAGCCCCAATAATTATTTGGGGGGGGGGGCTCACGAGGAGATTGGCAGAGTCAGGCTGGAGACCTGAGCCAACTCCTCGTGCTTACCGTGGGGAGCGTGTTACTGGTCAGGCACCGTGTTATGCGGTGGAGCGCACGGTGTCTCCAGTGCGCTATTCTAGCCTGGTGCGCTCTATTCCAGCTCCTCGCATTTGCCGGGCTAGAATGGGCATCCAAACAGGAAGGAGGGTGCCGGCTCAGCGCTCCTGGTCTCCAGTATACCTCCTTGGACCAGGATATCCTGCGCCGGCTCTGCGCACTATGTCTCCGGTGAGTCTGATCAGCCCAGTGCATCCTGTTCCTCCTCCCCGCACTCGCCCTGAGGTGCGTGTCCTCAGCCCGGTACCACCAGTTCCGGCACAACGCACCAGGCCTCCAGTGCGCCTCCAGAGTCCAGTAATTCCCGTTCCTGCTCCCCGCGCTCGCCCTGAGGTGCGTGTCCCCAGCACAGTACCACCAGTTCCGGCACCACGCACCAGGCCTCCAGTGCGCCTCCAGAGTCCAGTACGTCCTGTTCCTCCTCCCCGCACCTTCCCTGAGGTGCGTGTCCCCAGCCCGGTACCACCAGTTCCGGCACCATGCACCAGGCCTACAGTGCGCCTCGGCAGTACAGAGCGTCCGGCAACAGTACCCAGTCCAGAGCGTCCGGCGACAGTACCCAGTCCAGAGCGTCCGGCGACAGTACCCAGTCCAGAGCGTCCGGCGACAGTACCCAGTCCAGAGCGTCCGGCGACAGTATCCAGCAACCGGCCACAGTCCGGAACCTCCAATGGCGGGCCACAGTCCGGAGCCTCCAGAGACGATCTCCAGTCCGGAGCCTCCGGCGACGGTTCCCAGCCCGGGATCTCCTGCGACGGTCCCCAGCCCGGGGTCTCCGGCGACTGTCCCCAGCCCGGGGTCTCCGGCGATGATCCACAGTCCAGAGCCTCTGGCGATGAGCCACGGTTCAGCTCAACAAAGGCGGAGGGACCAGGGTAAAGATGGGGGGGGCGGCGTCCAGAACCAGAGCCGCCACCGAGGGTAGATGCCCACCCGGACCCTCCCCTATAAGTTCAGGTTTGCGGTCGGGAGTCCGCACCTTTGGGGTGTGGTACTGTCACGCCCTGACCTTAGTTTTCTATGTTTTCTGTATTATTTTGGTCAGGTCAGGGTGTGACGAGGGTGGGTATGTGTGTTTTGTCTTGTCTAGGGTTTTTGTTTATCTATGGGGATTTTGTATGTCTAGGTAATGTAGGTCTATGGTGGCCTGAATTGGTTCACAATCAGAGACAGCTGTTTATCGTTGTCTCTGATTGGGGATCCTATTTAGGTTGCCATTTTCCATTTAGGTTTTGTGGGTTATTGTCTATGTGTAGTTGCCTGTGTCAGCACTCATTCTATATAGCTTCACGTTAGTTCTTGTTACTTTGTTAGTTTGTTTAGTGTTTTTCTTAATTAAAAGAGGAATGTATTCATATCACGCTGCGCCTTGGTCTCCTCAATACGACGAACGTGACATATACATATCTCCCTTGCATATTACATAATTTATGCAGCAGTGTAACGGCTTTCTTCCATAGGTGAAGGAGAGGACCAAAGTGCAGCGCGGCTAGTGTTCAACATGTTTAATAAAAGAACAAGTGTAATTGTGTTCTATTAAATCTGGGCGAAAAAGAAGAGGGAAACATGCCACTGATCCGCTACCTGCAAGACAAACTTCCCGAGTGGCTCCACCTGTCCACCGACAGACCCATAGAACTCGAGAGAGCTCACCGAGCACTGAGGCCCCCACCAGCAGCCAGACAACCACCGCGCCCAATCACCATACGTTTCTTGAGATTCACCGACAAGGAACGAGTCCTACAGGCGGCGAAAACCAACACCATTACAGTGGGAAACGCCAAACTCACCTTACTCCAGGACCTGTCAGCTGGAATACGCCGAAAGCGACGAGAGTTTGACGAGGTGAAGAAATGCTCCATTGACCGAGGCATCTTTAGGGGATTCAAATACCCAAACGAGCTCAGGATTCTTCACCAAGGAGCCCTGCGACACTTCAAAACTCCCGAAGAGGCAAAACGTTTTTTGAAAGACAACCCCGGTCAATGAGAAATGGACCAATGACTAAATGCGATTACTATTATTACTAAAGGAGGTAAGACAACATATAGCCGATATCCAAAGACCCACCCGCCCTGCTAAATGTCATTATAGCCGTCTAATCTATATTTATGTTCCTTTAACTGAGAGGGATAGGCTCCATATCATAACCTAGGCCTACTATATGTAGGCTGGCATATTGATTTTATTTTCTCCCATTTTTAATGTGGTCTGGACGGGGGCTACGTTGTCATTTACCCAATGCGGGGCGGAGAGGATGAGGCATTTCTTTGGTGGGGAGGGGGAGACGTTGTGCGTTGCTAACTGTTCCCGTTTTTTGTTGTTGTTGTTGGAACACAGAATTGTGACTGAGCGGGGAGGTAATAGATCCAACGGGATATGTCGAGTTGTTTGGGAACTCGGCTGGGGTGTTCAGAGACTGTTATTTTATGTAAACCATGTATTTTCCTTTTATGTGAACGCAGCTGTAACTACTATCCACCTTTACCCAGAGATGACTTGCACTAAAGTTCGATTACTGTTCGATGACGATGACTAGTACCTTAAATCTATTGACATGGAACTGCCATGGTCTAGGTCATGCAATAAAACGGAAAAAGATACTATGTGCTCTAAAAAAGGAAAAAGCAGACATCGCGCTATTGCAAGAGACACACCTCTGTGATGCTGAACATGCCAAACTCCGCAGAGCTTGGGTGGGACAGGTGTATTTCTCATCTTTCAAATCCAACAGTAGAGGCACAGCCATACTTATCCATAAGAATGTTCCATTCATAATTGACAAAAACATATCTGATCCGGAGGGGAGATTTATTTTGATAACTGGGTCACTGTATGGGCAACCAATTACTATCTTAAACATATACGCCCCTAACACAGATACTCCTGCTTTTATGTCGAAAATGATAACCCTGTTCAATGAGCATTGTGTTTCCTTTGGAGTGTTGGCCGGAGATTTTAATTGTACCCTGAACCCAACCCTAGACAAATCATCTCAAGTCCCCACCACAAATCCTAGAGCTGCAAAGATGTTGAACTCTCTTACTAAAGAGATGGGACTGATAGATATCTGGAGAGAGACTAATAGCTCATCTATGGACTATACATACTACTCTAATGTCCATAACACCTACTCCCGTATAGATTACATTTTTATCCCAAAGAGTTTCATAAATTCAGCCACGTGTAGAATCGGACCCATAGCGCTTTCGGATCACGCCTTTGTCCACCTCCGCTTTGACCTCTGCAAAAACATCCCGAGGTCAAAGAGCTGGAAATTCAACACCTCCATGCTATCAAACGAAGCATTCCATACATTGGTAACTACATGGATAGACAACTACACACAAGACAACAAAGATTCTCCTGTTTCTCCGGCCACAATGTGGGACGCTGCTAAAGCCACACTAAGAGGGCAGCTAATTGCATATGCTTCCTCTAAGAAAAAAGTAATGGAAGCACACAGGCTAGATCTGGAGAGGGAGCTGGAACGCTGTGAAAAAGTACATAAACAATCCCCAGACAGCACCTCCTGGAGTCAACTTAAAGCAGCCAAAGCCAAACTGAATTTGGACTATACTCGGGAGATTAAAAAAAAAGTTTTCTTTACTAAACAGAAATACCATGAGTATAGCAATAGGCCTAGTAGATTGCTTGCTTATCAATTAAAAAAAGAGCAGTCAGAGCGTACAATTATGGCTATCCGAACAGCAGAGGACGAGGTCACATATGACCCAAAAAAGATCAATTTAACTTTTCATGATTTTTACTGCAAACTATATACCTCTGAGAGAAAACACACGGAGGCAGAACTCCACTCCTTCCTAGAGGGAATCTCGCTACCTAAACTATCAGAGACCGACCAAGAAGATCTCAACTCCCCCTTCACTCCTGAGGAGATCCTGGAGGCAATTACCTCCATGCCACCTAACAAGTCCCCAGGCCCAGATGGATTCCCCAGAGAGTTCTACAAAGCTTTTTGGCCCCAGCTTAGCCCTATTTTCATGCCAATGCTGGAGGATTTTTGCAAAAACGGAGTTCTCCCAGACTCAATGCACACAGCTCGCATTACAGTGTTGCTCAAAAAAGACAAGGACCCCCTATCCTGCTCCTCCTTCCGGCCCATAAGCTTGTTGGATTTCGACTACAAAATAATTACCAAATTGCTGGCCAAAAGACTAAACACTCTTCTTCCCAAAATAATAAAAGCGGACCAAACTGGAAAGATTAGAGACAGATACTCTTCTGATAACATTCGCCGTCTTTTTGATATTATTGATCAAGTAAACGCACAGAAGACCCCTGTCCTGCTGGCTTCACTGGATGCTGAGAAGGCGTTCGACAGGATGGAGTGGAGCTTTCTGTTCTCAGTCTTAGAAAAGTTCAATATGGGCCCAAACTTTATTAAATGGATCAAATCACTATACTCTCATCCAAATGCCATGGTGACTACTAACGGACTGAACTCTGACAGATTCCCTTTGGGACGGGGCACAAGACAAGGGTGCTCGCTATCCCCCCTGCTCTACTTGTTGGGGGCGGAGCCTCTGGCAGAGTTGATAAGGAGCAATCCAAGTATTACAGGTGTTCCTGCAGGCGGCCTGCAGCACAAGATTTCGCTTTACGCGGATGATGTCTTGCTCTACATATCCAACCCTGAGAAACCCCTTCCTCCCATTTTAGACACAATTGCTCAGTATGGCACGTTTTCAGGTTATAAGATTAATTTTAACAAATCCACTGTCTGCCCTCTCAATATTACACTCACCAGTTCTATGAAGACACTATGCCCATTCCAATGGAAGACACAGGGGTTTCAATACCTTGGGATATTCATAACACCAGATCTGAATAGGCTTTTCAAGGAAAATTATCTTCCACTCCTGGATCGAATCAAAAACAACCTCCAAACCTGGATCTCCCTCCCAATTAGCTTAGTAGGAAGAATTAATGTAATCCGTATGAACATCCTCCCTAGACTGAACTATTTATTTCAGATGCTCCCATGCTATCTCCCAGCTTCCTTTTTCAAAACAATTAACCAAAGCATCACCAAATTTATATGGGGCAATAAAAAACCTAGGATCAAGCTCTCCACTCTATCGAAACCTGAATCTAAGGGCGGTCTTGCCCTTCCCTCCCTTCAATTGTACTACTGGTCTGCCCAAATCCGCAACATGCTAACATGGATCACAAACAGACAAGAGTCAACGTGGATCCAGATAGAAGCCCAATCCTGTGGTTCATTGCCACTAAGCTCAACTATATTCATTAATAACTTTAGTGAAGTGGGCAACATAGCCAAAACATTTGTGATTTACAGCACCCTACTAGCGTGGAGGGACTGTAAGAAATACCTGGGCATCTCCTCCCAAATATGCTCTCACTCGCCTATAGTAGGCAACCCAGACTTGCCAAAAGCCCTGAGGGATGCCAACTTTAATCTTTGGCATACTCTAGGAATCAGGACCTTTTCAGACCTATTTCATCAGAAGACCACTACACTGAAATCCTTTCAAGAGCTCTGCAGTGAATTCAATGTGCCAAGATCCCATTTTTTTAAATATCTTCAAATTAGACATGTCATCTCCTCATTTACTTCCAAGAGGAGGTTTAAACTCAGTTGAACGAAGTTGAAACCCTTCTTGTCACAGCACAATCCATTAAAGGCAAAATATCCTATATCTATAGACTCCTTTCTGAGAAAGGAGGCTCCTCCTTTACTCCTTTGAAAATAATCTGGGAAAAGGACCTTGGTCTGACTATCAGTGATGAGTTATGGGCGGAGGTTTGCGACAGGGTATACTGCTCCTCTACTAATGTAAAAATTAAAGAATCGAATTACAAATTTTTGTACAAATTTTATTACACTCCCTTGAGACTCCATAAAATGAAAACAGACATTTCTCCTAACTGTAAAAGATGTACCTCTGAAAGTGGAACCTATATGCATGTATTTTGGAGCTGTAGAGAGATTGCCAGATTTTGGCAATCTATACATACTGCTGCACAGAAAATACTAGATGTACAGTTTGATATGACCCCGTGTCTCTATCTTCTTAATGCCCAGCAGGACTTTGTTCTTGATCCTGACAGAGAAAATTTGCTCATGACCATTACATACTTTGCTAAGAAATGTATCCTTCTATTGTGGGCCTCTAGTACCTCTCCTACATTTAAAATGTGGATTGACCAGATTGTTGACTTTCTCCCTCTTGAAAAACTCACTTATGACCTCCACAAGAGACAGCCCAAGTTTGATAGACTCTGGTCTCCACTACTCCACTATATCTCAAATTGGACAGAGTGAATGGGGGGATCAGGGAGGTGAGCAGATGCGTGTTGTGTAAGGTGCTGTAAAATCTAAAAACTAATCATTGGCTCGTCATCTCAGCTAAGGCTGGAAATAGCTAATAAGAACCTTGATAGTGCTGCTGCAAGTTCTATATTTTAAATTTTGTTATAATTATTATTTGTGTGTATGTGTGTATGTATGTATATGTATGTATGTATATATGTATATATATACAGTGGGGAGAACAAGTATTTGATACACTGCCGATTTTGCAGGTTTTCCTACTTACAAAGCATGTAGAGGTCTGTAATTTTTATCATAGGTACACTTCAACTGTGAGAGACGGAATCTAAAACAAAAATCCAGAAAATCACATTGTATGATTTTTAAGTAAATAATTTGCATTTTATTGCATGACATAAGTATTTGATACATCAGAAAAGCAGAACTTAATATTTGGTACAGAAACCTTTGTGTGCAATTACAGAGATCATACGTTTCCTGTAGTTCTTGACCAGGTTTGCACACACTGCAGCAGGGATTTTGGCCCACTCCTCCATACAGACCTTCTCCAGATCCTTCAGGTTTCGGGGCTGTCGCTGGGCAATACGGACTTTCAGCTCCCTCCAAAGATTTTCTATTGGGTTCAGGTCTGGAGACTGGCTAGGCTACTCCAGGACCTTGAGATGCTTCTTACGGAGCCACTCCTTAGTTGCCCTGGCTGTGTGTTTCGGGTCGTTGTCATGCTGGAAGAACCAGCCACGACCCATCTTCAATGCTCTTACTGAGGGAAGGAGGTTGTTGGCCAAGATCTCGCGATACATGGCCCCATCCATCCTCCCCTCAATACGGTGCAGTCGTCCTGTCCCCTTTGCAGAAAAGCATCTCCAAAGAATGATGTTTCCACCTCCATGCTTCACGGTTGGGATGGTGTTCTTGGGGTTGTACTCATCCTTCTTCTTCCTCCAAACACGGCGAGTGGAGTTTAGACCAAAAAGCTCTATTTTTGTCTCATCAGACCACATGACCTTCTCCCATTCCTCCTCTGGATCATCCAGATGGTCATTGGCAAACTTCAGACGGGCCTGGACATGCGCTGGCTTGAGCAGGGGGATCTTGCGTGCGCTGCAGGATTTTAATCCATGACGGCATGGTGTGTTACTAATGGTTTTCTTTGAGACTGTGGTCCCAGCTCTCTTCAGGTCATTGACCAGGTCCTGCCGTGTAGTTCTGGGCTGATCCCTCACCTTCCTCATGATCATTGATGCCCCACGAGGTGAGATCTTGCATGGAGCCCCAGACCGAGGGTGATTGACCGTCATCTTGAACTTCTTCCATTTTCTAATAATTGCGCCAACAGTTGTTGCCTTCTCACCAAGCTGCTTGCCTATTGTCCTGTAGCCCATCCCAGCCTTGTGCAGGTCTACAATTGTATCCCTGATGTCCTTACACAGCTCTCTGGTCTTGGCCATTGTGGAGAGGTTGGAGTCTGTTTGATTGAGTGTGTGGACAGGTGTCTTTTATACAGGTAACGAGTTCAAACAGGTGCAGTTAATACAGGTAATGAGTGAAGAACAGGAGGGCTTCTTAAAGAAAAACTAACAGGTCTGTGAGAGCCGGAATTCTTACTGGTTGGTAGGTGATCAAATACTTATGTCATGCAATAAAATGCAAATTAATTACTTAAAAATCATACAATGTGATTTTCTGGATTTTTGTTTTAGATTCCGTCTCTCACAGTTGAAGTGTACCTATTATAAAAATTACAGACCTCTACATGCTTTGTAAGTAGGAAAACTTGCAAAATCGGCAGTGTATCAAATACTTGTTCTCCCCACTGTATATAACAATTTTTTATTTTATTATTATTATTATTATTTATTTTTTTAAGTCTGTCACATCTGTGAATGTGGAATGTGTTTGGTTGGTTGATTGAAAACTTAATAAAACTTTAAATTGAAAAAAAAATAAAAGAACAAGTGAAACACTACAAACAACATACAAAATAACAAAATGTGCAAAAACCGAGACAGACCTATCTGGTGCAGACAACCACAGAGACAGGAAACAAACACCCACAAAATCCCAACACAAAACAAGCCTCCTATATATGATTCTCAATCAGGGACAACGATTACCATCTGCCTCTGATTGAGAACCATATTAGGCTGGACATAGAAACAGAAAAACTAGACACACAACATAGAATTCCCACCCAGCTCACGTCCTGACCAACACTAAACAAGCAAAACACATAATAACTCTGGTCAGGACGTTACAGTACCCCCCTCCTGAGGTGCGGACTCCGAACGCACCCCTACAACTCAAGAGGAGGGTCTGGGTGGGCATCTGTCCGCGGTGGCGGCTCCGGCGGTGGACGAGGACACCACTCCACCACTGTCTTTGTCCCCCTCCTTAGCGTCCTTTGAGTGGCGACCCTCGCCCACGACCTTAGCCTAAGAATCCTCCCCAAGGCCCCCACATGATTTTGGAGGTAGCTCAGGACAGAGAGGTAGCTCAGGACAGAGAGGTAGCTCAGGACAGAGAGGTAGCTCCGGACAGAGGGGCAACTCCGGACTAGTGGCAGCTCCGGACTGAGTGGCAGCTCCGGACTGAGTGGCAGCTCCGGACTGAGTGGCAGCTCCGGACTGAGTGGCAGCTCCGGACTGAGTGGCAGCTCCGGACTGAGTGGCAGCTCCGGACTGAGTGGCAGCTCATGACTGTAGGGCAGCTCATGACTGTAGGGCAGCTCATGACTGTAGGGCAGCTCATGACTGTAGGGCAGCTCATGACTGTAAGGCAGCTCATGACTGTAGGGCAGCTCATGACTGTAGGACAGCTCATGACTGTAGGGCAGCTCATGACCGTAGGGCAGCTCATGACCGTAGGGCAGCTCATGACTGTAGGGCAGCTCATGACTGTAGGGCAGCTCATGACTGTAGGGCAGCTCATGACTGTAGGGCAGCTCTGGCAGCTCCTGACTGGCTGGCGGCTCTGGCAGCTCCTGACTGGCTGGCGGCTCTGGCAGCTCCTGACTGGCTGGCGGCTCTGGCAGCTCCTGACTGGCTGGCGGCTCTGGCAGCTCCTGACTGGCTGGCGGCTCTGGCAGCTCCTGACTGGCTGGCGGCTCTGGCAGCTCCTGACTGACGGACGGCTCTAGCGGCTCCTGACTGACGGACGGCTCTAATGGCTCGGGACAGACGGGCGGCTCTGAAGGCTCGTGGCAGACGGATGGCTCAGATGGCGCTGGGCAGACGGATGGCTCAGACGGCGCTGGGCAGACGGATGGCTCAGACGGCGCTGGGCAGACGGATGGCT
The DNA here is from genome assembly GCF_045679555.1 of Salvelinus alpinus. Taxonomy (NCBI): domain Eukaryota; kingdom Metazoa; phylum Chordata; class Actinopteri; order Salmoniformes; family Salmonidae; genus Salvelinus; species Salvelinus alpinus. Next base: position 19,824,874 of record NC_092113.1, read on the forward strand.
CAGACGGCGCTGGGCAGACGGATGGCTCAGACGGCGCTGGGCAGACGGATGGCTCAGACGGCGCTGGACAGACGGACAGTTCAGACGGCATTGGGCAGACGGGCAGTTCAGGCGCCGCTGGGCAGTTCAGGCACCGCTGGGCAGACGGCAGACTCTGGCCGGCTGAGACGCACTATAGGCCTGATGCGTGGTGCCGGAACTGGAGGTACCGGGCTGAGGGCACGCACCTCAGGGCGAGTGCGGGGAGGAGGAACAGGGCTCTGGAGATGCACTGGAAGCCTGGTGCGTGGTGTAGGCACTGGTGGTACTGGGCTGGGGCGGGAAGGTGGAGCCGGATATACCGGACCGTGAAGGAGGGCACGTGCTCTTGAGCACCGAGCCTCCCCAACCTTACCAGGTTGAATGGTCCCCGTAGCCCTGCCAGTGCGGCGAGGTGGAATAGCCCGCACTGGGCTATGCAGGCAAACCGGGGACATCACCTGTAAGGCTGGTGCAATGTACGCCGGCCCGAGGAGACGTACTGGAGGCCAGATATGTTGGGCCGGCTTCATGGCACCCGGCTCGATGCCCAACCTAGCCCTCCCAGTCCCTAATGGTTGACTATCTAAGGCGTGAACGGGGAAGGGCACAGCCACAGGAACAATGGGCATCCCTAAACTATGGGTGATCTATTAAATTCCCAGCCGCGCCTGAAACGACGAGTGCCTTATGCTGGGAATGCGGGGGAAACTCAGGGAAAGTGACATACACAAACATATGTGCAACAGAGGGCTCTGGGTGAGAATGGTGCTGGCTCACCTGGGGTGACACCAGAGCGCCCTGCCTGCTGCCTCGATACCCAGAGGAACCAACCCGGCACCGACCGGAACTGTGACCTCTGCGGCCACAGATGGTGCACGAGCTGGAACCCCCTCCGGTCTCCCTGCGCACTGCCCCTCCCAGCTCCATAGGTATCGGAGAGGGGGTGCGGGGGGATGGAACCAACAGACCCCGATCTGAACGTCCACGGGTAGCCAGCAGGTTATCCAGCCGGATGGACAGGTCCACCAGCTGGTCAAACGTGAGGGTGGTGTCTCTGCAGGCCAACTCCCGACGGACGTCCTCGCGCAGACTGCAGCGATAATGGTCGATCAGGGCTCTGTCGTTCCATCCCGCGCCGGCGGCCAGGATCCGAAACTCCAGGGCGAACTCCTGGGTGCTCCTCGTCCCCTGCCTCAGATGGAAGAGGCGTTCACCCGCTGCTCTACCCTCGGGCGGGTGGTCGAAGACTACCCGGAAGCGGGGGGTGACCTCCTCAAACTGGTCCAACGCCATACTCTCTCCACACGGCGTTGGCCCATTCCAGGGCTTTCCCGGTGAGGCACGAGACGAGGGCGGACACCCTCTCACGGCCCGAAGGAGCTGGGTGAACAGTTGCCAGGTATAATTCCAGCTGCAACAGTAACCCCTTGTAGTTCGCAGCCGTCCCATCGTACTTCTGGGGACAGGGAATTCTCCCAGCGCCTCCACCAGTATACCCGGGGTACCTGCTCCTGCTGACTCCATAAGTTTGGTCCGGAATTCTGTAAGGGGTGCGTACTGGCGGCAGAGAAGTCAGGCGCAGGAGAGCAAAAACTGATTTACAACGGCGTAGTTTAATAAACAAAAAAAACACTGTAAACAGAACAATAATACAATGGGTAAACAAAACCCGGTACACATCAGCATAACGTGCACAAGCACTACAATAAACAATTCCGGACAAGGACATGGGGGGAACAGAGTGTTAAATACACAACATGTGATGATGGAATTGAAACCAGGTGTGTGGGAAGACAAGACAAAACAAATGGAAAAATGAAAGGTGGATCGGCAATGGCTAGAAGGCCAGCGACGTCGACCGCCGAACGCCGCCCGAACAAGGAGAAGGACCGACTTCGGCAGAAGTCGTGACATCTGCCCACAAATGTTCTATACGATTGAGGTCAGGGCTTTGTGATGGCCACTCCAATACTTTGACTTTCTTGTCCTTAAGCCATTTTGCCAAAACTTTTGAAGTATGCTTGGGGTCATTGTCCATTTGGAAGACCCATTTGCCACCAAGCTTTAACTTCCTGACTGACTGATGTCTTGAGATGTTGCTTCAATATATCCACATAATTTTCCGTCCTCATGATGCCATCTATTTTGTTTAGTATACCAGTACCTCCTGCAGCAGAGCACCCCCACAACATGATGCAACCACCTCCGTGCTTCATGGTTCGGATGGTGTTTTTCGGCTTGCAAGCCTCCCCCTTTTTCCTCCAAACATAACAATGGTTGTTATGGCCAAACAGTTGTATTTTTGTTTCATCAGACCAGAGGACATTTCTCCAAAAAGTACGATCTTTGTCCCCATGTGCAAGTTGCAAACCGTAGTCTGGCTTTTTAATGGCGGTTTTGGAGCAGTGGCTTCTTAATTGCTGAGCGGCCTTTCAGGTTATGTCGATATAGGACTCGGTTTACTGTGGATATAGATACTTTTGTACCAGTTTCCTCCAGCATCTGTTGTTCTGGGATTGATTTTTACTTTTCGCACCAAAGTACTTTCTTCTCTAGGAGACAGAACGAGTCTCCTTCCTGAGCGGTATGATGGCTGCGTGGTCCCATGGTGTTTATACTTGCGTACTATTGTTTGTACAGATGAACGTGGTACCTTCAGGCGTTTGAAAATTGCTCCCAAGGATGAACCAGACTTGTGGAAGTCTACAATTCTTTTTCTGAGGTCTTGGCTGATTTCTTTTCATTTTCCCATGATGTCAAGCAAAGAGGTGCTGAGTTTGAAGGTAGGCCTTGAAATACATCCACAGGTACACCTCTAATTGACTCAAATTATGTCAATTAGCCTATCAGAAGCTTCTGAAGCCATGACATCATTTTCTGGAATTTTCCAAGCTGTTTCAAGGCACAGTCAACTTAGTGTATGTAAACTTCTGACCCACTGGAATTGTGATCCAGTGAATTATAAGTGAAATAATCTGTCTGTAAACAATTGTTGGAAAAACTACTTGTGTCATGCACAAATGCACTAACCGACTTGCCAAAACTTTAGTTTGTTAGCAAGAAATTTGTGGAGTGGATGAAATACTAGTTTTAATGACTCCAACCTAAGTGTATGTAAACTTCCAACTTCAATATACTACCGGTCAAAAGTTTTAGAACACTGACTCATTCAAGGGTTTTTCTTTATTTTTACTATTTTCTAGAGTCAGAGTAGGTGTTCTAAAACGTTTGACCGGTAGTGTATATATTTATTTAGCTAAAAATATGGGCCTCAAAACAGGTGGATGCATTCAAGCAGAGAGGAAGAGGTAAAGAGAGAGGCCCAACTCTGCAGAAAATCTTCCTCCTGTGGCTGCTTTGTGTGATATATTGTTGTCTCTACCTTCTTGGCCTTTGTGCTGTTGTCTGTGTCCAATAACATTTGTACCCTGTTTTGTGCTGCTACCATGTTGTGCTGCTGCCATGCTGTGTTGTTGTCTTAGGTCTCTGTCGCGTCTGTGGGAGTGAATGATACATTTAGGGACAGACATAAAGGTGTACATTAGAAAATAGGAGGACAAGGCAGACGTGAGTGCATTTGCCATTCTGGTAAATACAGGAAACCAAAGATTAGCAGATGGCCAAAGCCATACGTGCTTTAAAGTGCATGTATGGAAAGAGCAGGACACCATTATGAAGATAAAATAGAGAGGAAAGGCCATAAGTGCTTAGGGTAAGATAGACATATATTAATTTTAGGAGACAAGAGGGTCCTGCCTCCATTATAATCTAATCAAGAGCGGATACAGGCGTTATTGGGCGTAGACAAGCAGGAAGCCTGAAATGAAGGATAATGGTGGCAGATGACCTAAGAGAAGTAATTTAATTAATGTATGTAATGATCTTATGTGTGTGTATTTGTATAAAGAGAGAGTGAGTGCTCTGGGCAGGTGTGGGATCCGCGGATCGTTCCGGCTTGTGATACATTGTATTAAAAGTCTATTTGAATTTACAAGTTCTTGTAAGTGTTATGGTTTGAACCGATTTTCCACGACATATTTGGCGAGCTTAGCCAGGAGGGACAGGGACTACGGAATGGCGTTCGGGGCTGGTGATAGTTTCTTTGGACAATCTTGTAAACAATGTGGCCACAACTATAAAAAGGTAAGCTTGTCTTACATAGTTTAAATGTTTGTATGGATTGCTTCAGAGATCCTGTCTCAGCGGGAGGGGCGCCACGTAAGTCTCTCTTTCAAATTTCCTAAAAAGAAACCAGTAAATACTAAAGAACTTTTGAATTCAAGGAATTTGCATGTATGTGTAATTTGGGCAATTGTATTAAATATAAATGTATGCGCATGTATAGAGACTGAGTGAATAGGCGCTGTGAACTTTGCTTGTGTTGGGTGTTTAGCGGAGCGGGCATGCACTCGTTCTGATCAGACCGTTCGAATGTGTGGCTTAAATGATGCGGTTGTTTGCGCCATCTGGCTGAGATGCCTGGCTATAATGTGGGACAGCCCATACGGTCAAAACAGATAATGTAGGTAGAAAATCCTGTGATATCTCTTCGATAAAATTAGTAGAAGGAATGCTTGGACAGGTTACTTATGAATAATGTCTCTAAAAAAAAAAAATAGAGAACTGCATAAATAAGTAGTTAGGAAGCCACGATACCGCCCTTTAAAAAAGAAAATTTGAAAGGGGTCTGCTTGGGTGGGGTATTCACGGCAGGAGGGTCTGTGTGTGAATATTTAGGACGCAGGAAGAACGCTGGCCTGATTGTGCGGCGTTCAACTGCAAAATAAATCCTGAGGATAAGAAACGCTCCGTCTAGCTAAACGGGGGGTTGAAAATCGGTAGGTCACGCCACGATATTGCTCTAATATGGAATAGAGATCAGTATTGGGTGGGTGAATAGGATATGAAGACAGGCTGGCCCGATTAGGTAGTAGTCTCGTCATATCTTGAAAAATCCTATAGTATAATTCCGGTTTATGTTGAGAAAATGAAATAAGTTAGTAGGAACCAACTAGAGGTCGTTTTTAGGTAAAAACGAAGGGTATGCGGTGAATAGATGAATGAGAATTCTTTGTGATGAATGAGCAGATTAGGAAAAAATAGGAAAATAGTGTGTGTGTGTCTGTGACCAACTGCTGGTAGGAAGAGGAAAGCGCAAGCCTCTCTGACAGTTAACTGAGTGTAATTTGAGAAGGAGAGTGCATTTAACTCTCACAGGGAAGAGGAGCAAAATCGAAAAATATTGGGCAAAATAAGTTATAAATAACGATAAAAATTTACGTGATAATGTGTTAAAAGACCATTGTAAAAATACAATAGGTGTTAAAGAGGTACGAATAGTATATAAACAGAAAGAAAGTTTAAAATAAACTTTGTACCAACAGAGACTGCAGTCTAAAAATAGCCTGAAGGACAGAGAGGGGTGTAAAAAATACTGAGGCTTGTTTCACTAAAACCATGAATCAGGAATTAAACAGTAAAATAGGCTAAAAGACAATGTAGCAAGAAAGTGTAGACATTATAAATAGCTGAATTATAAGGAAAAATGTATTAAATTGGATTTAATACACTGAATAAAGTTAAAGTGATAAAATAAGCAAATTAATAAAATGAATAAATAATGATATCTGTAAAGGGAAAAACACAGTGATATTTGAAGTACTGTACTAGAATAAGACTGTACATTATAGAGTAGGCTTTGATAGGAGAAATTAAGTGATGTGACAAATGAATTATTAATTGGAAAGGGGATTAGCTCTACCTTGGAAAAATAGTAAATAAAAGGTGTATAATACATGGGAGTATTTAGGAAAAATAAATAAATAAATAGTGGCATGAAAACAAAAGGACTGTTTCTCCATAGCATAGAGAGATGAGGGATTTTTTTAAAAGCCATGGAGTCACTGAAAGAAGCGCACATTAGTTCTACCGAATTCGGATTGAATATGAAAAAACTGGATAATGGAGGACGCCATTACCCGGTAACATTCTATCATCAGAAAATAGATTACGGTGAAAGACAAATGTGGTTCCACTCGTCCTCGCAGACGTGCGGGTGATTAGCAGAACTATTGACAATATCTAAGAACCAATAAGAAAATAGCTCCCTGTTTTGCATATGGTGATATCGCGTATGGGGAAAATAAGTGTACGGTGACACTGTCCTTCTCTGAAAACTGTTAAGACGCTTATAGAATAAAATCTATGTATAAGTAATACTATTGGTTTGCTGATTAAAAGGTAACATTGTGAATATTAACGATATGTACACTTTCTTTTCCAGAAAAAAAGGGGTTTAATCTTCTCTGGTCAAAATGTAATTGGAGACTGCATTACTGTGGAAAGCAGTTAGTTAAAGTCAGCCGCTTTAAAAATAAAAATATCTGGATATGGCTAAAAAATTTAGTTCTGGATAAGTGAGTCCAGTCCCTTTGTGTTCTTGGCCTATGGTTCACTAGTAAGTACACCATGTACCGGGAATGAATATGCATTAGTGGATTTATTGGAAGGGTTTTTTCCAATTCAGTTTCAAATTGGGTATGCAGAAGGATGGAAATGTTTTTTGAAAAATGTATTTAAGTTGTTTCTAAAGAAAGGGGAGTGGAAACATTTTAATGGTGTCAAAATGCCCTGAATCCTAAGAATTTCCTTATGAAAGACTGATCACCTTCACTAGAAATTGTTGGAACAGGTGGGATTTAACTATAAAATGATTAAGAAACACCAGACTCTATTCAAAGTGTATAATTACTTTGAAAATCTATTATTTCCCTGGGAAAATTATGAAGAGTTGTAATCTTAAATTGACTAAAGTTATTCAAAAAGTTTTTTTTGTTGTTGATATAACATGGGTTCATAGGTAAAATTATCAGTTCCCTGGGGTTATGGTCTTTGGGTAAATACACAAATGTGCTTTGTTCATTCTGCATATAAAAAGTGATGAAAGTTACTCCAAAGGGTTTATTGGAGTGTGGGTCTCTGTGATGGTTATGTTGATAGATACATCATCTGTAATTCGTCTGAGAGATCACCAGTAGAATAAGGGAGTTATCATGGAAGGTGACGTCAGAATGCTTTAAGGCATGGGAGAGAATATCACCACGTGGGTGTGGAGCTCAAACCCACCCTAACCGACTGAATAGTGAGGGACAACTGTATCTGATGACCTGTAAACTGTATCTAAAAATAGACATGCTGAAATTATATTTGCTGGAATAATGACTAAAAGGAATTGGGGTACTGACCTTTTATTACCAGGCCACTCATGAGAGAAACACTGAGACAAAAGGGCTATTTGGAAGATAGATATTACTGGTAATGTAAGTGTTTAGTATAAATGTTAATTATTAAAGGGATGATGTGTATTGAATAGATAAGGTCAAATTTGAGTTAAAGTAAACACTAAGGACTGTTGTCCTGAATATTGGGTTGGAAAATGTATTTAAAAAAGAACGGTTTAGTTATTTGGATATAGAACTGTTTAAATTTAATAGGCCTAGGGAAGCTCTGGAAACTAATCCTGAGACAAGGTGGTTGACAAAACTTACAGAATATTAGATTAAAGGTTCTTTGTTTCTTTTGTGTTATAATGTCATTGGAATTGTAATGATAAAATGTAATAATATAAGTAATTGAATAAAAAGGTAGTCTGTTGTGCGATGATACCCAAGGATGAAGAAGAAAGAGACCAACAATAACATTGGCATAGAATGAAACGGATGGACAAATAGTGGTAATTTATTGCAAATGAGCAGTTATTATAATTAATTTTTCTCTTTTTCTCGTTTGGTCAATTTATTTTTGTTTTGAGGAACATAAGGTTGTGTATATGTTCCTAAGGAGGGAATGATATATAAATTGATTTAAGAATGTTTTAAGTATGTATCAAACAATGGAAGGGAATTAGGGGTATGACTTATGTGTTATGGGTTAGAAAAACTGTGACTACATTGGGGATATGAGGGGACTCATAAATGAAGGTAATTGTAATGGCTGTCAAAGTCGTTCTCCTCCTCAGACGAGGAGGAGCATGGATCGGACCAAGATGCGGATTGATAATTGTACATGTTTAATGTAAATAACAAGAAAACACTACAAACTACAAAACAACAAACGTGACATACCTCAAAACAGTCCTGTGTGGTCCAAACACTGACACAGGAAACAAACACCCACAAAACCTACTGCCTATGGCTACCTTAAATATGGCTCCCAATCAGAGACAAATGAATGACAGCTGTCTCTGATTGAGACCCAATCTAGGCAGCCATAGACATAACTAGACAACCTAACAAACACTATCCCATACACATACAACACCCATAGACTAACCAAACACACACAACATACAATGCCCACCCCAACTCACGCCCTGACCAACTAAACATAATCAAAATAACATAAAAATAGGTCAGGAACGTGACATAACCCCCCCCTCAAGGTGCGTACTCCGAACGCACCACCAAAAGTCTAGGGGAGGGTCTGGGTGGGCATCTGTCCACGGTGGTGGCTCCGGCTCCCCACACCACCATAGTCACTCCCCGCTTCCGTATCCCCCACCCAATGACCACCCTCCAACTAAACCCACCTAACTGAAGGGGCAGCATCGGGATAAGGGGCAGCACCGGGATAAGGGTCAGCACCGGGATGAGGGACGGCAGCTCCGGGCTGAGGGACGGCAGCTCCGGGCTGAGGGACGGCAGCTCCGGGCTGAGGGACGGCAGCTCCGGACTGGCTGGCGGATCCTGGCTGGCTGGCGGATCCTGGCTGGCTGACGGCTCTGGCCGGTCATGGCTGGCTGACGGCTCTGGCCGGTCATGGCTGGCTGACGGCTCTGGCCGGTCATGGCTGGCTGACGGCTCTGGCTGGTCAGATCTGGCTGAAGGCTCTGGCTGATCCGGTCTGGCGGAAGGCTCTGGCTGATCCGGTCTGGCGGAAGGCTCTGGCTGATCCGGTCTGGCGGAAGGCTCTGGCTGATCCGGTCTGGCGGAAGGCTCTGGCTGATCCGGTCTGGCGGAAGGCTCTGGCTGATCCGGTCTGGCGGAAGGCTCTGGCTGATCCGGTCTGGCGGACGGCTCTAGCGGCTCCTGTCTGGCGGACGGCTCTAGCGGCTCCTGTCTGGCGGACGGCTCTAGCGGCTCCTGTCTGGCGGACGGCTCTGTAGGCTCATGGCAGACGGGCGGCTTTGCAGGCTCATGGCAGACGGGCGGCTTTGCAGGCTCATGGCAGACGGACAGTTCAGACGGCGTTGGGCAGACGGGCAGTTCAGGCGCCGCTGGGCAGACGGGCAGTTCAGGCGCCGCTGGGCAGACGGGCAGTTCAGGCGCCGCTGGGCAGACGGGCAGTTCAGGCGCCGCTGGGCAGACGGGCAGTTCAGGCGCCGCTGGGCAGACGGCAGACTCTGGCCGGCTGAGACGCACTGTAGGCCTGGTGCGTGGTACCGGAACTGGAGGTACCGGGCTAAGGACACGCACCTTCAGGCTAGTGCGGGGAACAACAACAGGGCACACTGGACTCTCGTGGCGCACTCTAGGCCTGGTGCGTGGTACCGGAACTGGAGGTACCGGGCTGAGGGCACGCACCTTAGGGCGAGTGCGGGGAGAAGGAACAGTGCGTACCGGGTTCTGGAGACGCACAGGAGGCTTGGTGCGTGGTGCCGGAACTGGAGGCACTGGGCTGGAGACACGCACCATAGGGAGAGTGCGTGGAGGAGGAACAGGGCTCTGGAGATGCACTGGAAGCCTGGTGCGTGGTGTAGGCACTGATGGTACTGAGCTGGGGTGGGAAGGTGGCGCCGGATATACCGGACCGTGAAGGAGGACATGTGCTCTTGAGCACCGAGCCTCCCCAACCTTACCAGGTTGAATGGTCCCCGTAGCCCTGCCAGTGCGGCGAGGTGGAATAGCCCGCACTGGGCTATGCAGGCGAACCGGGGACACCACCTGTAAGGCTGGTGCCATGTACGCCGGCCCGAGGAGACGTACTGGAGGCCAGATACGTTGGGCCGGCTTCATGGCATCCGGCTCGATGCCCAACCTAGCCCTCCCAGTGCGGCAAGGTGGAATAGCCCGCACTGGGCTAAGCACGCGTACTGGGGACACCGTGCGCTTTACCGCATAACACGGTGTCTGACCAGTACGACGCCCTCTCACTCCACGGCAAGCCCGGGGAGTTGGCTCAGGTATCCTACCCGGCTTCGCCACACTCCCCTTTAGCCCCCCCCCAAGAAATTTTTGGGTGAGCCTCTCGGGCTTCCAGCCTCTCATACGTGCTGCCTCCTCATACCAGCGCTCCTGGGCTGTGGCTGCCTCCTTCTCCTCCCGAGAGCGGCGATTCTCTCCCACCTTAGCCCAGGGTCCTTCTCCATTGAAAATTTGCTCCCAACTCCATTCCTCCTCTCTCCATTGCTTTAGTTCTTGCCCTCCTTCCTCAATCCGCTTGGTCCTGTTGTGGTGGGTGTTTCTGTAATGGCTGTCAAAGTCGTTCTCCTCCTCAGACGAGGAGGAGCATGGATCGGACCAAGATGCGGATTGATAATTGTACATGTTTAATGTAAATAACAAGAAAACACTACAAACTACAAAACAACAAACGTGACATACCTCAAAACAGTCCTGTGTGGTCCAAACACTGACACAGGAAACAAACACCCACAAAAGCCTACTGCCTATGGCTACCTTAAATATGGCTCCCAATCAGAGACAAATGAATGACAGCTGTCTCTGATTGAGACCCAATCTAGGCAGCCATAGACATAACTAGACAACCTAACAAACACTATCCCATACACATACAACACCCATAGACTAACCAAACACACACAACATACAATGCCCACCCCAACTCACGCCCTGACCAACTAAACATAATCAAAATAACATAAAAATAGGTCAGGAACGTGACAGTAATGGTAGTAAAGGGGTGTTATTTCTAGAAACTATGTATAAAAATAGAGATAATTCACAGAAAAGGAAAGACAGCTGGCTGTGTAAAATATAGGGACAATTCTAAAGTAAATAGAACAATTCACATACCTAAATTATAGTAAAAGTAATACGTGGTGCATTTTGAACACTAGAGCAAAAGTTTAAGAAACTTATGACTTAGTTTTGTTAGGATTGGATATTCTTCCAACTGGAAGACACTTGACTGATTACATGTTATTTTACAGCAGTTGCTGTAGGGACCATCATTTGACTATCATATGAATATTGAATATGAATATATCATATGAATATTTCTGTGGCAGGAGGCCAGGTATTTGAGGCAGAATGTTTACATAGGGCTGTTATTTAAAAATTAAGATTTAGTGATCTTGCTATAAGAAGAAAGTCTGTTGTCAGGAAATAACCCATGTGTTAGTGTATATGTCCTCAGGAAAAAACAGCCAGAAATGGAAGGGCTTGGGCTGAATTCTGGAGACTGAGTGTACATCTAGATTCACCAGGCTGGGGGTATACTTCTTACAGCACTGCAGTGGTAAAGATCTTCATGTCTCTCTTTGGTGGGTGCATAAGTCTCACGAGAAGTGAGGTCCAGCTGAATAATGGGTGAGCTTGAAAAACACCATGACAGAGGACGTGGAACCAGAGAGAGAGAGAGAGAGAGAGAGAGAGAGAGAGAAAGACTAGATTCCACTATAGACATACTGGGTTGAGTTTGGGGGCTACTTGTTTTATTTTTAATGCATCATGTGAAAAATAATAGATTTTAGGGTATTGTACTCTAAACAAACATGTTGAAGGCATTGATGTGAAAGCATATACAGTGTTGAATTACTTCAAGAAGAGATAATGTTGATTAAGGTTATGCACATGATTATTAGTTGAAATGGAGCAGATGGGAAACTAAGTAAAAAAATGACATGATTTGGGAACACCTCTCAGAACCTGGGGCCGAAAGGGGAAGACTGGGTGGAAGCATGAGGAAGCTTTTTAGGGCTTTTATTTTTGTGGAAGTGGAAGTGGGATCAACCGAGGAGAGAAGGACCCTATGAGGTGGCCAAAGCAACAAGAACGGCCGTCCAAGTGAAAGGAAGCCAGACGTGGTACCATCTGAACCACTGCACCTGAGTCTCAACAGAGAGAAGGACACAACCATATAGAGATGAGGACACAGAGGATGCTGAGACGCCAGGGAGGAGCCAAGAAAACAGCAAATCAAGTGAAAGTCAAAATGCGACAGGTGCACCGACTAATGCACCCAGAAGAGGAGGAGAGGCCTCACAAGGAACAGAATGAGAACATCTCTTCCCTAAAATTGAAACCCTTCCAGATGGAAGCCAGTCCTGCCTGAGGAGGGAGCCTCAGGTGAAGAAAGTGGAGGAAAAGTCCCGCAGCTGAAGAAAATGGGGATTTCCCCACAATTGACTTTTCAACTCTTGAATGGTCTCCTTTACAGACAATTGAAGTTAGAACAACAAAATAATAATGACATTGACATAACAGAAGTAACAGTGAGTGCTAGTATAGAAACAACAGACTCATGCACAATCAAGATGTATTGTGGAAGCAGGAAGAGAAGAGAGGAACCAGCCGAACAATCCAAAAAGACTGACAAGGTTAGAATCTCTGTTCCACCTCAACTCATAACAGAAGCAGGAGAACTGAAGTCTATCTCAATAATAAGGATCAAACCCTTACCGGAGATTGCACTCTGTGGATGGACACATCACCAAACAAAGGGAGAAGTCGTTTGGGACCCGAAAGGATGTGACCTGACATTAATCAAAGAAAAAGACGAGTGGGTGCTCATCATGAACAAGAACAACAGTGACCGAAGGGAATAGCACCACGGTCATTAAGATTGATCCTACCCCTGCACCTGAACAGGAAGAACCTGTAACAACGACAACAACAAGGGTGGCTGCTGCTGTGACGACCACAGTAGCTACCACTAAGATGACATCGACTGCCCTTACCAAGCAGACCACCGTACCCACAAAGCAACCTGAGACATCAGAGTCAGGAGAGTTTTTTACTGACATTTGGAACTTTCTGATAAACTCTACTGATCTACCTCAAGATAAGAACATTGTAAAAGCGACAGAACTAGATGTATCAGAATCAGAACCACTCAAGGACGGCACACGAGAAGAAGTAGTGAAGAACGAGTGGTACGAATGGGCTAAGTATATGGCAAACAAACACAGAACGGACAATTGTATTTTGTGTAGAAAATCACCTTTGTCTGACCTTTTAACAGTCTCTGAACCGGCATCATTTAAAAACTGTGTAAGTTGGAAAAATGACCATTGTACCAATAGAAAGTATTCTATTCCCTTGTGTGACATAGAATGTAGGATTGCTCTGGGTAAGCACTAGGGGTAAAAATATGTTGAATGAGACCATGCTGGGAGACAATGATTGTGCTGCCTATAACATTAGAACTGAATTAAATGGACCTCAATTAGACAGAAGTACCGTGGTTAAAGGAAAATATGAATGTTTTTACAGACACCACACCGAAGGAATTGACGTAGGAAACACCACTGTAGAATGTGATACTATTTGGGTGTTAGAGAATGCGGGAGTTCGTAAAAGTAATGATAAAGGGTTGATTATGAATAGAAAAGGGTTGTGTAGTCAGATAACTCAGGTTGCGCCATCTCTTACTATGTTGACAAATCAAGACAGAGGTATTGCTGATTGTTTCTGGATGTGTGGAAAAAACAAACTGTTGAATGTATTGCCTGATGGATGGATTGGTCTTTGTGCCTTAGTTAGAGCAATTAAATAGGTTACTATTATTAAATCACCCCATGATGACTATGTTAAACCTAGAGTTAAAAGGGCTTATGAGAAGGATCCTGAGGTATACCTTGATGCAATTGGACAGCCTAGAGGTGTACCTCTGGGATTTCAAGGCCAGAGAGGAGGTTAAATCAGGATTTGAATCTATATTCTTGTGGATAACACCAAATAAGAACTTAGAGTGGATTCATTAACTATACTGACTCGGCTCTAACGGCGTTGGGGGAACAGGTACAGGGTACCAGTAAAATGACATGGCAAAATAGACAGGCTCTCAATTGGCTCTTAGCGGAGAAGGGTGGAGTTTGTGTCATGTTTGGGGATGACTGTTGGACCTTTATTCCCAATATTGCTATGGCCAAACTCAAAGGATTACGAGCAGAAGTAAAGGCTAATGCTGGTTTAGACTCTCATGTATGGGATTGGTTGGACCTAGCATTAGGAAAGTGGGGAGCCATGTTTGCTAGGATGGCCATCATGTTGGGAGGAGGGTTGTTGGCTTTGGGTATTGTATTTTGTTGTGTTTTACCCTTGGTAAAGTCATTTGTGGTTCAGACAACAGTTAAACAGATGTCTGTAAGGAGAGATGACCCTCCTGTGGTGATTGATCCTGTACCGGGAGGCCCAGGCAATTATACCAATAAGTATGGAAAGCCTTGCAATACGGTTGGAGGACCTCTTGACTGCCCCTTTGGTAATCCTAACTGTCTCTATGAAGTGATTGGGGGGGGGGGGGGGGGGGGTCATGCGTGTCACGGTTTCCCTGTATATGATCAATTACCCAGTTCAGATGAATGTTTACTCATACATGTCCACAAAAAGTGTCATTTGCGTCACAATTGCAAGTGGTGTACAAAAATTCATGAGGATGGTCATTATCATCACCCAGAACCTTTTTTCTGTGCAAAGTGTCAAAGAGGAGATTGTCTTATATGTAAGGATGAGGACTGTGCTCTTATGTAATGGGGTTTTAGCATATCTATCTTGCCTAATGCTTTGTGTTCTTTGTAACCTCAGGCAAGGCTACATACTACATGCTCATGCTTCATCAAAATATAATGGTTGATTATAAGTGTTTTTTATTTTAACTAGATCTTTCACTCCTATTTTATGTTATTAATTGGAGATGTTTGGTCTAGTTGGGTTTTGTAAGTGTATTATGTTTCAAATTGGATCTTTTACTCCTGTCTGTGTTTTTGATTGAGAGATGTTTGGTCCAGTTGACTTATATGCTTTATTCACATTTGGTAATTTTTGTTGTCCATCGTAGGTATTACCATTCACCATCCTGATGTCATGTTTGTATAATTTATGGGGCTGATCAGCCCCAGAGGAGGGATTATGTGGGAGTGAATGATACATTTAGGGACAGACATAAAGGTGTACATTAGAAAATAGGAGGACAAGGCAGACGTGAGTGCATTTGCCATTCTGGTAAATACAGGAAACCAAAGATTAGCAGATGGCCAAAGCCATACGTGCTTTAACTTCTAGTTGGTCCCAATCCCGGATCCGGGAGCACCCTCATCAGTAAAAAAGCTGACTAGCATAGCCTAGCATAGCGCCACAAGTAAATACTAGCATCTAAATATCATGAAATCACAAGTCCAAGACACCAGATGAAAGATACACATCTTGTGAATCCAGCCATCATTTCTGATTTTTAAAATGTTTTACAGGGAAGACACAATATGTATTTCTATTAGCTAACCACGATAGCAAAAGACACAACTTTTTTTTCCCACCATTTTTTTCCTGCATAGGTAGCTATCACAAATTCGACCAAATAAAGATATAAATAGTCACTAACCAAGAAACAACTTCATCAGATGACAGTCTGATAACATATTTATTGTATAGCATATGTTTTGTTCGAAAAATGTGCATATTTCAGGTATAAATCATAGTTTTACATTGCAGCCACCATCACAACTCTCACCAAAGCAACTAGAATAACTACAGAGAGCAACGTGAATTACCTAAATACTCATCATAAAACATTTATGAAAAATACACAGTGTACAGCAAATGAAAGACAAAGATCTTGTGAATCCAGCCAATATTTCTGATTTTTTAAGTGTTTTACAGCGAAAACACAATTTAGCATTATATTAGCTTACTACAATAGCCAACCACACAGCAGCATTGATTCATGCACGTTAGCGATAGCGAATAAACCAGCAAAAGATATTACATTTTTCACTAACCTTCTCAAAACTTCATCAGATGACAGTCCTATAACATCATATTACACAATACATATATTGTTTGTTCGAAAATGTGCATATTTAGCGGCACAAATCGTGGTTATACAATGAGAATAGTAGCCAAGCTGCAAACAAAATGTCGGAGGAAATCTTGGGAGAGGCACCTAATCTAATCAATAACTAATCATAAACTTGACTAAAAAATACAGGTTGGACAGCAAATGAAAGATACATTAGTTCTTAATGCAACCGCTGTGTTAGATTTTAAAAATTAACGTTACTACGACATACAGCGTGCGTTAAAGCGAGACCGCACCGAAATTAATGCCGGAATAGTAGTTTAACATTTTTCAACAGAACAACGAATTAACATCATAAATAGTTCTTACTATTTGATGAGCTTCCATCAGAATCTTGTGCAAGTTGTCCTTTGTCCAGAAGAATCGTTGCTCGGTTGTAGATTGTCGTCTTCAACTTTGGAATTAGCAGCAAACATTAGCCATGTGACGAAGACGTGTCCAACTCACTATAACGCAGCACAAATGAAATACCGAAAATCGCAATATACTGATATAAACTGATATAACTCGGTTTAAAATAACTACATTATGATGTTTTTAACACCTATATCGAATAAAATCAAAGCCGGATATATCTAAAGCCTATAACGAGAGCTTTTCAGAATGCAATCCTGAGGTCTGTCATGCGTCATGGCGAACGTTGAAAAGACTGCACACCCGGTTCCAAGAGCTTTTATACGGCCTCAGAACTACCCAGAGACCCCATTCCAATTCTCACTGCTTACTGACATATAGGGGAAGGCGTATGCAGTGCATGTCGACCCATAGATTACATGCAAATTTATAAACTGACCCTGGAACAGAGCCCCCGATTTGAGATTTTTCAGTTCCTGACAGGAAGTTTGCTGCAAAATGAGTTCTGTTTTACTCACAGATATAATTCAAACGGTTTTAGAAACTAGAGAGTGTTTTCTATCCAATAGTAATAATAACATGCATATTGTACGAGCAAGAATTGAGTACGAGGCAGTTTAATTTGGGAACGAATTTTTACAAAGTCGAAATGGCGCCCCCCTATTGAGAAAAGGTTCAAGTGCATGTATGGAAAGAGCAGGACACCATTATGAAGATAAAATAGAGAGGAAAGGCCATAAGTGCTTAGGGTAAGATAGACATATATTAATTTTAGGAGACAAGAGGGTCCTGCCTCCATTATAATCTAATCAAGAGCGGATACAGGCGTTATTGGGCGTAGACAAGCAGGAAGCCTGAAATGAAGGATAATGGTGGCAGATGACCTAAGAGAAGTAATTTAATTAATGTATGTAATGATCTCATGTGTGTGTATTTGTATAAAGAGAGAGTGAGTGCTCTGGGCAGGTGTGGGATCCGCGGATCGTTCCGGCTTGTGATACATTGTATTAAAAGTCTATTTGAATTTACAAGTTCTTGTAAGTGTTATGGTTTGAACCGATTTTCCACGACACGCCCTGATCTGTTTCACCTGTCCTTGTGATTGTCTCCACCCCCTCCAGGTGTCGCTTATTTTCCCCAGTCTATTTATCCCTGTATTTCCTGTCTCTCTGTGCCAGTTTGTCTTATATGTTTCCAAGTTAACCAGCTGTTTTTCCCTGTTCTTTGGCTTTTAAAATACATTTTTAATTTATTTTTTAAAGTCCTCCCGCTTTTGACCCTTGCCTGTTTCTGGACTTTGTACCCGCCTGCCTGACCATTCTGCCTGCCTTGACCATGAGCCTGTCTGCCACTCTGTACTTGGACTCTGATCTGGTTTTGACCTTTTTGCCTGTTCTCTACCATTCTCTTGCCCTTTTGGATTAATAAACCGTGCAAGACTCCAACCATCTGCCTCCTGTGTCTGCATTTGGGTCTTGCCTTGTGCCTTGATAGTCTCGTTTTGTGCTGTGTTGTCTCTCTTGTTGTCCTGTATTTGTATTTAATTTATTTTTAATCTCTCATCCCCGCATGAGGCCTTTCGCCTTTTGGTAGGCCGCCATTGTAAATACGAATTTGTTATTAACTGACTTGCCTAGATAAATAAACTCCCTCCAGCAGGCATAACCGCGGGAAGTAGGGTTGCTGATGGTGCTGTAGCACCCCCTGAAGAATCTGATTATTACATTTTTTAATCATCTATATTTATTTTTGGAAAACATGTATTTTTAGCAAAAGTTGTGCACCTGGCCTTTACTAGTCCTGTATTAGCAGACCAATATAGCCGTCTGTAGCGCTGGCAAGAAAAAAATATGTTGTGTCAAATTTGGTCTACAAAAAAATGTATGGCTTATTTGCTACTTGAGGTTTATTTGATTAAATATAAGTTTCATAATGTTTAGGTCAGCGTTACCCAAACTCCGTCCTGTGGGTGCACGTTTGTTTTTTAGCACTAGCACTACACAGCTGATTCAAATAATGAACTCTTCATCAAGCTTTGATTATTTGAATCAGCTGTGTAGTACTAGGGCAAAAAACTGAACAGCCATCCCTTGGGGTCCCCAGGACCTAGTTTGGGAAACACTGGCTTAGGTTGTTAAAAGTGTACTGATATAAGTACGACACTTAACATCCCTGCGACTTTGAGAAAAAACCCTTTATATTGGAGTTGTCTTGAGATGACTCTGCATATTCATGAAATGTGGCTAGTAGCATAGCATCTCTCCATTGAATACAGGCGGTTCACATCAACAACCCTCATCGAATATTTGAGAATATCAAAAAAATAGTTTGATATATCCACCAATTCAAAGAAAGTTTAGGCGGGAGCTAGACAGC
Source organism: Salvelinus alpinus (assembly GCF_045679555.1). NCBI lineage: Eukaryota > Metazoa > Chordata > Actinopteri > Salmoniformes > Salmonidae > Salvelinus > Salvelinus alpinus. The sequence continues at coordinate 19,843,663 of NC_092113.1, forward strand.
CCGCCGTGCCACTTTGTGAACAATTTTTTTAGGGGGTAGATCTCGGCCACATGGTTTCTCCCTCGCCTCCATAGAACCCCGGTAGTCCCCGACACCTGCATTCCCGAGAGAATCCGAAGTCACCCGAGTTCCCTCGGGAATCATCGGGGACTGGCGACTCGTCTCCTCCAGAGCCCATGCAGCTGGGCAGAGCTAGATTGTATCTTAACTTCTCTAGGATAGGGGGCAGCATTTTCACGTTTGGATGAAAAGCATACCCAAATTCAACTGCCAGCTACTCATCCCCAGAAGGTACGATATGCATATAATTAGTATATTTAGATAGAAAACACTCTGAAGTTTCTAAAACTGTTTGAATCATGTCTGTGAGTATAACAGAACTTATTTAGCAGGCGAAACCCCGAGGACAAACCATTCCGTTTTGTTTTTTGAGGTCACTCTCTTTTCAATGAGGTTTCATTGGGAATACAGATTTCTAGTTGACCTTCTTGCAGTTCCTACCGCTTCCACTGGATGTCAACAGTCTTTAGAAATTGGTTGAGGGTTTTTCCTTTGTGTAATGAAGAAGTACGGCCATCTTGAACGAGGGACACTTGTTGTGTACTGCTTGTTAGAGGCTCGTGACCAGAAAGCTAGCTACAGTTTGTTTTAATCCTGTATTGAACACAGATCATCCCATCTTCAATTTTATCGATTATTTACGTTAAAAAATACCTAAAGTCCTATTGCAAAAGTAGTTTGAAACGTTTTGGCAAAGTTTACAGATAACCTTTGAGATATTTTGTAGTCACGTTGCTCAAGTTGGAACCAGTGTTTTTCTGGATCAAACGTGCCAAATAAATTGACATTTTGGATATATATTGACGGAATTAATCGAACAAAAGGACCATTTGTGATGTTTATGGGACATATTGGAGTGCCAACAACAGAAGCTCGTCAAAGGTAAGGCATGAATTATATTTTTATTTCTGCGTTTTGTGTCGCGCCTGCAGGGTTGAAATATGCTTCTCTCTCTTTGTTTACTATGGTGCTATCCTCAGATATTAGCATCGTTTGCTTTCACCGAAAAGCCTATTTGAATTCTGACATGTTGGCTGGATTCACAACCAGTGTAGCTTTAATTTGGTATCTTTCATGTGTGATTTAATGAAAGTTAGATTTTTATAGTAATTTATTTGAATTTGGCGCTCTGCATTTTCTCTGGCTTTTGGCCAAGTGAGACAGTATCGTCCCGCCTAAACTCAGATTTTTGGATATAAATATGAACTTTACCGAACAAAACATACATGTATTGTGTAACATGAAGTCCTATGAGTGTAATCTGAAGAATATCATCAAAGGGTAGTGATTAATTTTATCTCTATTTCTGCTTTTTTGTTACTCCTCTCTTTGGCTGGATTTCTTTTTTTCTGTGGCTATGTACTGACCTAACATAATCGTTTGGTGTGCTTTCGCCGTAAATCCTTTTTGAATCAGACATGTTGGCTGGATTCACAACAAGTGTAGCTTTAATTTGGTGTCTTTCATGTGTGATTTCATGAAAGTTTGATTTTTATAGTAATTTATTTGAATTTGGCGCTCTGCATTTTTACTGGCTTTTGGCCAAGTGGGACTTTAGCATCCCACATATCCCAGAGAAGTTCATGAACGTTTACGTAGGCTGAGCTCTAACAGCTGCCTCTATTGTGGTGCTACAGGACTTTAGATACCCACCTGTCCAGTAAAAGACCAGGCTCATCAGTAGGTACGAGTTCGCTGGTGGGCCATACTGGGAGTCTCCGAACTCCCATTACTCATACTTATCTCCATGCTATCCTGCTCTGGGATGACCGGTCTAAATCTCTCCAGGTGCTCATGGACTGGGGCTGACGAGAGCTTCATGGACGCTACCCTGGTATCTGAGCTGGGTATCGCCACACAACTCCTCTCTATTCCCATGGACACCAGAGTATTGGAAGGACGCTCCATTGGCAGGGTCACTTACAGTATGGTTCCCATTAACCTGCAAGTGTCGGGCAATCACAGTTAGGCCATACAGTTTCCCTGGCTTTCATTCGACAACGTTTTTGGTGGACCACCATGGTTCCTGACGTCTCCGCATTCGTCGCCGCCTGCACTATGTGCGCACAGAAAAAGACTCAGCGGCAAGCTCCGGCTGGCCTCCTTCAACCACTCCCTGTTCCTCACCGCCCCTGGTCCCATATATCCCTGGACTTTGTCACTGGTCTTCCCCCGTCAGATGGCAACACCACCATCCTTACGGTTGTGGATAGGTTTAACAAAGCCGTACATTTCATTCCCCTTCCCAAGTTGCCCTCAGCCAAGGAGACGGCCCAGCTTAGGGTGCAGCACATCTTCAGGATCCATGGACTGGTCGACATGGTCATCGATCATGGTCCTCAGTTCTCGTCCAGGTTCTGGAAGGCATTCTGCACCCTGATTGGGTCATCGGCCAGTCTGTCCTCCGGGTTTCATTCCAAATCTAACGTCCAGTCGGAGCGAGCCGATCAGGACCTAGAGACGACTCTTCGTTGCCTTGTCACTGCCAACCCCACCACCTGGAGCCAGCAACTCGTGTGGGTGGAGTATGCCCGCAACACCCTTCCCTGCTCAGCCACTGGTCTCTCGCCCTTCGAGTGCTCCTTCGGTTACCAGCTTCTGCTCTTCCCTCAGCAAGAGGAAGAATTCAGCATAACCTCGGCCCAGATGTTCGTCCGCCGCTGTATGTGTACCTAGAAGAGAGCCCGGTCTGCTCTTCTTAAGACCACCTCCAGGTATTGGTGACAGGCGGACCGCCACCGGACCCCAGCTCCCTGCTATCGTCTCGGGCAGAGGGTATGGCTCTCCACTCGAGATCTGCCCCTTAGAGTCCCGTAAACTTTCCCCCTGCTTTATCAGCCCTTTCCTCATCTCTAAAATATTTAGCCCCACTGTTGTTCTTCTTCTGTTGCACTGCACTATCCGTGCACATTCCAATATCCATGTGTCTAAGATTAAACCTCTGTCTCACAGCCCTTTGTCTGCCGCCCGTTCTGTCCCTTTTTGACTCTGCCTTGGATTACGAATCTCTGCCATCCCCCAACCTGCCCTTTTGCCTTCCCCTTTGTTATAATAAATATTCTGAGAACCAAACCATCCGCCTTCTGTGTCTGCATCTGGGTCTCATCTGGTGTCGTTGTATGTCCTTAGTGTATGGGTCAGTCAAGTGGGTGTCTGCGGTATAGGGTTGGGGACCGTTCCATCATGATAGGACAATAAATAAATAAACTTGTATTCATTTCTTTTAAAATGTATATCGCGCCTCCCGGGTGGCGCAGTGGTCTAGGGCACTGCATCGCAGCGCTAGCTGTGCCACCAGAGTCTCTGGGTTCGCACCCAGGCTCTGTCGCAGCCGGCCGCGACCGGGAGGTCCGTGGGGAGACGCACAATTGGCCTAGCGTTGTCCGGGTTAGGGAGGGTTTGGCCGGTAGGGATATCCTTGTCTCATCGCGCACCAGCGACTCCTGTGGCGGGCCGGGCGCAGTGCGCGCTAACCTGGTAGCCAGGTGCACGGTGTTTCCTCCGGCACATTGGTGCGGCTGGCTTCCGGGTTGGAGGCGCGCTGTGTTAAGAAGCAGTGCGGCTTGGTTGGGTTGTGTTTCGGAGGATGCATGGCTTTCGACCTTCGTCTCTCCCGAGAGACTTCTCTCCCGAGAGATTTGGCTACCACCTCATCGACGGGGGGATTGTGCGATACATCTCCTGGTAGACGCAGAACATCCCAAGAGTCACGTGTATCCTCTGTCACAGGAGGAGACGGCGGCTATGGAAACATATGTCTCCGAATCTCTGGGGCAGGCCTTCCACTTCACCTGTCTCCTTGAGTTTATTTTTTGTGAAGAAGAAGGACGTTACGCCCGTGTATTGACTATCGAGGGATCAATCAGATCACTGTGAGGTACAGTTACCCGCTGCCTCTCATAGCCAGTGTGATCTAGTCAATGCATGGGGCGCGCTTCTTCACAAAGTTGGATCTCAGTAGCACATATGATCGGGTGCTAATCCGGGAGGGAGATGAGTGGAAGACGGCATTTAGTACCACCTCTGGGCACTATGAGTACCTTGTCATGCCGTACGGGTTGATGAATGCTCCATCAGTCTTCCAATCTTTTGTAGACAAGATTTTCCTGGACCTGCACGGGCAGGGTGTAGGGGTGTATATCGACGACATTCTGATATACTCCGCGACACTTGCTGAGCATGTGTCCCTGGTGCGCAAGGTGCTTGGTCGACTGTTGGAGCATGACCTGTACGTGAAGGCTGAGAAATGTCTGTTCTTTCAACAGTCCGTCTCCTTCCTAGGGTACCGCCTTTCCAAGTCAGGGGTGGAGATGGAAAGTGACCGCATTTCAGCCGTGCGTAATTGGTCGACTCCAACCACGGTAAAGGAGGTGCAGCGGTTCTTAGGGTTTGCCAACTACTACCGGAGGTTTATCCGGTGCTTTGGTCAGGTAGCGGCTCCCATTACCTCACTGCTTAACCTCTCTAGGATGAGAGTGGCGCTAGCGGCACTCCCCCCCCACCCCCACTGAAAAACCAGTGCCGCGAAATTCAAAAAAAATATTTTTTTTAAATATTTAACTTTCACACATTAAAGTCCAATACAGCTAATGAAAGACACAGATCTTGTGAATCCAGTCAACATGTCCGATTTTTAAAATGTTTTACAGGGAAGACACAATATGTAAAGATGTACATCTATTACCTAAAAATACATTAGCATAATCCACCATCTTTTATTTGTCCACCAACACCAGTAGCTATCACCAATTCGGCTAAACTAAGATATTTATAGCCCCTAACCAATAAAAAAACTCATCAGATGACAGTCTGATAACATATTTATGGTATGGGATAGGTTTTGTTAGAAAAAAGTGCATATTTCAGGTAGATGGCATAGGTTACAATTGCACCCACCGTCACAAATGGAATAGAAAAACTACTTAGAGCAACGTGTTTACCTACTTACTAATCATCAAACATTTCGTAAAAATACACAGCATACACGAATCGAAAGACACAGATCCTGTGAATACAGACAATATTTCAGATTTTCTAAGTGTCTTACAGCGAAAACACAATAAATCGTTATATTAGCATAGCACATAGCACATAGCAGCCCAGCATTGATTCTAGCCAAAGTGAGCGATAAAAGTAAACATCGCCAAAATATATTAATTTTTTCACTAACCTTCTCAGAATTCTTCAGATGACACTCCTGTAACATCATATTACACAATCCATATAGAGTTTGATCGAAAATGTTTATATTTAGCCACCAAAATCATGGTTAGACAATGTGAAATGTAGCTCAGCTGGTCAGAAAAAGTCTGTGCGCCACTTAGACAGTGATCTACTCTTATACATAAATACTCATAAACGTGACTAAAAAATATAGGGTGGACAGGGATTGATAGACAATTTAATTCTTAATACAATCGCGGAATTACATTTTTTAAATTATCCTTACTTTTCAATACAGCTTGCGCCAAGCGAAGCTACGTCAAAAAACATGGCGTCCGAAGCCAGTAACATTTTTCGACAGAAACACGATTTATCATAATAAAAATGTCCTACTTTGAGCTGTTCTTCCATCGGTATCTTGGGCAAAGGATCCTTTCTTGGGTCCAATCGTCTTTTGGTGGAAAGCTGTCCTCTTGCCATGTGGAAATGCCAACTGCGTTCGGGATGAACTGGAAGCGTGCCCAGCAACTCACAGCGTTTCAGAAATAAATGTCCCAAAATCGCACTAAACGGATATAAATTGCTATAAAACGCTTTAAATTAACTACCTTATGATGTTTTTAACTCCCATAACGAGTAGAAACATGACCAGAGTAATATTACTCCCTCCACTAATGCTTGGAACAGGTGCGGGTCGGTGTCCTCTAGGCGCATGACGCAGCTCCAAAAGAGTGACTAGCCTCAGGGCTTTTTAATTTATAGTGCCTGTGAACGCGCAATCGACCCCATTCAAATCGTCATCACGTAAAGACATCCAGGGGAAGACGTAAGCAGTGTCCGTATAGTCATAGCAATAACAGTGGCCTTTTAACTGACTCCAGAACAGTGGCCAAAATTTCTGAATTCTGACTCCATGTCAGGGAAATTGCTGTAGAATGGGCTCTGTTCCACTTAGAGACAAAATTTCAACTCCTATAGAAACTATAGACTGTTTTCTATCCAATAATAATAATAATATGCATATTGTACGATCAAGAACTTTGTGGGAAGCCGTTTCAAAAAATTACACGATTAGCATAAATAGCCACAACAGCGCCCCCATCCCCAACAGGTTTTAAGGGGGACCGGTGCGACTGCAGTGGTCGGCTGGGGCGGACAGGGCTTTTGGTCACCTGAAGGCTCTGTTTACCCAGGCTCCCGTGCTGGCTCATCCCGATCCCTCCTTGGCATTTATAGTGGAGGTGGACACGTCCGAGGCTGGGATAGGTCCTGTGCTGTCTCAGCGCTCGGGTACGCCACCCAAACTCCGCCCCTGTGCTTTCTTTTCGAAGAAGCTCAGCTCGGCGGAGCGTAACTATGATGTGGAGACCGGGAGCTACTGGCTGTCGTAAAGGCTCTAAAAGCGTGGAGGCATTGGCTTGAGGGGGCTAAACACCCTTTCCTCATCTGGACTGACCACCACAATCTGGAGTACATCCGGGTGGCGAGGAGACTGAACCCTCGCCAGGCAAGGTGGGCCATGTATTTTCACCCGTTTTGTTTCACCCTATCCTACAGACCAGGTTCCCAGAACGCGAAGGCAGACGCACTGTCCCGGATGTATGACACAGAGGAGCGGACCATGGATCCCACTCCCATACTTCCAATTATATTACTCAGTCTGCAAACCAGAATTTGTAAGATCCTGGACGAATGAAACAGACGGAGGCCCAGCTAAAATAGTCAAAAAGGTTTATTCACGGGAACGTTCTAAAGTCAAGAATACAAAACAATTCATTTTTTACTGTCTTCTCACGCACACACATTCACACAACCATACGCACACACATTCACACAAACATACGCACACAATGTCCTGCTACGCACACACATTCACACTAACAGAAGGTATCCTACGCACATACCGTCTCACTACCCAGCCGACAGAGATTAGGGAGATCTTGTCCTTGAGACGTACTCCCCGTTCTCTCCCAAAATCTCTAGTCAGGTCGGCACCGAGCTCAGACAGTCTGTGTTTAAAATACCATAAAGACACATTGTTTTACCCTAATTCTGACTACACATTTATTGATTATGATTTTATACATTCTAATCAACTCCATACAATTATATGTTTCAGGGCGGAATATTCTAATCATTCAATTAACAGATAAATCCCATTAACAATCCACCCTTAATGACTAAATAATACACACTGATACATCAATTGTGTACAAGAATAATCCAGACCAATACATTGCTAATCATATCCTGCCATACATTTACATATGTTATACAGTGACAGGGTGGAATACTGTTAATTATTGCCTAAACATGAACTACAAAAAAGTACACATCCATTTTTTTAAATATTGTCAATGTCAAAATCAATCTCACAAAACCAATATGTGTATTTTCATTCCTTATCCATCAATGACAGTTATAGGCCTACATTAGGTATCCTAACACTTCCTGTTAGGGTTTTTATTACAATCTTCATAAAAAAACAGTCTTAACCCTCAAAAATTGTCTCATCCAACATTGGCTCCTCGTAGTTAAAAGAAAGAGCCATCTCCTAGGCCTGGAGACCCGTATTCGTCATCACACTGGCCAGAGCTCGAAATCGGTTCGTACCTCACCATCTGTTGCGTCATTGACCTCTCCAGAGTCCTGGTAAGCAAACCTTTCACACAGGGGACCAAACAACATCCACACAGAACCAAGACACTCATACAGGTGAAAGTTGCCCACAACACAGCGTTTATGACATTTTCCCATTTTCCAAACACACTATCAAACCAATTTGTTAGAGCATTATCTACCCCAGAGTTCTCTGCCAATTCGTGAGCTAATGTGGTTAACCCAGCCAGAGCCTTGGTCACTGATCCGTTTGGAGCTGTGTTATCGGGGATGAAAGTACAACATTCTGCTCCGAATATCACACACACACCATCCTTTTCCGCCAGTAACATATCCAATTAATTAATCCAATCTACATTTTTATTGAGAGTTGACCACCAGAAGATGCTCGATTCCAAGCCAGCCCATGTCTGATTTCTAGCTTTGAACTCATCAGGCATCCCCCTTGGAACTCCAATGCTATCAATGTAAACTCTATTGTCAGAAGATCCTGACGGAGCACTCCTTTCTCTTCTACCTGGCCCTAGGTCTTTGTGTATGATAAGGGTGAAGGGCATGCCCAACTGCACTAGTGCACAAATACCGGTCCAATTGGTAGGCAGGTCAGGCCACAGCCTCACCCCTCCACAAATCAACAGACATCCGTTCTAGGCCTTTTCATCTGCCAGTCAGGTCCCTCAATGTCTTGTCGGTTGTAACATTCTCTGTCCTATTGCATGTTCTTACTTCCCCTACGTCCCATCCGTGTGTGATGTAGCGAGCCATACAATAATAGTGTCCTCCTGTAACTGTGAAAGGGGGAAGTCTGGATGTAATGGGCACATGAGGATACAGATAATACAGATCAATGCAACTGTCATTGTCTGGGTTCCCTGCCTTCATGAACAGCTTTACCATACAGGCCATTCCCCTGGGTGAATCAATTCCATCAAATGGAAAGGGAATATTTGTCAACTGAGGTTTTGCTGTGGCGCAGGCATAACATTCTTCTTTCGCTACTGATCTGGCTGTATACTGAATCCATTCTAACCATAGGTTAGAATCCCCATAACCAGTTTCAACCTCAATCACTTCCTTAAGATCTTTCGTCTGCACTATCCGCACCGGCCCTTGGCTCTGGACGACTCCATTGTCAGTATCTGTTTTATCCGGGGCTCTGCTTGTATTCTGGCTGACCATAGAGCTATCACCTGCCCTAACCTCTTCTACCCGGAATGGTACTAGGATATCAACCGAAACCTGGTCAAATCCAACATACCATAACCCTAGATCCTCTTTCTTTATGTTTTTAATGGTAATACGTACCTTTACGCAAAATTTCCCCTGCTCAGGATTACAGTCAAAACCCCTCACCTTCACTATACTCCACCTCCTTCCATACTGGGTATGTGGATTTATATAGCCCTCTCTCTCTCTGTGTGAGCTATGACCTGTTTCCATGAACTACACTGGGACCTGCACAGATATCTTCCATAATGGCTCATAGTCCTAGACTGCCAAGGAGTCAGAGACCCTATTTGGTCTACATAGAACTCCACTGAGACATCCTTCCCGATCTCCACTCTCACTTCCTGTTTATCCAGATCAAGTGATCTCTTATGCTTGATTAATACAAAATCCTCATCGTCTAAACTATGGGTCAAGTTACCACCTTCTGCATTCTCGGATGGGTCATGGTGTATTAGGAATATTGCTCCCACAATAAGACAGCTCAGACCAATCAGCACTCCTGTAAAGCCCCACCCTTTCCCGGAGAACATATCATCAGCTAGAGGCCAGCCCATACTTTCACTTCTATGAACGCACACAGGGAGGATAGGGCGGGGTCAGGGAATCTTCTTTAGAGAGGTAACCCCCGAACCCTATTGGTATTCGGTTCTTCTCCTAACTCTGTGATTGTTTGCCAGTGTCAGTGTGTCTTACCCTCTTGCAATGTGTGATATGAACCCAGGTAGTGTAACGGTTCTCGTCCTCTTCGTCTGAGGAGTCGCAAGGATCGGACCAATACGCAGCGTGGTAAGTGTCCATTTTAATTTATTAAAACTGAACACTGAAAAATACAAAATAACAAAGTGAATAATAGCGAAAACCGAAACAGTCCTGAAATGTGAAACAAACACTACAACAGGAAACAATCACCCACAACACACAATGAAAAACAGGCTACCTAAATATGGCTCCCAATCAGAGACAACGACTGACACCTGCCTCTGATTGAGAACCATACTAGGCCCAACACATAGAAATCTAACAACAGAACAAAACATAGAAAAACAACATAGAATGCCCACCCCAACTCACGCCCTGACCAAACTAAAATAAAGACATAAAAAAGGAACTAAGGTCAGAACGTGACAGGTTGCTCTTTCAGCTATTCTCACCGCAAAGGCTGTCACCAGGAGTACTTGGTATGGCCCCTCCCAACGGGGCTGCTTCCCGTCTATTCTCCTCAGGGACTGAATTGAGTGAATTATTTTCTCCTGTAATTCACCTGTAGAGCATAAAATCTTGGACATACGGGTTTGGTTAACAAACAGTCTTCTCATGTGTTCTGATAGTATATCTTCAACTTCTATGCCTACTTGTTCTGGTCCCTAACTCTGTCATTTTATTTGTTCTATCTGATTAGCTAGAATGTCATTATTTAAAGAAATAGATCCTAGTAAACCAACTCTAGGGATAATATCTTGACCTAATATTTCAGTTACCATAATCGTGTCCGCCAAGTAAGTTGGGAACGCTATAAAAAAAAAAGTTTTATTATTATCCAATTGGCCACAAAGTGTCCTATCCTATCCCCCCTTGATACATGGCCCCGCCCCTGTATCAATATTGCCGCAAATCTAAACAATTCTCTGTCAAGTGTCTTATCTACTTTAAGAGTTATCTGTGCTGCTTTGTATGGTCTTAGATGTATATGTGCTTGTCTATGTAAACAGTAACCTTTCTCTCCTTTCTTATTTCACAGGCCCTAGTCAATGCTACTATTTCGGCCTGTTGTGCCGAATAATTTCTGGGCAATGTTTCCGTGTTTAACTTCTCTGGGATATGTGGGACGGTAGCGTCCCACTTGGCCAAAAGCCAGAAAAAATGTAGCGCGCCAAATTCAAATATATTACTATAAAAATCAATCTTTCATGAAATCACACATGAAAGACACCAAATTAAAGCTACACTTGTTGTGAATCCAGCCAACATGTCTGATTTCAAAATGGATTTATGGCGAAAGCACACCAAACGATTATGTTAGCTCAGTACATAGCCACAGAAAAACACAGCCATTTTCCCAGCAAAAGATAGTAGTCACAAAAAGCAGAAATAGAGATAAAATTAATCACTAACCTTTGATGATCTTCATCAGATGACACTCATAGGACATCATGTTACACAATACATTTATGTTTTGTTCGATAATGTGCATATTTATATCCACAAATCTCGGTTTACATTGGCGCCATGTTCAGAAATGCCTCCAAAATATCCTGAGAAATTGCAGAGAGCCACGTCAAATAACAGAAATACTCATCATAAACTTTGATGAAAGATACATGTTTTACATATAATTAAAGATACACTTGTTCTTAATGCAACCGCTTTGTCAGATTTCAAAAAACTTTACGTAAAAAGCACACCATGCAATAATCTGAGACGGCGCTCCAAAATAACAACATTTCTCCGCCATGTTGGAGTCAACAGAAATACGAAATTATATCATAAATATTACCTTCATTTTATTCATCTTCCTCAGAATGCACTCCCAGGAATCTTAGTTCCACAATAAATCATTGTTTTGTTTGATAATGTCCATTACTTATGTCTAAGTAGCTACTTTTGCTAGCATGTTTAGTGCACATGTCCAAACGCTCGTGCAGATGCAGGCAAACTCGGACGAAAACATCAAAACGTTATATAACAGGTTGAATAAACTGGTCAAACTAAGTAGAGAATCAATCTTCAGGATGTTGTTATCATATATATCCAATAACCTTCCAACCTGAGTATTCCTTCGTGTCTGTAGAAGTTATGGAACGCAAGGCGATAACATGAGGAAAGCGCATGACCAGGAACTGGCAATCTGCCAGACCACTGACTCATTCTCCTCTCATCCGGCCCCACAACACAGCATAAGCTTCATTCCACGTTCTACAGACTGTTGACCTCTAGTGGAAGGCGTAGGAAGTGCAAACAGATCCATATCTTACAGGGAATTGAATAGGCGATGAGTTGAACGTTGACCAGTCTCAGAATTCTCACTTCCTGTTTGGATTTTTTCTCAGGTTTTTGCCTGCCATATGAGTTCTGTTATACTCACAGACATCATTCAAACAGTTTTAGAAACTTCAGAGTGTTTAATATCTAATAGTAATAATAATATGCATATATTAGCATCTGGGACAGAGTAGGAGGCAGTTCACTATGGGCACGCAATTCATCCAAAAGTGAAAATGCTGCCCCCTATATCAAAGAAGTTAACACCTTAGTTCCTGAAACCAACTAAGCTTTCATTCCCCTTTTGTCTCCACTCAGTACTTGTTATCTACCCATTCTGTGTCACTACTATCTTGCTGATTTCCTGGCCCCCCTTCCCCACCTTCTCCTCTCTGCTCCCAAACCTTCAAGGTCTCCGCAGTGCGGGGAGGGCTCCTCCGTCTGCCCTTTCTCCTATCTGTCTGTTGCTCTTTCTCATAACAGTCAGTATCAAATATGGGTTGTTTCCAAATCTTGACTAAGTGTCTCCCTGTTTGGCATTATCTGAACTCATGGATTTTAGAAAAAACATGTCTATGGTGGCAATCTCTAAAGTAATTACAAAGGTTGATTAAGGTTATCTCGATCCTATCAATAATCCCGAATCACCACAGATGTCATATATCCCTGTCCTGTTTGGCCTGGATTAGGTTCTAAATACTTAACATAAATCTACCATTAATCCAAGGCTATGCCATTTCTTTCTTCTCATTGGTTAAAATTACAACTATGTCAAAGAACTATAAACTCCTCCATACTTATCAATTACATAAAAATCAGTATCACAAATGACCTCAAATTCATTATCCAAATGGCCCTCCCATGAGGCTGATCAGACCACAAAGGAAAGCCATGATAGAGGTAAAAGGTCATAGCACCCTTTTATAGTCGTGTTTCATACTATATTATACAACTTAAAGAAAAACCATCAAACATTTTCTACATGTTGTATCCCAGGTTCCCAGAACATTCCCTTATCAAAAGAATTCACGTGTTTAATTAAAACTCAGAAAATAAAACTTCTAATATTCCATATGTGTGTATCCCTTTAAGATATTTACATTTACATTTAAGTCATTTAGCAGACGCTCTTATCCAGAGCGACTTACAAATCGTGTCTCTAGGAAAATGGAAATCTCCTCAAACCCAAGGGCCAAAAACAAACAAAACATATCCAGGCCTTATCAATTTTGGTAGAAACATGCCTCGATCTCACTCGCTCCCTTCAAGATTACAGCACCGGAAAACATTTCCAAAGAATGACAATGAAGCACTCCTTTTCCCAGAAAAACCACTTTGTCAGACTACTCCGATTCAGAAACCCAAACGTTGACTACAAACAATACCTAATAATAATGATAATTCCATTGTACTCCCTCCAATCATTAGTTTTACATTTCCTCAATGGTTCATTATACTTAATTGAACGTGCGCTCCAAGCCTGCTTTGCAACATTAAATCCCATTCAGTCAGTCCGCAAACAGTCTCTGAAAATGCTTGATAGGAATACCCTGCCATTAGACACACACAACTATGATTAATGTGCACTGTCCCTTTAAAATAAAATTAACCCAACCTGCAATCCCCTTTACCGACCTAACATGGTTCCACGTAATGGAAACAGATTATAATGTTAGAATACTTGAACTTTCTGTTCCAATTCACTGGTGTTACCTAAACTATCAAACCAAAAATCAATAACCAGGAACTATTACAAAACTTTTACGATTCAACTATTCAGACTTGAATCTCTTACAGTCAAATATAGCCCAGTGAGCGCGACTAACTGTCCTCTTCTTACCAGTGGACAAGAATATAACCTCTCCTCATTAACTTCCTGCCTTACCGCTATCGTACGATTAAAATCAAACTTTACAACTGTCCCGTCTTTCGGCTTCACCCTTATGAATTGTTCCAGCCTTAAAAGTAATATGTAAATCGCCAAAATTTATAACCTACATCAGTCAATCCATAAAAAAAACACATTTCGGTGGGCATAACTCTTTCTCAATTATCTCTCCGCTATTATTTAGAATGCATTAGATTTAGGTAACTGTCTCTTCTATGATTCAGTAATATAAATACGACTCCATTCTCAATACATTATTCCAGCAGATCATTTAGGCAACACAACGTATTACATCGAAATCGCCTCGCTATTATTTTGAATGAATTAGTCTTTCAATTTAACCTAAACAAGCTATTAAAACGTTCAGTTTATATCGTAAACAAACACTAACAACCGTATCTCTCCCGGCAAAACATATCAATATTTGAATTCCAATCAAAATGAATTTTAGTCTATCGGTGCATAGGCTGAGAAGCGAACCCGAGTCTCCCGTGTTTTAGGCAGGAGTTTTACCCCTGGACCACCAGCACTATTGAAAAGAAAAAAAGATAGCCCTAATTTAAAAGTCCAAGCGTTTCCCCAGCGAGGATTCTCATTAATCTCGCTCTCGTTGTCTCTGCCTCTCTCTTTCTCTCCCGATTGTCGCGCCTGACCTTCCCCTTATGTTTGCAATTGCGGTAGTTGTGTCCTACTCGGTCACAATGTTTACAGGGAGCCTTATAGCACTCTAATCATGCAATATTTTAGTAATTTGAAGAAGAAAATGTTTCAATACAAGGTCACATGACAAACAGAGGGATTGAGCCTTAGGACATTATATTAGAAGCAGCCATCTGGTGTTTGGGTTAGAGATAAGCTTCCTGTGGACAAACATATAATAAAGAAGAAGAAAATAAGTGGTACTCACTGAACTCAAACAGGCTGTAAGGGGCATAGTGGGACATCTGGGACAGAGGTAAGAATAATTGAATAAGAGACGTTTTTTACAATTTCCAATTATTCCAAGTATTACTCATTTCTATAGTTTGGGTAAAACCAGTGATTTAAGTAAAAAGATAATTTAATCTAAAACAATAATCTGTTTTCATTACGTGGAAATGTGTCTAAGAAATGTGTTGTCCTTCCTCCCCTCTACAGTTCCAGATTCTGACCCAGCACCTGCAGCAGCCCCAGTTCCCGGTTCCTGGGTCCCGGTTCCTGTTTCTCGGTACCTACTCCCCAGCACCAACTCCTGGTCTCCAGTCCCAGTCCCAACACGACATCCAGTCCCGACCTGGATTTTGGAACCGAATAATAGTACCTTTTGAAAAAGCTCACATAAGTGCATGTGACAGATGGGAGGAATATTCCATAATACAATGTTCAGTTTGCTCCATTTTCTTATTTTAATTAGAATTTTAAAAAATGGGATGTGATTGTCACGTTCGTTATAGCGATGAGACCAAAGCGCAGCGTGATTTGAATGCATCTTCTTTTAATAAAGAAAGAACACGGAATGAACTATACAAAAACAACAAAACAAACGTGAAGCTATATAATCATAGTGCTGACACAAGCAACTAAACATAGACATAGATAATCACCCACGAAATACTCAAGGAATATGGCTGCCTAAATATGGTTCCCAATCAGAGACAACGATAAACAGCTGCCTCTAATTGAGAACCAATCTAGGCAACCATAGACATACAAAACCCCTAGACAGGACAAAAACATATAATCACCCATGTCACACCCTGACCTAACCAAAATAATAAAGAAAACAAAGAATACTAAGGTCAGGGCGTGACAGTGATAATGCTTTATTCACTGACATGTCAATATACGTGAATGTACATACCATTGAAATTTGGCCAAAGAAAGAATTACCCAAAAAATATTTATATCAACGTCCATGAAATATGTATTTTAAATGTCCGTAAAATATGTATTATCAACGTCTGTAAAAGACGTCTTTTCAATGTCCGTAAATTACGTATTTTCAAGGTACAGAAAAAACATTTTTTTTACTTTTATAAAGAACCAAAAACAAACTTAATTTATTAAATGTCTGGTAAAGACGTAATTTTGCTCATTGGGGTGTTTTGAGGCTATACAGTGCTTGCTTACATTTACTTTGCTTACATATATTGCAGTAAAACAAGCTTATGTTTTTGGTTCTGATGGGGTATGACATTTGAAGTTAGCTCATGAGACATTTAGAAGTTATATTCTTTAAGAATCAATGGATACATATCATTTTTACATTTTCATTTTAGTCATTTAGCAGACACTTATTCAGAGTGATTTAAAGGAGCAATTAGGGTTAAGTGCCTTGCTCAAGGACATAGATAGATTTTTCAACTAAATGGTTCACGGATTCGAACCAGAGACCTTACGGTTACTGGCCCAACACTCTTAAGCTAGGCTACCTAATATAATTAATTAATACAGATGTAGCAACTGCAGATTGCCCCTTTAATGTCTAGCACCATGGTCAATCCACTCTCAATTGTTGTTGTTTTGCCATTATTGTAAGCCTCACACTCACACTATACAATACATTTATTAAACATAAGAATGAGTGTGAGTTTGTCACAACCCGGCTCGTGGGAAGTGACAAAGAGCTCTTATAGGACCAGGGCACAAATAATAACATAATAATAATAATCAATAATTTTGCTCTTTATTTAGCCATCTTACATATAAAACATTTGTTCATCAAAAATTGTGAATAACTCACCAAGGTTAGTGGCGTCAGGAGCAACTGCTTGCATCCGCGTTACCACTCCACTATGTCTCCCTGTCATGGCCATCAGTACAGATACCAACACATCTTGACCACCAAAGTCGATTTGATGTCACAAAGCTGTCCCGTACTTTAAAAATATCCTCTCATGTTGTACTGGTTTCCAGTGGTTTTCAGAAGAGGATGTCTTCCTTAATTGACCCCCCATAAACGTAACGGACATATACCAGGAGCTGTGCCAGGACCACCGCGTCTGACTCATCCAGCTGTAACGCATATAATTCACTGGCTTGTATGCGAAGCAGTAATTGTTTCAAAACATCTCCTGCCATGTCACTGATGCGTCATGAAACAGTATTGCTTGAAGGCATTGTCTGTATAGTTGTTTTGGCTTTTTCCCTCAGCATTGTCCCAGCCATATCCGCGACAGCAGGAAGAATTAAGTCCTTCACAATAGTATGGGGCTTGCCTGACTTAGCCACTCAGTAGCTCACCATATAAGACACTTCTAGCCCCTTATTTATGGTATATGTTGCTTTTATACATGTCTTACTACTTGAAAGTCATCTTTATTCTCGCTCAAAAAACTCATGGCTTATTTTTCAAATTGTCATGTTTCGTTTCTAAATGTCTGCGCAAGAGTAAAGGTTTCCCGCGAGAGAGTAACGGTTAATGTGATCGGATGTTAATTATTTGACTAGGCTACCTGTATTTGACATTGTGTTATTTCGCTGAATAATAGATGATTTAATTTTGGCTGTGAAACGAGGCTACTCAGGCAAGAAACAACCTCACCCAAATGTATATCCCCGTTGAAAAATATAAATGTACTGTTTGAAAATGTGAATCACGTTTTTATTTGGCGTACCCCCGACGGCATTGTCGTCAGTTTGGGTATACCTGCCTTAATGCATACTTTAAAAATATAAATAAAAGGAAATATAAAAAATATTTTCTTAAATCATTTTTTTTAGGCAGTACTAATATTACTGTCCTTACTACAACAAATCAATTCTTAAATGTATGTAATTTTGTCCATGAAACATTTATTGAAATACTGTACAATTACATTCATTCCTATGGAGGACTGCTCCTTTCGAAAAGTAACAATATGTTGGATTATGGCTTCAGAGCCTCATTGGCTAGTACATAGCATCAGCAATCTATATACAGCATCGATCTGCACTAGAAATACTTGGCAAGTATTTACCCAGTGAATCCCCTAACGAAAATGCTAGGGCGGGATCCTTGGGAAGTCCAAATCTGACATCACCACATTGAAGTTGACGTTTAAAAAGATTAAGGTATTGGTAGGGGTTAAGGTTAGGGTGTAACGTTCGTTCTCCTCCTCGTCTGAGGAGGAGCAAGGATCGGACCAATATGCAGCGAGGTATGAAGACATAATGATTTATTTAAAGAAAGACGAACACGAAAAAACTCTTAACAAACTACAAAACAATAAACGACGTAAACAGACCTGAACATGAGAACTTACAGACAACGAAGAACGCACGAACAAACTCACAAACGAAACAGTCCCATGTGGCATAAACACTAACACAGGAACAATCGGTGTGAACAGCCTACCTTAATATGGTTCTCAATCAGAGGAAACGTAAAACACCAGCCCCTGATTGAGAACCATATCAGGCTAATTAACAATGAACCTAAACATAGAAACACATAACATAGAATGCCCACCCAGCTCACGTCCTGACCATACTAAACAAAGACAAAATAAAGGAAATAAGGTCAGGAACGTGACATAGGGTTAGGGTTTAGGGTAGGGACATCCCAAGGAATCTACCTAGCATCTACTGAATAACTATGACACATAGTGTCACGTTCTGACCTTTATTTTCCTTTGTTTTTGTCTTTAGTAAGTATGGTCAGGGCGTGAGTTGGGGTGGGCAGTCTATGTTGTGTGTTCTATGTTGAGGTTTGTCATTTGGCCTGATATGGTTCTCAATCAGAGGCAGGTGTTTTGCATTGTCTCTGATTGAGAACCATATTAAGGTAGCCTGTTTTCACTGTTGGTTTGTGGGTGATTGTTCCTGTTCGTGTGTTCCTGGTTTTCTCTGTGTTCACTAGTTCGGGACTGTAGCGTCGTTGGGTTTTCGTCTGTTTATTGTTTTTGTTCATATTGAGAAGTATTCTAATAAATTATGGATACGCACCATGCTGCGCTTTGGTCCTCCTCTCCTTCTACCGACGAAAGCCATTACACATAGGCCTTCACTTATGTCAATGGTTTCACCGTACTACTTTATTGTAGTGACCTTAATCCCAACACCTAGTCTTCTTGTCAAGAGATTTGGGTCCCTTGGCATAACAGCTAAGGTGTTGGGTTGACTGTCAAAGTTGTGTGTTCAAGCCCTGGTCTACCCCCTGACTTTGCTACACTAGTGTCAGAATTTGATGGACCCCAGTTGTGGCCATCAAGAGTGTATACCAAGTGTGCAGGTACATTTTACATTTACATTTGAGCCGTTTAGCAGATGCTCTTATCCAGAGTGACAATTAGTGCATTCATCTTATGATAGTTAGGTGAGACAACAACATGTTATAATCGTAGAAAGTATATTTTCCCTCAAAGTAGTTACAATAATTATCAATGAACTCCCTAGGTTGAAGCTGTGTGGCGTCATTTTCCCCCAGCCCTCTAGCAATTTGAGTTTCAGCCAATGAGCGTTAGCCCCTCGCCATTTGCGTGATAGCTAGCAAGATGCACACACAGCAGAGAGAGACAGAGATCAATGACACGGTGCACATACAGTGCATTGAGAAAGTATTCAGACCCCTTCCCTTTTCCCACATTATGTTACATTACTGAAGAGGTAGACTGAGCGGTCAACTGGTCAGACTTCAGAGGCGCACACACCACCTACCGCTTCCGAGTATATTACTCGCTAATGTCCAGTGTCTAGATAACAAGGTAGATGATATTAGGGCAAGGGTTGTCTTCCAGAGAGACATCAGGGATTGTAACATACTCTGTTTCACGGAAACATGGCACTCAATCCTGTCGGTACAGTCGGAGTCGGTACAGCCACTTGGATTCTTTATGCGTTGTGCCGACAGAAATAAACATCTGTCCGGGAGGAAGAAGGGCGGGGGTGTATGTTTCATGATTAACGTCTCATGGTGTAATTGTAACAACATACAGGAACTCAAGTCCTTTTGTTCACCTGACCTAGAATTCCTCACAATCAAATGCCAACCATATTATCTCCCAAGGGAATTCTCCTCGGTTATAGTCACAGCCGTGTATAACGGCCCTCAAGGAACTTCACTGGACTTTATGCAAACTGGAAACCATATATCCTGAGGCTGCATTTATTGTAGCTGGGGATTTTAACAATGCAAATTTGAGAACATGGCTACCTAAATTCTATCAGCCTACTGAATGTAGCACTCGTGCTGGTAATACACTGGATTACTGCTGCTCTAACTTCCGCGATGCATGCGGTGATTCGGTGAGTGAGTTTATAAGGAAGTGTATTGGAGATGTTGTACCCACTGTGACTATTAAAACCTACCCTAACCAGAAACCGTGGATAGATGGCGGCATTCGCGCAAAACTGAAAGTGTGAACCACCGCATTTAACCACGGAAAGGTGACTGGGAATATGGCCGAATACAAACAGTGTAGTTATTCCCTCCGCAAGGCAATCAAACAAGTGAAATGCCACTATAGAGACAGAATGGAGTCGCAATTCAACGGCTCAGACACGATACGTATGTGGCAGGGTCAACAGACAAACACGGACTACAAAAGTAAAATCAGCCACATCACGGACAACAATGTCTTGCTTCCAGACAAACTAAACAACTTCTTTGCCCAGTTTGAGGGTAATACAATGCCACCAACACAACCCACTACCAAGGACAGTGGGCTCTCTTTCTCCATGGCCGAGTAAGATACTTAAACATGTTAACCCTCGCAAGGCTGCCGGCCCAGACGGCATCCCTAGCCGCATCCTCAGAGCATGCGCAGACCAGCTGGCTGGTGTGTTTATGGACATATTCAATCTCTCCCTATCACAGTCTGCTGTCCCCACATGCTTCAAGATAGCCACCATTGTTCCTGTACCCAAGAAGGCAAAGGTAACTGAACTAAATTACTTCTGTCATCATGAAGTGCTTTGAGAGACTAGTCAAGGATCACATCACCTCCACCTTACTTGTCACCCTAGACCCACTTCAATTTGCTTACCGCCCCAATAGATCCACATACGATGCAATTGCCATCACATTGCACACTGCCCTATCCCATCTGGACAAGAGGAATACCTACGTAAGAATGCTGTTCATTGACTATAGCTCAGCATTCAACACCATAGTACCCTCCAAGCTCATCATTAAGCTTGAGGCCCTGGGTCTCAACCCCGCCCTGTGCAATTGGGTCCTAGATTTCCTGACGGGCCGCCCCCAGGTGGTGAAGGTTGAAAACAACATCTCCACTTCGCTGATCCTCAACACTGGGGCCCCACAAGGGTGCGTTCTCAGCCCTCTCCTGTACTCCCTGTTCACCCATGACTGCGTGGCCATGCACGTCTCCAACTCAATCATCAAGTTTGCAGATGACACAACAGTAGTAGGCTTGATTACCAACAACAACAAGACAGCCTACAGGGAGGAGGTGAGGGCACTCAGAGTGTGGTGTCAGGAAAACAATCTCTCACACTACGTCAACAAAACAAAGGAAATGATTGTGGACTTCAGGAAACATCAGAGGGAGCACCCCCCTATCCACATCGATGGGACAGCAGTGGAGAAGGTGGAAAGTTGTAAGTTCCTCGGCGTACACATCACGGACAAACTGAAATTGTCCACCCACACAGACAGACCCACCTCAGGAGACTGAAGAAATTTGGCTTGTCACCTAAAACCCTCACAAACTTTTACAGGTGCACAATTGAGAGCATTCTGTCTGGCTGTATCATCGCCTGGTACGGTGACTGCACCACCCTCAACCGCAAAGCTCTCCAGAGGGTGGTGCGGTCTGCACAACGCATCACCATGGGCAAACTACCTGCCCTCCAGGACACCTACAGCACCCGATGTCAAACGAAGGCCAAAAAGATCATCAAGGACAATAACCACACGAGCCACTGCCTGTTCACCCTGCTATCATCCAGAGGGCGAGGTCAGTGCAGGTGCATCAAAGCTGGGACCGAGAGACTGAAAACAGCTTCTATCTCAAGATCATCAGAATGTTAAACAGCCATCACTCTAGAAGAAAAAGAAACGCACACCTATTTAGGCGAGGTGCTGGCTAGCGGAGTAGAAAAGTTGAAAATAAAGGAGAGCCGCACAGAGTGAGCTCCTAGAGTGTGCGGCTCTCCTTTATTTTCAAACAGCCATCACTAACATAGAGAGGCTGCTGTCAACATACAGACTCAAATCCCTGGCCACTTTAATAAATGGACTTAATAAAGGTATCACTAGTCACCTTAAATAACGCCACTTTAATAATGTTTATATATCCTACATTACTCATCTCATATGTATATACTGTTCTATACCATCTACTGCATCTTGCCTATGCCTATCATTAGTCACTTTAAATAACACCACTTTAATAATGTTTTCATGTCCTACATTACTCATCTCATATGCATATACTGCTCTATACCATCAACTGCATCTTGCCTATACTGCACGGCATTGCTCATCCATATATTTATATGTACATATTCTTATTCATCCCTTACATTTGTGTGTATAAGGTAGTTGTTGTGAATTTGTTAGATTTCTTGTTAGATATTACTGCATTGTCAGAACTAGAAGCACAAGCATTTTGCTACACTCGCATTAACATCTGCTAACCATGTGTATGTAACAAATAAAATGTGATTTGATTTGGCATGTGTACCCGATCAATAAACTTTGATTTGTGACACAAGTATCTCGTCATTATATCCATGATCTCTGGTATAACCTCTCAGTATCATATGAAATCTCGCGATAGGATCGCACTCCGATCACTACGTAATGTGCCGTGCTGCTTCTGGCGGCGCTGGTGACAGTGCTGAAAGCTGTTGGGGTGAGTTTTGTTTAATATACTAATTGAAAGTTACGGTTAAAACCCCATTAATATGAGATTATATTCAAGTTATAGCGATATAAAATCATTTTGAACCAAGTTTTTATCCTTCAAAGCTTATAGGCGGGGTAGTGTTATCTGGTGTTTTTACTCGTCCTAAATCATACCAACACGTTACAGTACTGTGTAGCTAACGTTATCTATCTGGGGAGATATTTTGGTAAACGTTTCGACGTAATTAATAAACTGTATAAACATTATCAATTGTTTACTGCATACTGGTATCCTCACGTTATGTTTGACGTTAAACAAATTTGCTGAAGTGACAAACGAGCTGACTCCATTTGTTATCTGGACTTGCACGAGTTTAGCAAGCGTTGGCTAGGTAGCCACAAGCTAGCGAATTTATCTGTCGCAGTTCCTTTGTTGTCCGGTGCCACACTACCAACTAATGCGCCTGCCCATCTTACAATGTTAACCCTTGCGAAGTGAATGGGTAGTTGAAATTGGCACAATAGACATTGTTCGTATTCACAATTCCATTAATTAGGAACAAACCATTTTAATGTATGATTACCTAGCCAAGTGCTCGTAGTAAGTAACTGTTAGTTAGCGAAGTAAAGCTAACGCGTTGTTGGCTAGCTAATGTCAGCTAGTTAACGTTAGCGTTTAACAAATATCTAACGTTAACTAGCCATTCGATTTGACAATTTGTTAACACCTCATTTGTGTTTTGTAGTTAGCTTGCTAGCTAATTATTGTGCGTTAAACTTAATAAATCAGCTAGCTAGCAATGCAAACTAATGATGCGTTGGCTAGTAGGCCACGTTACTGCATTACAAAGCGTGGTTGCTTGATGGCAAATCACATGGCTGTGCATAGTTATAGCTAATAGTAAGCTGGTTGGTAATTAATGAATTGCTTGGTGTCAAACATTGTTCAACCAACAGGGACAGTTAAGTGACGTTATGACTAGTAATAATGAACGACCTAGGTAGGTTGTCATGATCCATGAACGCTACAGTTCTAGCCAGCTAACGTTATCTAGCTGAGACGAGGCCGTGTACGTATGCTTGTTGTTGCCAACTTTAGTATGCTTTACTGACATGAATTCAGAATTTGGTGAAGCATCAAAACAATAGGTAACGTTAGCAAGTAAGATGACAAACAAAAGTTAGGGGCTTCTGAACTCGACAATGTTCGACCACCTATTTCAGAAATATGTGCTAAAAGGCCAATCATGGCCAGTGTTTTTAGTGGGTGGGCACTGGTAGGCAAATGTTGATTTATGGCTGCGTCATGAGTAACTGAAAAGCACTCGTTCTCAAGTTCCTGTTTTATTTTAACCATGTTGATATTCTTCATTGCTTTAAGCAAGAGTTGTTTTCTGAGTGAATGTTTTCCCCACTCCTTTCAACCAACGTCACTCTATTACCAAGGGTGATTAAATTGCTTACCGTTCTTCAGTTTGACAGTACAGGTGTTGTCTCAACAAACCTTGCTATGTGGTAGTTGTGCCAATCCATTGACAGCTTAAACACACAATGACACGTTGTAACCAAACTGTCACTAATGGCAGTGTTGTCAAGATGCATATTTATCTAGATGTGAATTGAAATCATAGAATTGCAGGGTGTTATAATGGTTATTTATGTAGATAAGTGGTATAAAGGGATCCATTATGATGGACTGTAAGTCAAAGATTGTAGAATTTCTCTGACACTGATTTCCAAGAGGTTCAATTTAGCACTGCTGTCCATAAACAACTGTAACCTGGATACCAAGTATGAGCTTTAAAGACCCATCCACTCATTGGAATTATATTTGACCCCTTTCACAACATTTAGCACTCATTGTGACACAGCCATGACGGATTAGTTAAACTTTGTGGATGTGTCCCTGCTTCTTGTTACTGTGCAAAGTCCTATACAGTTAAATGTTAGGATCAGTGTCTGAGCCTTTTGTCATGATCCACATTGCTCATAGAATTACACAGACCTTACTGGTTAGAAACTGCCATACATATCAGTACGGCCAATGGTATGCACAGGGACTTGTTTATCCGCAGGACTTCTAGTATCTAGTCAGCTGGCACTGTGTGCAGGGGCAGCTGAGGAAGGTCTATATTTAGGTCTGGGGGCGAAGAATCTGGAGTTCAATTCACATGAAAAGTGACCCAGGGCACTAGTCTACAGGTGGCTGTAATGGTTTTTCATTGTGGTCTTGATTCTGGGAAGTCTATTTAGAAAGCTCTAATGCTAGCCCCTTAGTACTTTGTTGCAGTGTTTCCAACACATGATGTCCTAATTTATTGTCAACCTATGGGCTAATGGTACCACCACCATCATAAATGGTGACATATGTCTTTGATGGCACATTTATCAGGAGTCGAGCAATTTGCTAGTTTATTCAAATTAGTAGGCTATGTACATTGATAATGACTTAATCTGATTCATTTTAAACTAATAGTGGATCTCTTTTTCTCAACAGTATGAAGTGAAACGGAACTGAATTTTTTTTGTACCATCCGCAACTGCTTCTTCAAGTTCAGATCACAACGAAGAAACAAATTCAAGAGAAACATCCTGAAACATAGTCGCAACAACTCAAGGAAAGGATCACTTCAAAGGAGAATCTAGAAGCAACTAAACTAAGAAGACATAAGATACACACCTGCCCAATCGAAACACACTCAAGAGAAGCAATCCTTTGCCAACATTGCGAAACCGTGAAGATAACTGATCTGAGACCAGAAGTTTGTGCCTACTCAACAGCTTTGACAAAGCACACGTCCCAACGCTACTCCCAGCCGCCCTCATCCTCACCACCGACTCTACCCTGGGGTGCCTAGAGGGCTTCTATTTGTTTTTCGTTTTTCCCCCCGGTTCCTTTAACTATCCCATCTCCTTCATCTATCTCTTCTTGCTCTGTTTATTTTGTTTTCAAGCACTATTGCACCTGCTTTTGCCTTTTAAAATATTTTTTCTCCCTTTTGCTTCATGCTACTCATATCTAGAACTTGTGCCAGAAACCTGTAACAATTAAGTGTGAGATCTGCAAAGGCGTTCAAGACGACCAGAAGTTTCAAGACGCCAAATCAAGGTAGGTCCATTTTTTCCTTTGTTTTACTTATTTCATAAATGTGTTGTGGTTTTGAATAACTTCTCTTTGTTTCTTGTTTGTGTCTAGAAAGGCGTCCTTTATATAGGCCCAGCTATCTCCAAATATAGTTGCATGTCAAATGTATTTACTTTGCATGAGGCTTTCACTTATCTACACGTATCAAGGACTGATTTGATAGGACGCCATTAGTAAATTTATTTGCAAACTACTGTAATGGTTTATCACATGGCATTTTATCTACAAATTGATGCTCGTGTTAAATTTGATGTTGAACCAATAAAGAGGAAAACGCACCTTCCCAAGTTCCAGTCTGGTCCCCTGGTGTGCTGTCATAAGGCAGGAATGTGGAGATATATTTGTTATGATAATGAACACAAATAACCCACTAAATGTCCCAACAATTCTGCTCTTGTACATGTGCACATCCGCTACCATTTTAACTAAGACGGGGAATATTGCCCCTTACCTAGATGGTCGTTTTTTGATATCATAAATAAACTTGCTTTTTTTGGTGACAACATGCACAACGGCTCCCCTAATTTACTTGAGTGACTTGAATTTCAGATGCAGTTGGACTAACCATCCTGTACCTCAAATTATGACTGACCTCTGCAACTACTTGATAGGGCTGAATCATTCTTCAACTTGTTTTAGGTCAATTGGTAACAAGAGATTAATTGCACCAACTCTAGCAGAGTGATTTAGCACAGTTAAAGCCTTTTAGAGAGCCAGTCTTCCCTGCCATAGGCTTACTTCGTTATTGAAGTTTAGCAATCTTTCCTCTTTATCCTGCCCCTCTACCTGGTCATATCTAGCCTTTCCCTTGTCTCCTCACACCCACAGACCCTTTCCTTTAATTGTGACACTGTTCACTGGCTGACCTTTTTGCCTCGCCCTTTGTTTATTTTTGTCCCTTTCCCATTTTCACCCTTGCAGACATCCAGAGGTGTATCATTGGGTGGTTGAGCAAAAAAATAACAAATCGAGGCAGTCAAGCAAACCAGTTATCAAGTACAACAAAGGGGTGGAGTTTTGCTTGAGTTTATGGAAAAATATGGGCAGCCCCTGGAAAGGCTTTGTTGAGTTTACCTTGCCCACGTCGCCACCTGCCGCGTTTATTAGCGCTGACCTGAGCAGCACCTCTCCCGTCGGACTCAGCCTGTCACCATACGGCCGATCCGTAAGTTCAGTCTTCCCCACCACCTCCCTCCGTCTCCCCCCCATCGAACACCCATTCACCCACCTTGCCCTGCCTCTCTCTGCTCTGACTGGCCTTACCTTTCCATTCCTCGGGGCTCAGAGACTAGCCTCTGCTCAGGTGCAGTTACAGGGTGGTCTAAAGGTTACTTGGGATTTGGGTATGTTTCAAATTTGCTTTTACCCACCACAATTTAAGGCTGTAAATGCTTTGTGCCATGCCCCATGCCACCTGAAATTAGTGGTGTGGGATATGATTAGTGCTGCAATATCTCTCTAATGTAGGCAATATAAACAAACTGAAGTTTGTTTTGTTTAGTGATCTAGTACAGGCAAAGGAAAACAATGGGAGTGTAATGTAACATGAAGTGAGAATAAAGGGTGACTATAAAAATTAAAAAAAAATGCGTGACCTACAAAGCAGGATTCTGATGCTGAGGTGAATAAATTACTATTGATTTTCTGGTTTATTACGAAAGCAAAATGTGTTTTTGCTTGAGTCAATTATACCATGCTCATTTCAAATGTCACTACTTTGTCAAGTTAGCTGGTTAACTCATTGATCCTGCTTTGTATTACACCCCTCAGGTGACGTTAATGCTCAAAATAATGTGACCAGTAGGAACTTGACAAAACGATTTAGACAATGTCAGTTTGACATTCTTTCCCAATTAATAACTAGACTGAAATAAGCTAAGGTAGGCTAGTTTGTAAGACGAGTTGATTTTAAACCTGTTTCCCCGGTGGCTGGTGTCGTTCAATGTCGCTTAGTCTGGAATCTTAGTTATCGAACCAGCAAATGGGATTATTCATCCCTTTAAGGACAAAATCCACTAACTACTGGGAATTTCAACTTTCAACATTGATGCTATGCTAGTAAGGGACCTAACAGATGAGGCTGCTCTGTGACCCTTCATGTTCCCACTATCATCTTACTGTGTAGACATGCTTCTGTCTAAACTGTCTTTCACATCAACACTTTCTGATTCTGTCACCTCTTATTTTAACAGTATTTCAGGCAATAACGGTAACTTAAAAAGTTACATGACCACCTTTCTCAACGCTTTGTTCCGTCAGATGTTGAATGGCAAGTTTTAGGTTTACTGATCAGGCTGATTATTGTAGGGTGTTTCGAAGACTACCTCGTCTGGACATTTAACCCCCCATTTTAGTGTTGTAGAGCCAAACGGCACATACATTTCCATCCATAATACTAGATGCTAGGTCTCTGCTAATAACATAATTTATTAGTTTCTCTTATGGAATTAGGATTCCCACGGTCAGTATCGATCTGTTTTTTTTATTTTTTAAATAGTTTAAAACTCTTTTACAATTGGTGTAAGAAAATAACTTCAAAGACCTAGAAAGCTACAGTGTAATGGAATGAAAACTCATGAGCAAAACCACAGCGCCAAGTATCCGAATCTCCAAATCACCCTTTGACCCCCCCCCCCCAACAGTGTTTCCCAGTCCTGACCCCACTGTTGGATATGGAGAGGGTGCACTCCGAACCCCCTTTGGCACGTAATACTGCTCCTTCCACCTCCGCGGTGGCTATACCCCGCTCCTTCTCTGTCTCCCACAAAAAACACAAGCGGACCCCCCTGTATCAGAGATCAGTAAGTGGGCATGTTGTGTGGGCATCGCATCAGTTGCACCCACAGTGGTAATGACTGCCAGGGGGATGTTAGCTAACCGCATGGTTTGTTTTGCAGTGGCTCTTGATTACTTTGAGGGAGATCAATTAAAGTACTTTTGGTTCTGTGTGAAGTCATATTGTAGCACCCAGTTCATGTTGACTTGTGCTAGTCAATGGGAGATGCAGTAGGTTTGGATAAAGATTTAAGTCCAATAACAATTGTTTTTGCATGTATAATGTTCCCAACTTTGTCAATCCAGGAGTGCTTGTTTATTTTAGTTGCAATAGTGACTGGGTGAATAGAAGTGGAGGATTCTCTTGAGCCAACTAGAAATAACTATACAGTGTGGCCTTTATTGGTAGTGAATGGTCTGAATCAACATAAAAACCACCTGGGGTTGGCCAACTGTGCTCACCGGCATTCAGAAGAGAAATGGTCAGAACACCAGAAAGCTCTTTTGGTTAGTCTCTCCAAACTTTGGTTCAACCATCAGTCAGGAAACACAATTTAATGGATTGTGTGTAAATTAGATCTTATTGACGTATGTGGGAGTTTCATTTGTGAAAGAATTGTTCTATCATATGCATTTACACAATCCCACTCATAAACTCACATCTGCTCTCGTTCAATATTCAGAGCTGTATTTTGTCAGCCTTTTTTCCTTTTCTTTTTCTTCAATAATGTCTGTTCTTGTTCTGCTCAGATGAGTTTTGACCCTGGCATGCTCCACAACAACGGGCACACGGCGTTTGCCAACGGCACGGCGGCGGGCATCAGGGAGACAGGAGTGGTGGAGAAGCTGCTCACCTCCTACGGGTTCATCCAGTGCTCGGAGCGGCAGGCGCGCCTCTTCTTTCACTGCTCCCAGTACAACGGCAACCTTCAGGAGCTCAAGATAGGAGGTGAGAGTCCAGTGCTGCTTCTAGTCATTTAGTAGTCTAGTCTCATCCAACAAGCTACTGAACAACACAAGCTTTTAGGGATGGTTTCCCAAACACAGATTAATCCTGCACTAAACATTTTCAAATGAGATTCTCCTTCAGACTAGGATTAATCTGTCTGGGGAAACCACCTAATGTTTATCTGGCCAAAAATGAGAATTCCTTCAAAAAATCCTTGGGGCTAAGTGGTAACAGATTTCTGTCTTGGGCTCTTCACAAGCTACTGTGGGCCGCTTTTAAGTCGATTGACCTCCATGAATGTCCGGTCAGCATTTGGTGTCGAGAACACATTTTCTCAAAGCCCATTTTCTTCCTTCTCTCTTCCCCTCTGCCTCTCCAGATGATGTGGAGTTTGAAGTGTCCTCAGACAGGCGCACTGGCAAGCCCATAGCAGTGAAGCTGCTTAAGATCAAACCAGAGGTGCTTCCAGAGGAGCGCATCTCGGGCCAGGTGGGGCCAGACTCGCACGCCTCTCCCTTTACTGTGCTGCATGGTTATATTCATCCAGTTAAGGAACACCATTTTACTTTTGGTTCTGTTTTTGTCCCTGTCACCTCAATGTCGGTGTTTGTTCGTCAGTTGGGTGTATGTTCAAGCTCATTGTAAATCTTTAAAATCATTTTTGTTTATTAATAGTTTCATAGATGCGTAAATACGAACCCCCACCACTCTGATTTTAAATTCACTTTTTTATTGTGGTTATTTATGTTGGTCATGGTCTGTTTATCTGAAATGCTAGGAATGTCATCTGTTTCCATGGAGATTTACAATGGGCTTGCCTGTCCTCGACATACATGTTGTGTGGTGATGGTGTTCACGGGTGGAGGTGGGATTTGAAGTTAAAACAAAACAGCCTAAGTCTTTCTCTAGAAAGTTCTGCCTAAATTAAGTTGAAGGCTTATTTTCAAAGGAATGACAAATGAAGTCAGTAAATTGAATAGGTTTGATTGGCTGTAATATTTTGATAGCATTGATGTTTTATTAGCCTTTTCTTCAAATGGCCTTTACTCATTCAAATTAAGAAATTTGGCATTTCAAGCATTTCACATCTCATGCAGTAGTGTCTACAGTACATACCAGGCTTGTATCCCTTCGCTCTCTTGATATAATTTTGAAAATCAACCAGTTTGTTTCCACAGAATGATTGATTGTAATTTCCTTATTTAGGTGCACTGATTTATAGTAAGGCAATTGTGTTGAATCACCCAAATGCCATTCTTAACCATCTCCCCCTGTGGTTCTTGCTGTCTTTTAGGTTGTCTCAGCGATTCCCACTCAACTGGATGGCAAATCTGCACCGGGGCAGGTGCCCACTGGCAGTGTGTGTTACGAGAGAAACGGGGTAAGAATGTCAAATGGCCTGTAGAAAGATTATTTTCATGACAAGGCTGGTAGTCAATGTAATGTAAAGTATGGATTCCTTCCCACGCAGGAGGTGTTTTACCTGACCTACACCCCAGATGACATAGAGGGCAACATGCACCTGGACACGGGAGACAAAGTCAGCTTCTACATGGAAACTAACAAGCAGTGAGTTGTTTGTCAAGTGTCTTATTGTTTCACAATTTAAAATGTTTTGATTGCATACTACCATAGCCTTTTCCTCCATGGTATATTCTGTGTGTTTCAGCACTGGTGCAGTCAGTGCTCACAACATCGTCCTGGTAAAGAAGAAACAGATGAGGTGCCAGGGGGTTGTCTGTGCCACCAAGGTAAAGCCACAGTAGAGCCTTGTGGATCCCTGGCTGGACATTGGCTACTGTATGTGCCTGATTATAATCTAATCTATAACCCTTTTGTCTGGTAGGAGGCCTTTGGGTTCATTGAGAGGGCTGACGTGGTGAAGGAGATCTTCTTCCACTACAGCGAGTTCAAGGGTGACCTGGAGGCCCTACAGGCCGGCGACGACGTGGAGTTCACCATCAAAGAGAGAAACGTAGGTGGCATCCCATGGAACCGTTCTGGCTAGCCAACTCTGGTGACCCGTTCTAATGGCTTGCAAAAGTATAGAATATGAGGCCAGTATTGGAATCAAGTTATTCTTATGTTAGGGACTCAACTTGTCAAATCAAGCAATGGCTGTTTAATGACAGTGAGAATGTCTCAATAGGAAAGTCTGTTCAACAGAAATTACTCCTGCTCATGTATACATTCTGAATACATATTGATGCCATGAGCCTGTAATTATGCAATAGAATGTCGTAATGGAGAGGAAAAGAGCAACATTGAAGTAACTAAAGCATTTATGGCGATACGGTGTCTGTCAGGGCATTCATACTACTTGGGTTTCTTGGAGCTGTGCTGTGTTTACACATGCTCTTCCACTTAGCGTCAACCAATCATCTCAATGCGGAGCTATATGGAGCCCTCTGCATTGTTACAAAATTTGGGAGGTGCATGGCATCGCCGTATGGAGCTCGATTTGGCCTCCGGAGGCTCCGCAATTGCGTTAGACCACATTTTCGAATCAAGGATAAATCGGCTATAAAGCATTTTGTTTTTCTCTAGGGGAAAGAGGTGGCCACCGACGTGAGGCTGCTCGCCCAGGGAACCGTCATATTTGAGGACATCAGCATTGAGCAGTTTGAAGGCACTGTCGTCAAAGTCATCCCTAAAGTTCCAACCAAGAACCAGGTCCGCAACTTATGCGATGCCTACATACTCAGAATTAACCTGCGCTTGGTTTTTACTGAATCCTGGATTTGTATTGTTCCTCCCAATCTTTTAGAATGATCCGCTCCCAGGCCGAATCTGTGCTAGGATCAGCTTCACGGACAAGGAGCTCCTATTCGGCGAGAAGGATACCAAGTCCAAGGTGACCCTGCTGGAGGGCGACCATGTGCAGTTCAACATCTCAACAGACCGCAGGGACAAGCTGGAGCGGGCCACCAACATCGACATCCTGCCCGACACCTTCCACTTCACTAAGGAGTCCCGTGAGATGGTAAGGACCATGAGGAGATCTATGGTACGCTCACTAGTTCATTTGAGGAAGCTTTGTGTGGAGTTTAATCAATGAATATGGCAACCTGAAATTTGCATTCCTAAAAAATCGAGTTCATATTCCAAACTGTTATCTATTAAATGGAAGAGCGTAAACCTACAGTCCCGAATGAAAGGGAAGGATTGGCATTTTATCTTTATGCACTGTCTCTTTAATCTCGGTTAACTCAAAAGTAAAAGAACTCAGTGAAGCAGTTTAAGGGCTGCTTTCGCCCAATCCTGATATGTCCATATAATTAGTGATGAAAACACAAGGATCGGTGAACTAATGCAGCTTGTGAACTCATGCATCCCATTCAGTCCCCGCAGATTATTCGGTCTACATGCAGAGTCGACGTCATCTCTGCTGTGTGTTGACGGCTTTCTCTGTCCTATAGGGTGTGATCGCTGCAATGCGTGACGGCTTTGGCTTCATCAAGTGTGTGGACCGGGACGCCAGGATGTTCTTTCACTTTAGCGAGGTGCTGGAGGAGGGCCAGCTGCACATCTCTGATGAAGTCGAGTTCACAGTTGTGCCCGTGAGTCCAGAGAGAACGCCCATGGTCCGTTTTTCAATATACAATTGCTGTCTTTAAAATTCCTTTACTCTCACCTTCCTTCTTTTTCTCTGTCAATCTTCCAAGGCTGTTAGTTTAATGGGAAACTCTTGATTTTGAAATGAACATCCAGTAAATTCTTATTAATATTAGGAAATTTCACTCTTTGAACCCATTCACTTTTCCTAGGCACATTGTTTTCCAAATGTATTTTGGTCTCTGTCTGGTTTGTATTGTGAGGTAGCCAATCTCAATGAGAGCATTATTGATCACCAACACATTGAAACGTTTTTTTCTCTCCCTCTCCTGTGCAGGACATGCTGTCTGCCCAGAGGAACCACGCGGTGCGCATAAAGAAGCTGCCCAAGGGCACAGTCTCCTTCCACACCCAGTCTGAGCAGCGCTTTGTGGGTGTGGTGGAGAAGGAGGCCACAGCAGCCATCACCAACAACAAGAGCGCCAGCCCCAGCAAGGCCAAAGAGAAGGTACGAAAGCACCCAGGGCAGCACTTGGGAACCCACAGCGACATTGTCAACATTTGCCTTTTTTATTTTGACAGTACATGTTTGTCCTTCCCTGCCTGATCTTTCTTTGCCTTTTCTGTCCTCACCCCCTCCTAGTCTGATCAGTATCAAAATGTAAAACTGCTCCGAGACCCGCACGCACACATTTCCCCTTACGATCAGGCATTTTTCAGCCCATTTGATTTGACACCTTAGTTCTAATTCTCTGCTTTGCTTTCTCCTTTCACCCTTTCCCCCTCATGCTACTTCTCTCCATTAGAAAAAAGACAAGGTAGGAGTTTTGTCTGCATGTTGCCATCAAGTTGAACAATGCTAGATAGATACATCTATCAATGTTTTCCTACTGGGTGGACACAGAGGCAAAGTACTAACCACTAATTTTGTCTCATGTTAGCTAGATATGACATTGATTTGCCAGACATTTTACGTGGCAACTGTGACAAATTCCCCTAGTTACCTTATTAAAATTCATCATGTATAGGTGTTTGCCCAATTGCTTAAATCAGTCTCATTTCCTAACCTTTGCTCTTCACATTGCTGCAGACATGCATACTGTAGTTGCCATGTATGCTCAAATGGTTAGACTAATTGTGCATATTTCTCAAGGGTAAAGTAGTAGAAAAGGTCAGTGGTGTTAATGCCCGCTGAATGTGCTCCTCACCCCATGGTTGACTGTGGTTTCAGTCCTAAACAATTCCTCTGTAAAAACATGTTATTCTCACTTTTGCCGTCTTGTAATTTACTTTACTAGTTCCTAAGGAGATATGGCATTTAACTAAGGCTGACCCCATTAAGTCGACTGTTTGGTCTATCGGCTTTTGGTCGACCAAGATTTCTTTAGTTGAGCAGGAGCTAAAAAAAGTTCATTCATATCTTAGGATCATTATAAAAAATTATGATTTATTACTTATACAAATGTGCTACTGCTACTTTTGGCCATAACACCACCAATTCTACAGTGGCACCTCAAACCCACCAATGAGAATTTTAATATTGAGGGGTTGCAATGCCTGCTTGTTGCCGGTTTGTTTTAATAGCCTATTCATTCTGTGAGCACCAAGCCTCACGCAACCACAACACGTCGGATAAACAAGTTCACAAATGTAGCTGTTTTTAAGCTTTGCTATGCTGTAATAATGGCTTTGCGTCTTTTTGTTTTGTTAGTACAGCCTCTCTGGTTTTATTTAGTGTAACGGTTCCAAATTGTCAGAAAAATATAAGCCGCGTGATCTCTTATTGGATTGTGACTAACTAATGTCATTATCATTAAGTGCTTTCAAGCGTCTTCGATTTAAAATAACAAAGCCACCCTTAAATAATTAGCGTAAACAATAAATAAACCATTCAATTTTGGAAAAATTGCATTCACAAACGAATGTGACTGTCTTTAATCTTTGCTGTAATAAAGGATTTACCCCCCAAAAAGTTGGACTGGTACGCATATAATTTTTCCCGGTGTTTACTTTGTTCCAAACGGTCTGGGGAAATTATATTGTAATCTAACAGCACCTGTTTGCCACACATAATATGTACACAGCGCTTGTGCCTTACCTTCTTGATCTCCAATATTTTCCACAACTGGTCAAATTTATTCTGCACATCTAACTTCCCCTTTACTTCCTGAGCAACCAGTAAACATTCCCAAATTTGAGTGCATCTGTTTTGATGTTACGGTGTTCTGAGTTTATAACCAATTTGTTGATGTGATTGATGTTCTATAGCCCAGGCCCTATTGGTCACGTGCATGTGACACATAAGTGTCATGTAAGGGTTCAGGGAATGTTTTCCCTAAAGAAATTAGGGATTTCGGTAACATGACTTCAGTCAGAATTGGCTGTAATTGTTACAGCAATGTGGACAGCGCTATAAACACTTATTTTTCCTTAACTGCTTTTTTGGTTAAGGGCTCGTAAGTAAGCATTTCACTGTTGTATTTGGTGCATGTGACAAATACAATCTTGATTTGTTCTGTGGTGGTCACTGCAGCAGGGAGGAGAGGATGGGTGCCTTTTAAAATATTTTTTTTACACAGGGCAGCAAGTCTGAGCCCTGCCCTGCACAATCAAATCAATTGCATTCGTACTCCCTCGTCATTTGTCTTAATTATTTAATTAGTGTGCTTAAAGCAGCAGGCAAGCTCAGTGCGTTTAGTTGATTTGATTGGTCGAAAGAACAACTCTCGGTCGAGCCAGTTTTTTTGGAGGGGTTGGGGGCAGCCCTACATTTAACACTGTGTACAAAGGTGTTGATTTCAAACACTAGTCAATGCTAACTGAACACTAACGAGGTGCTTTGGAATGTGTGATGTTGCACATCTTGGTGCCAGTCATCTGCACTCTTAGCGTTAACAAGAAGTTGCTACTGCTGTTCATCTGATATACTCCTAAACTTTTAAAATGCATCATTCCGCCCTTCCTCCTTTTGAAGTTATTACTGATGTGCACTGGCTTGGATGAATTAAAACATTATCCTACACTTTTACTTTCAACTATCCAGCCTCATCATATCAGTATTTATTTTTTGCCAGGCTGGGGGCATTTTTCTGAAGTATTAGAACGTTTCCTAATGCTCAGCAGTGGTGTTATAAACTTGTAACAGTTGAATGCCTGATTTCTGGAGAGGAGTGCAGTAGCCAGCCTTTGACTGGAACTGCCAGTCTAATCCGTTTTCTGATGTCTGTCATGTAGGAAGCAGAAGAGGGAGTGGTTTCTTATGAGGACTGTGGAGTGAAGCTGACTGTGTCGTACCACGTCAAAGATCTGGAGGGAGCTACCCAGCCACAGGCAGGAGACAAGGTACTGAAAACCAAACAAGTTCACACTAGCCAAACCCCAAAGAGAGACAATGAGTTGGCTCTGATTTCATGTGCTGTAAATCCAACCTTGTCCTCTAGGTGGAGTTCTCCATCAATGAGGTAAAGAGGACGGGCCAACAGAGCGCTGTCACCATCAAGATCCTCAACCGCACGGTCAACACCAAGAGGCTGCTGGGATACATTGCCACCCTGAAAGACAACTTTGGCTTCATAGAGACAGCCAATCACGATCAAGAGATCTTCTTTCATTACAGGTACAACTATTAACACATGCAAGCTAGTGTAAAATATGTTGGTTGGTGTGACATTAGATCTGTACAAAAAAGATCTGCCCTATGTTTTTCATGCTGCCTGTCTTTTCCAGTGAGCTGTGTGGAGACTTGGAGAACCTGGAGCTGGGCGACACTGTGGAATACACCCTGTCCAAGGGCAAAGGAAACAAAGTCAGCGCTGAGAAGGTTACTAAGGTGGTAGCAGGTAGGCAGTAAATTGATTTAGTTTGAGTTTGCACCACAGTCAGTTCTATAGCGAAGCATTTATGTATCTACCTTCAAAGTGAGTATGCTAATGGTGTTCTGTTATTGCAGTGAATGGTGTGGGGCAGGATGTTGGTGAGACGGTGATGTTGGGGAAGGTGGTGCGCCCTCTGCGCAGTGTGGACCCGTCCCAGACAGAGTACCAGGGGCTCATTGAGCTCTTGGAGGAAGGTAAGTCACCACTGGCAGTGGAGGTTTATGTCCATCAAATCAATTTAATGTTTTTACTAATGCACTTACTCTATAATAACCAAATGGCTAAATTGACTGTTCCTCTCCTCCCCACCTGTACGCATTCAGATGGCACAAAGTGCCAGAATTACTCCTTTGGCATCGTGGGCATGGCGAACAAGGCAGACTGTCTGCAGAAAGGCGAGATGGTGAAGTTCCAGCTGTGCACAGTGGCTCAGACAGGACAGACGATGGCCTGCAACGTTGTCCCCCAACGTAAAGCCCTGGTGGAGTGCGTCAAGGACCAGGTATCTGATCATGCTTGTCAACATTATTGGCGATGGACAAGATTAAATTGCCTTTCAAAATTTAACTGAGATTCTGCAGTTTAAGTACGTATGGTCAGTAACCCAAACATGAAGTAATTAGAATGTATAATTTGTTTTGGGACTTTCTCACTATGCAAGGTATTGGTGTGGCTACCTATGAGCGCTATGCCTATTTATTCTGTAATGTCTTGTCTCCCCAGTTTGGTTTTATCACGTATGAAGTTGGCGAGAGTAAGAAGCTGTTTTTCCATGTCAAAGAGGTGCATGATGGCTTAGAGCTCCAGACCGGGGATGAGGTGGAGTTCTCAGTCATCCTCAACCAACGCACAGGGAAATGTAGTGCCTGCAACGTACGCAGAGTTAGGTAAATACTGCAGGGGGGTGTACTATTACCATGAAGTAGGGTAAGATGTTCGGAAACTGAAGTATTACCTCAACTTAGCCAATAATGATGCCTGTTTTCTTGATGGCAACCAAAGTCAATGCAACTGAATAAGTGAAATTGGATTTCTAGCCCCCCACATTTACTACTCATGTCTCATTTATGACCCAGTTATCCTAAACCTAGACAGTATATTGTTGGTTAAAAAAGCCCTCTTGTTTCTTTACCCCCACAGTGAAGGGCCTAAACCGGTGGCAACCCCCCGTCCTGATCGCTTGGTCAACCGGCTCAAGAGCATCACCCTGGATGACGCTAGTGCCCCCCGCCTAGTTATTGTGAGACAGCCCCGCGGCCCTGACAATTCAAAGGTACGCACATTTGAACACATAATGCTGTATAAGTTCTGATGTGTGTACACTTTGTGTTTTTATCTATAAAGCGTGTTGATTTTATTAATACTGGTCTACTTTGTTTTGTACCCAGGGCTTCAATGTGGAGAGGAAGACCCGTCAACCGGGTGTCATTGACTGAGCAGTATATAACCTTTCCCGTCTGACTAGGTGGGCCCTGATTTAGAAATGCAACGTGAGAATGGACGACAACAATGGAAAGGGATGTTTGCTGTCTTGTGGACACATGCTCCTACACACACTCTTGATACACAGAGAAATAAGCATGTGTAACCCCTCCATGTTCCATCACCTGCAAGGGAACCCTCATTCCATTTGTTCTCTGCTGCCCATGTATGATGTACTTGATACAGTTTCGTACTGCAGTATTCAAGGCGGGATCCCTCTTCCGAGTGTTGTGCGTGTGACTGTTGTGCATAAGGTGTTTTTAGAAATGATAGAAGTTACAGAGGAATTTGTTTTGAGGGTTTCTGTGTGCTTTAGAATCAGTGACGGTTGCGTGGCAGTGTCTTGTCCCATCTGCTGAATCTGCCTAATTGTCTGGAATTCTGCACCTGCAACCTGTTGTGTGTGTGGGCATGTATTAGAGCTCATCTGCTTCTTTTCCTCCATTGTTCTCCCTCATTTAAGGCAACTAAATGATTATCATTTGCCAATGGTTTTCACTATGCTTTCCTACAAAATGCATAAAGCAAAGTTCCCTCCATAAGGAGGGTGATGTTTCTCATGTGTGGACTAAAACAGAGGCTACTTCTCTGCTCGGTTTTTTTGAGCAGTTTTTTAAACTCTTTATCCAAGAGCTGGAGTGAAAGCATGGTGTTGTGTTGCCTGTGAATGTTTAAGTGGCTATATGATTTGGATTTACTTTCACAAATCTGGAGCCTTTAGATAACTTTTCGCTATTAACACGCTTTGTAAGCAATTTCCTCAGGTGCAGAATTCCTAATGGCATCTTATATCGAGCAGTTTTATACCATGTACTTTATTTTTTTTGCACCTCTTTGCTTTTTTGTTTCATTGACGTAAGAATACGGTGCCTAAACTACAATTTTTTTTTTTTGACATATCCCCCAGTCCCCAGCCCAACTGCCAAAATATGAAGAAAGGATGGCTTTTTATTCCCATTAGAAATAATACTGATCTGCATCCCAAATACCTGTTGGTTGAAATATACTGTATGTAATGTGTGCTTTTTTTTCTTAGTGAAAGATTAAACATCACAATATAACAAAAATACATTTTAACTTCAGTAAAAAAAACAGCGGGGTAACAAAGCATTAGAATTAAGTTGCGTCTTAAGGATCAGGATATCTATTGTGCTCTGGCGGTGTTGGAGGGTGATCTGTTGTGTCTGTACGCACATACGGCAGTTAGAGACCATTTATTTAAACTGGAGATCACTGGGTTGAACCTGAACTGCACAGGCGCTCCTATGTACTTTTGTTAATGGTCTTGAATGAAGCAATTGAATTAAAGTTTTATGAAAATCATATTGTGTTACTTTATTTGAAAGAACATCCAGGCAGTTATTTGTTCCTTAAAATTCCTTGCAGTTTGTAGAAACTATTTTATTCAAGATGGCAGAAAGACTTGTCTTGAAACGGTGCAGTGAAAAAGAAATGCTGTCCCTACTTTCAAACAAATGTGCCTGAACAGTGGAGCAAACTGAAGATGGGAAAAGCTATTCAGCAACTTTTGGTAGGACAATAGAAGTTTGCTTAAAGAAAGACATTTTATTGTTGCCATATAGAAATGTAAAACTGGGAACAAATCCCTGCAGTTTGAATTATCACGCACATTAAGTTACTGGTTTGCTTGTTTTTAAACCAGTGAGTTTCAGTTCTTGCTCTACCTCGTTCAAACCCTGGTGCTGCCCAGATGTATTGTTATCTCGGAGCGATGCACAACCCTTGGTTGTGTTTCTGAATTTGGACCTGGGGCTTCAGACCAGTATGTCCACCAGTCTCTAAGCGGACTTGACCACGAGGGCCGCAAGTCCTTGATCTGGTTTGGAGAAACTAGCGCATGAGGAAGATCTGAGTTCTCTCTGGGAGCAAACTTCCTGTCTATTTACCATGCTGACTAAGAGCTCTTGACTGATTTCAAGGCCTCATTTGGCCTTGTCCACCCTGCAGCAGCAGGAGATGTGGCATCTTGGCTTGGAACATTAACTTTCTCCCTTTGAATAGTTCTGTCTCTTGAGGAATCAAGTCCTTGCAATTTCATTTTGTACTCTTCCAACTTGCCCTTATACTCAACAGCTTTTTCTTTCATCTCCAGGAACTGTTCCAAGTCTCATATCCC
Source organism: Salvelinus alpinus (assembly GCF_045679555.1). Taxonomy (NCBI): domain Eukaryota; kingdom Metazoa; phylum Chordata; class Actinopteri; order Salmoniformes; family Salmonidae; genus Salvelinus; species Salvelinus alpinus. The sequence continues at coordinate 19,884,290 of NC_092113.1, forward strand.
TCTTCCACCTTTAGTTCATTATCCCAAAATTCCAGCTGCTCTGCCTTCTCTACCTTCTGCTGGTTCTCTTGGTCAGTTTGCCTGACGTTTTGTTTCTCCTCCAGCTCATGAATCTGGCTATCCGTTGAGTTTATTTGGACCTGCAGCTCTTTCAGACTAGTCTGTTGGCGAGCAACTAGTCCTCTTAACTTTCTTCTCTCATCTTAAGGGCACTGGTTGGATTCTGCCAGCCTTCCGCTTTTATCTTTGCCATGCCAGCCTCTGAGTGTCTCTTAACATGTTGGTTATCCTTACCCTCATCAGAAATGCTTATGTTACTCTTCTCTCTGTCCCTGCCCTGATCTCGCATGCAGCAAGAGATTCGCTAGTGCTCAACGGACTTTGCACTCTTTTCTCCTCTGACTTTGCTCTGCAAAACCCCAGGAGTGGAGGGATCCATGGCAACGGTGACAAACATTCAGGGAATTACCATCCCTTTTGTCGGTGTCCTTGCGGTTTCCTTTTTCGCGGCCTGATTGGTTCACTCTTCCTCGGCTCTCCAGCCATCCCCAAGCCTCCTCCATCAGGGTCGGGGACTTTCTTTTGGATTTCTTCGGTTCTTCCGGTGGCTGTTCGGCTTGTTGCCGCAGGCTTGATAAGGGAGGTAGGCTTTGACGGTACTAAGACCACCATTACCCCTTTGTACTTTGCCCCCAGCATCTGCTCTCCCCAGCTGAGGCCCAGCCTGGTATCTGCCGCCTTTCCCTCTACTAGGCCCTTCCCAGAAGGATGGCCCTTTATGCAGCAGGGTGAGCTTGACCTCTGGGCTGCTGGCCGTACCTCCAAGTGACTTCAGAAGCTGTTCATTGGGTTCCCCATTCCGCTCAAACTCTTTGAATTTCTCTAAGTGTGTAGCACCCAGGACGACCTAAGCAAAGGAAGATGATGGGGATGAATCTATCACCTAAGATTGATTTGGATTGGACGTTTCAAGTGAAATTAAACAGTAAAATGTAAATATTGCTGGACGTGTACACAAAGGGATTGTGCCAAAGCTGTGACCACTTCCTGGCATGTGGTTTTCTCTGTAACTCCACAGACAACAAGTGGGACTCCTTCCACTGATACCTTAACCACCGTTTCTTATTCGGTATTCAAAGTTTATGGGATGAGAGCAAAATTCAGCATTAATGTAGGTTCTGAGGTCTCTGGGTATTACTTTCACACACGAAGTGGTGGAGACAGACAAATTACCCTCATGGCCATTCACTTAAGTTTGTGCTCACCATCTTGGCCAGGCTTGAGGGCAGTCACAATTACATATTTGTAAGTTGAATGCAATCAGTATTTTAAAATGGAGCCTAATGATACTCAAGGAGGTACAAAAAAAGAACTTGTCTATTGAGGGTAGAACTTCGTATCAAACAACATCAATGCAAAAAGCATCCAGCTACTGGCAAAATCCGATGTGAAAACTGATACAAGCTAAAATGTATGTAGTTCCAAGTTTGGGAATTGCTCAAGATAATTGTAATTAATTTTGATGTCAGAAAGTCATATGCATATACTGTTAAATTGTCCACTTACCTCTTAATCCTTAAAGTTGATCCGATGCTGGGAGCCATCCACTGTGCTGAAGGCACAATTCTCTAAGGGATGCACAGGAGTGATTACGGACAATTTTAAGTCCCTTGGGTTTCTAGTACTTCGGCAAAGTTTATGAACCCACCCCTCTTGCAAATAAAAAGATTGAGGGCTGATCTGTGTGAAATATGTACAGATTAGATTTAAGGACAGTTTATCAGTATGTTTGCTGTAATGTATAAATTGGCATTTTGTTACAATACGTCTGAGTACAGTGGATACAAAGACTAGTTTGTATGCATTGTATTGTGTGCTGTATCCAGTTTGATGTCAACATTCGATTTTAAAATTCAAATTGCCATTGTTCTGTCAAGACTAGTCTAGCGTTGCCATACCTTCCAAATCGCGTGGTTCGCGACGAGGCTACGTCGAGACTAATGCCTTTATATCAATCTTACTCGGGTATAAATACAAATTCGACCGGACATAATTAACCCTTAGCTACTTATTCTATCCAATGACACAATACTGTAAACTTTCGTTCACTTGCGTCAGTAAACTGTCAGATTTTTGGCTCTGGGTGTATTTGTATATCTTTCTGACAGGAAGGGTGATCTCTATCAGAATGGAATATATAAACATGCTGGTAAATTGTCCAAAGCTCCAGTAGGCGTACGCCAAGATCTGGAACATTCCACAACTATTTCCTTTGATTTACCAAATACTTTTGGGTTTTTTAGTCTCAGTCCTTGTCAAACAATACAGTAATCCCTCATTAGCTACCGACCCTTGTTCGTCATGAAACATAACCACAGCGCCCCTGACAATTTGTCTGAAATAGTCCCCTGATTAGATATTCTATGGTAGCCGTTCTTAAAGTATGGCTCGCGGACCTGTGGTGGGTCGCGACGTGTCAGTAAATCTATAATTATTTAATGAATTGATTTGGCCAAGTGCAACGGCGGTCTCTGTTCAGTGCGCTCTGTGCTTAGTAGCGGTCTCTGCTAAGTTTGGCAGTTACGGGAGAGGCCTGTGTCCTTCGCGGTTTACAAGATATTTTTTCTGGAGTTTTCTTGATCACTCCGCGACACGCTGCAGCGCTATCGTTCAACAGCAGATGATGCGCTGTTAACCACTGTTTTGTCATTCCCACTCGCCAAATGGACTCATGCTCGCAACAAGTCCTGACTGAGCTCAATCGTCATGAAAAGCCAGTACTCTTTCATACAAACTTTGAGAATTAACGAGGAGCTACCTCAATGTGTTTTGTGTGGGGAAGTGCTTAGTAATGAGTCAATCGAAACAAACAAATTCATATAACGACACGGTTACTCCCTTATAAACATGACTAGCTATTTATAAGTTAAATAACAAGTTAAAGAACCCCTGTTCTAGGGCATTGGTTCCGAAACTTTTTATAGTCCCGTACCCCTTCAAACATTCAACCTCCACCTGCGTACCCCCTCTAGCACCAGGGTCAGCGCACTCTCAAATGTTTTTTGCCACCATTGTAAGCCTGAGGCACACACACTATACGATATGTTTAATAAATGTAAGAATTAATGCGTTTTTGTCACAACCCGGTTCATGGGAAGTGACAGAGTTCTTATAGGACCAGGGCACATATAATAATCAATAATTTTGCTCTTTATTTAGCCATCTTACATATAAAACCTTATTTGTTCATCTCAAATTGTGAATAACTCACCACAGGTTAATGAGAAGGGTGTGCTTGAAAGGATGCACTTGACTCTGCAATGTTGGGTTGTATTGGAGAGTCTGTCTTAAATAATTTCCTGTGTGTCTGTGCCTGTATTTAGTTTTCATGCGAGTGAGGGCCGAGAATCCACTCTCACATAGGTACATGGTTGCAAAGAGCATCAGTGTCTTACCAGCGCGATTTCTCAATAAGCTCGTCTCTCAATAAAAAAAGTGGCAATTGTTGATAAAACAAGTTTACTGGAGAACTGAGACGAAGTAGAGACTCTGGACAGGGTGGATAAGGTTTAATTAAAAGCAATTTATTCAGAGGTAAAGATATCTGAAATAGCGTGCACGGACCCTTTTCATCAAGCTCAAATGGAACTATCCGAAAGAAGCCCAGATAACAAAGTGCATATACATTTTATACAGTACAGAAAGTAGGTTGAGTCTGGAAGTTCTGGTCCTCTGGTTGGTTCTGATGAGTTGGGCGAGGTCTCCTTCAGGCTAGTATCACTGTCCCATTGGCTCTGAGTAGAGTTCTTTGTCTTCAGAAATGTTCAGCTAAAACAGGAGATTAGGTGTGTGCGTAGATGTTCCTATTTTGACATTTCTGTGTGTCTCTGTAAAATGTTCAGACTGAAGAGGAGTTTTTGTGTGTGCGTAGATGTTCCTGTCTTATCTGTGTTTATGAAAGGTTTACGTCAGCCCTCTGTCCTTGGGTATGTGTGTGTCTCAGTTTCTGTGATATGCAGTACCAGGCACCCCTTTTCTTATCAGTCTTTATGAAATGGCCTGTGTCAGCCATCTGTCTCTGGGTGTGTGTGGGTCTCCGTATCTGCTATGAGTTTGTGAGAAACCCTGTTTGGAAAGAAGTTAGTTATAACAATGTATTAGCAAATATGCTTGTGTTATAATAAATGATATTTATTACACAATACTTTGCCCCTTGATAACCAGTGCACTTCTTTCTGTATGTTGTAAAAGTGTTACATAGTCGCTACCCATATCATTGCATAATGCAGAAAATACACGAGAGTTCAGGGGCCTTGCTTTAACAAAGTTAACCATTTCACTGTAGTGTCTAAAACGTCTTTCAAGCAGTTAGAGCATCTCGGTGGATGCTGCAGTGTTCCCAAGTGGCGTCGGGAGAAACTGCTTGCATCCGTGTTACCACTCCACTATGTTTCCCTGTCATAGATTTTGCGCCATCAGTACAAATACCAACACATCTTGACCACCAAAGTCCATTTGATGTCACAAAGCTGTCCCGTACTTTAAAAATATCCTCTCATGTTGTCCTGGTTTCCAGTGGTCTGCAGAAGAGGATGTCTTCCTTAATTGACCCCGCATAAACGTAACGGACATATACCAGGAGCTGTGCCAGGACCACCACGTCTGACTCATCCAGCTGTAACGCATATATTTCACTGGCTTGTATGCGAAGCTGTAATTGTTTCAAAACATCTCCTGCCATGTCACTAATGCGTCGTGAAACAGCGTTGTTTGATGAAGGCATTGTCTGTATCGTTTTTTGGGCCTTTCCCCCCAGCGTTGTCCCAGCCATATCCGCGGCAGCAGGAATAATTAAATTCTAAAACAGGCAAGACCCACACAAGAGTATAAGGCTTGCCTGTCCTAGCCAATCGCTAGCCCACCATATAAGACACTTCTAGCCCTTTCTTATTAATGGTATCTGTTGCTTTTATACATGTCTTACTACTCAAGTCGTCTTCATTTTTGCTCAAACTCCTGTGGCTTATTTTTCAAATTGTCATGTTTAGTTTCTAAATGTCTGCGCAAGAGTGAAGATTTCCCGCGAGAGAGTAACGGTTAATGTGATTGGATGTTAATTATTTGACTAGGCAGTGAAACGAGGCTACTCAGGCGAGGAAAAAAACATCAACCAAAGGTATATCCACGATTGAAAATCTAAATGGACTGTTTGAAAATGTGAATCACATTTTTATTTGACGTACTCTCGACGACATTGTGCGTACCTCAGTTTGGGATTAGCCGTTCTAGGGAATGGATACCCTAAAATAATGTTACTGCCAATAACACCAACTGAACAGGATGCTCATACTGCACAAATGAAGCGTGAACTCAAAATATGGTGACGGAAACAAACCTAAACTGACAAGGGGAGCAAAGGTCCACTCACAATCTGAGTCTCAGTCAACAAATGAGTTGTTTTTCCGCCAAATAAAAATGGGTAATATCATGTATCTGGTCTAGTGCAAATTACAGTCTAATTTACTCCTGTCCCAAAACTATTGGGACTGGGGTTGTCTATTGTGACAGACACCCTTGAACTGAAGATATTGAAAATAGTGTTGTGGAATTTAAGTATCTTTTTTTTCAATGTTCTGTGCCACTTTAAATAAAGTCGGCTACATGTGTTTTTGTTGTGGGATAGGAGTGAATTAGGCTAGAATGTGCACTAGACTAGATATAGTGCCTTCAGAAAGTATTCACTCCTCTAGACTTTTTCCACGTTTTGTCGTTACAAAGTGGGATTCTGTAGTGTTATAGGTTGCAGGGTTCCAGCCTTGTGTTATAGGTTGTCCTGCACAAAGGTGGATTAATCTCCGTGTCTGGTGGAAAGCAGACTGAACCAGGTTTTTCTCTAGGATTTTGCCTGTGCTTAGCTCCATTCAGTAAAAAAAATGTTCTCCTGGAAAACTCCCCAGTCCTTAACAATTACAAGCATACCCATAACATGATGCAGCCACCACTATGCTTGAAAATATGGAGAGTGGTACTCAGTAATGTGTTGTTTTGGATTTGCCCCGAACACATCTTTTTTGGTATTCAGAACAAAACGTTTATTGCTTTGCCACATTTTTTGCAGTATTGCTTTAGTGCCTTCTTGCAAAAAGGATGGATGTTTTGGAACATTTTTATTCTGCACAGGCTTCCTTTTCATTCTGTCAATTAGGTTAGTATTATGGAGTAACTACAATGTTGTTGGTCCATCCTCAGTTTTCTCCTTTCACAGCCATTATACATTAACTGTTTTAAAGTCACCATTTGCCTCATGGATGGTGAAATCCCTGAGTTTCCACTTTGACATTATGGGGTACAGTGTAAAACATTTAATTTTTTTTAATCCATTTTAAATTCAGGCTAACACAACAAAATTTTGAAATGTCAAGGGGTGTGAATACTCTGAGGGGACTGTACATGATGGAAACGGCTGGAGTAAAAGAAGTGGAACACCTGTTGTTGAACTTTGCTTCAGTCTGACAGTCTATCCTCCCTAGATATGTTAATGTTAAGGGGAAATATGAGATTTGAAACTTAGACACCAAGTGACCCACTAGAGAAGAGGCTAAGTGAAAGATATTTTTTTCCCTTCCAGGAACTCCTTTCCTATGGTAAGAATTTGTTTGTCTCATTTTGGACAAGATATTTCCAGGAAACCTTTCTTCATAAGGAGTCGATGAGGCTGTGCTCGCTTGTATAAAGTATTTTTGCATCTATAAATTTATTTATTGTGTATGTCATTCATGATCATGACATACAATAACATGTAGAGTGCAGTTTTATATCACTTTGGCAATAATGCGGAAAGATCTATCGTTATTGTTAATCTTCTGTAATGTGACCAGTTGGGGTCAGAGGACCAGGAATTAGTCCATCAAATTATCTGATATTTATTTTCAGAGTATAGGGAAACTTCTCTGCCAATGCCCCTCACTGGCCACCTCCCGCCTGTCTACCCAATGTCTCCCACTGCCCACCTCCCTGCTCTCAATCCATATCTCTTACTTGATTTCCTTTATTGGCTGCACACTGAAATGAGCTTTGACATTTGGGATTGCATTCCCTAAATAGATTGGTTGTGTCTTCAGGGCTGTTCTGAGAAAGCACTGGGGGACATTGGAGAATCGGGTATGAGGTTGGTGCATGGGCTTAGGTGTTTTCACACGTGTTCTTAGCTTCAAGTTTTTCATCCCAGTACTGTCTTAAAAGTGTAACAAAAAAAGGTCATAAACTTCCATGAGCTTCCTCTCCTTGCCAAACTGGGAGGAGTTGTATCTTGTCTGTTCAAGATTAATCAAAAGACATTTCAGAATGTTTTATCAATACATCCTTTATATATTCTTAAAGGATCTATCAGATTGGTTTACTTTACTTTGGTTTGGTTTATTTTCCTGGTCAAGCAGAAGTCATATTAGCTAAATTATTGAGTTTGGCACCCTTTGGAGCATGAAAGTGGGAGAAAGGAGAATATCTTGTATTTGAGATTACAGTACCTATTTCTCAGTGAACATTTTCTTACATGTTTTAACCTTAGGCTTGTCAGGGAGTGGAGGACTTCAATTCTGCAGTGTAGGAAAAGCAGGAACATTGCATGATGGAAATGGATCCACACACACTCATAAGATTATGTGATCTCAAGTGGTTACTCTTTCATAGTTGTGACTAGATTTAGTAGGTAATTTGTCAGTGTTGTTGGAGACTCTACAGCCAAAATGCTTTTTTCTGGACCATGCAGCTTTTCAGGCTTGGTTTGTCCGTTGTGCCTTAGTTTTTATATGTTCTTACATTTCCAACCAGCAACCTGGCTATTCTTGGCTAATAAAAAGCTGCCCTTCCCTGCACACATGCTCAAAGGCCTTTGGGGGGGAGAAGTGGACTACTTTGACTTAACGCAGGTTCTCTGCTGTTGTTTCAGAAACGACTGGATATTTGATGCTTCTTTTGTGTTCGGAACTATTTCCCAGGTCACAAATGAGTGTACTGTAGTAGCTTTTGCTGAATACATTTTGCAACATTTATTTTTACTGCCCTAATTACACCACAAATGAGTCAATTGTAGTAGCTTTTCCTGAATATATTCTGCAATGATTTGTAAACACTGCTAGATACTTTAGCAATAAGGCCCGAGGGGGTGTGGTAAATGGCCAATATACCACGGCTAAGGCCTGTTCTTAGGTACCACGCATTTGTGTCATAAATAGTGTTTTGTCATACCTGTGGTATACGGTCTGATATACCACGGTTGTCAGCCAATCAGCATTCAGGGCTCGAGCCATCCAGTTTATAATGTATAATTAAAAACATTATTTAAGTGTATACGTGATTGTCTAGACTGTTCAGTGCCGACTAGTTTTCCTGATAATGATTTCCCAGTTGTTTTCCCACTGACCACGACCACCCTTATGGAAACAGAAAAATAAGTGTGTACTCTTGAACTTGACCAGCTATCAGACTTGTATAACACCAGACCGTCTCCCTCTGTCCCTCTGTCTGTACTTGTCAGGGAGACCGGGACAGATATTAAAACTTAAAATAGAGTGGGCACGCAGGATCCTCTTTTGCGTATCCTGTGTGGGCATTGCAGGCTCTGGTTACACGGCGCAGGCACAGCTTCATATTGCACTGGAGAGGCAGATGACTCTACATTTCCCTGCTACACCGGTCCAGTAGCTGACCAGCTTTGCTAGTCCTCAGGGAGCACGTTTGTGGAAGCGAACAGCCATCACCATGCCTAAAGTCAATATGCCAGGTGAGTCGTCTGGTGGGTGCCGCTGACATTGTATTGACAGACTGCTGCCCCACTCAAGGCATGCCCAGGCCTGAGATTGTTGGTGGCTCTATCATGCAGCAACATAGCCAATAAACAGTTTTTCAGATTGCAGTTTTTTTATATATGAAAATGTAGCTCTTTGGTAATAGTCTTCTGTACAATGATTTGTCTGTCCAGTCTTAATCTTTCAGGGTTTACATTTATTTCACAGCTTGTTTTCTAACGGAACACACATTTAATTGTGAATGTCAGACTCAAATTATATGTTGGTGACTTTCTGACATTTGCAAGAGTCAGTCAGTAACTTCTGCTGATTTATCCACTCATGTTTTTTATTTTTTTAAACATTTTAGGAAATCTGTTCATAAATGTTAATTTTAAGGATTTACACAGGATAACAGTTTCTAATGAGTTACTAATCTCAATTTGCCTTAATATCAGAGATTTTTGGTATTTTAATTTACATACGCAGTCACACCAGGTTTTGTGGCATGGGCACAGACCAGACCAACTGTTCTGGTGGTACATACCCATTGAGGCATTTGTTTGTCTGTCTGCTAGCCAATGTCACTGACATTATTAGTGATGGGCAGAGAATTAGCTTGACAGCTTTAGTGTCTAATCAAATGGACTACCGCATTTGGGGACCCGGGGATAACTTCCTAAATTTCAACACATTTTGTCATGGTGCAGAGAGAATAATGTGCAGCTATGTAATGCTATTCTACACACTTTTTTGATGTTGTTGCTATGGGGCATGATTTTCTGTTTTAAATCTCATCTCATGCTTTTGTTCACATTTTGCCATGAGGCTGAGAGAAAATGTCAAAGTTTTAAGCTAATTTACTGCAATTCTACATATTTTGCTATTATATGCCAACGGGGTTGGGGCCCCAGGGGGCCGTGCCCATTTGGTAATCCGGCCCTGCGAACACCTTGCTGGCAAGATGCATACAGTTCCAATATGAAGTTAAGGCATAATATGAACCTCCACCTATGAGCAAGCAGTCCACATGATCACATTCTTTTCATTTAACTAGGTAAGCCAGTTAAGAACATTCTTATTTACAATGACTGCCTACCCCGGCCAAACCTGGACGAAACTGGGCCAATTGTGCGCCGCCCTATGGGACTCCCAATCACGGCCGGATGTGATACAGCCTGGAATCGAACCAGGGTCTGTCGTGACACCTCTAGCGCTGAGATGCAGTGCCTTAGACCGCTGCGCCACTCGGGGAGCCCCAAAATTCTCTGACGGAGTGTTGGAGAGTCTTCCCAGTTCCAGTATTTCTGTCCAATACCTGTTATGTTACATTAAACGTGTGTGGATGTACTATAATACACAATGTTACATGATGTCCTGTACTGGTGTTGCCTTTTAGATTGAGAGTAGAGGAGAAATTGAATGAGGGATATGCTGAGTGGTTGCGTCAGAGCAGTGAAATTGAGAAAGTTAGAGATTGATGGCTGTAACTTGTCAGCAAATTCTGCTTGGTCAAGTGTCGTTATGGAAGAACACAGGACATGTTGTATTTCAGCCAAACATTTTGTGTTGGTCATTTAAGCAATAAGGCACGAGGGGGTGTGGTATATAGCCAATATATAGCCAATATACCACAGCTAAGGGCTGTTCTTAGGCACAACTCTTAGCTGTGATATATTGGCTATATACCACAAACCCTGATGTGCCTTATTGCTATTATAAACTGGTTACCAATGTAATTATAACTATTTCCCAGATAACAATGACACACAAATGAGTGTACTGTAGTAGCTTTTTGCTGAATACATTTTGCAACATTTATTTTTACTGCCCTAATTACACCACAAATGAGTCAATTGAAGTAGCTTTTCCTGAATAAATGTTAAAATGATTTGTAAACACTGCTAGATATTTCAGCAATAAGGCCCGAGGGGGTGTGGTATATGGCCAATATACCCCAGCTAAGGCCTTTTCTTAGGCACCATGCATTTGTGGTGTAATTAATTAGGTTCAGTAAAAATAAATGTTTTGTCATACCCGTGGTATACGGTCTGATATACCACGGCTGTCAGCCAATCAGCATTCAGGGCTCGAACCACCCAGTTTATAACTTGTAGTATAGCACATTGATACCAGTGAACACCATGCATTTTTGTGCAATAGTTAAATGCTATATCAGTTTCTGAATGATGTTGTGTAAATGAACACTAGACCTGCGTCACCATTCAGAATCAAGTGGTTTATTTCTGTTTTGTTATATTTTTCTACTAAGGCTGTTAGCCAACAGCTGGCCCATGTTTTTCTTGTAATACTGGTACTGAATAGTACTGTATCATCTCTATCAGCTCCCTGTATGACTATTGTAATGAGTTCCTGAGTGTAATTCAATCATAAGAGGGCCCTGCTGTCTGAGGGGAGGGTTATCACAAACAGATTTTTTTGAAGGGGTAGAAAATAGAAGTGCTATCGTTCAGACAGCTGCTCTCCAGGAGGCATTGGCTGGCTGACTGGATAAGGGTGACAGTGGGTGCAGCGGTTAGATATGAGGTTGGAGCATGCCCAGGGCATAACGTAAACACAAACACAGGAACATTCCGAGACTGCCTACAATGGATGTAAACTCATAGTCGGTTGTGTTCAAGTTGAGTCATATTAAGTACAAAGGCCCTGCATAGTCAAGATGGTTACAAAATGTACATGTTAAATTGTTGTGGATTGAAAAAAGGTAGGTATGTCAAATAAAAAGGTTTTTGTGTAATATATACAGTTAAAGTAATTTTTCCAACATTTTTTACAGACAGATTATTTCACTTATAATTCACTGTATCACAATTCCAGTGGGTCAGAAGTTTACGTACACTAGGTTAACTATGTCTTTAAACAGCTTGGAAAATTCCAGAAAATTATGTCATGGCTTTAGAAGCTTCTGATAGGCTAATTGACATCATTTGAGTCAATTGGAGGCGTACCTGTGGATGTATTTCAAGGCCTACCTTCAGACTCAGTGCCTCTTTGCTTGACATCATGGAAAAATCAAAAGAAATCAGCCAAGACCTCAGATTTTTTTTTTTAGACCTCCACAAGTCTGGTTCATCCTTGGATGCAATTTCCAAATGCCTGAAGGTACCACGTTCACCTGTACAAACAATAGTACGCAAGTATAAACACCACGGGACCACGCAGCCATCATACCGCTCAGGAAGGCGATGCGTTCTGTCTCCTAGAGATGAACGTACTTTGGTGCGAAAAGTGCAAATCAATCCCAGAACAACAGCAAAGGACCTTGTGAAGATGCTGGAGGAAACCGGTACAAAAGTATCTATATCCACAGTAAAACGAGTCCTATATCGACATAACCTGAAAGGCTGCTCAGCAAGGAAAAAGCCACTGCTCCAAAACCGCCATAAAAAAAGCCAGACTATGGTTTGCAACTGCACATGGGGACAAAGATCATACTTTTTGGAGAAATGTCCTCTAGTCTGATGAAACAAAAATAGAACTGTTTGGCCATAATGACCATCATTATGTTTGGAGGAAAAAGGGGGATGCTTGCAAGCCGAAGAACACCATCCCAACCGTGAAGCACGGGGGTGGCAGCATCATGTTGTGGGGGTGCTTTGCTGCAGGAGGTTCTGGTGCACTTCACAAAATAGATGGCATGAGGAAGTAAAATTATGTGGATATATTGAAGCAACATTTGAAGACATCAGTCATGAAGTTAAAGCTTGAGTCTCGCAAATGAGTCTTCCAAATGGACAATGACCCCAAGCATACTTCCAAAGTTGTGGCAAAATGGCTTAAGGACAACACAGTCAAGGTATTGGAGTGGCCATCACAAAGCCCAGAAAATATGTGGCAGAACTGAAAAAGCGTGTGCGAGCAAGGAGGCCTACAAACCTGACTCAGTTACACCAGCTCTGTCTGGAGGAATGGACCAAAATTCCCCCAACTTATGGTGGGAAGCTTGTGAAAGGCTACCCGAAACGTTTGACCCAAGTTAAACAATTTAAAGGCAATGCTACCAAATACTAATTGAGTGTATGTAAACTTTTGACCCACTGGGAATGTGATGAAAGAAATAAAAGCTGAAATAAATCATTCTCTACTATTATTCTGACATTTCACATTGTTAAAATAAAGTGGTGATCCTAACTGACCTAAAACAGGGAATTTTTACAGGGATTAAATGTCAGGAATTGTGAAAAACTGAGTTTCAATGTATTTGGCTAAGGTGTAAACTTCCGACTTCAACTGTATGTATGTATGTATGTATGTATGTATGTATGTATGTATGTATGTATGTAAACTCAGCAAAAAAAAAAGAACTGTCCCTTTTTCAGGACCCTGTCTATCAAATGTAGTTGGCTAAGGTGAATGTAAACTTCCGACTTCAACTGTATATATATATATTTTTTAACTTTAGGCAGCAGCCAACCTGGTTTGTTTTCATTACCTCTCCTTCTGAGATAACCCACACATCTTTTTGTTTGATTCCCTCTACCTGGACTGTCCCTATGTGACTGGGACATTTTGATAACTCCACAGAGGGAAAGGGCAAGTATGGAGAGAGACAGGGAAGGGGTATAGGAACACATGGGGAGTATTTCAAATGCATGGATCGCATAGGGATTGGTTGGCATAGTCCCCTCGATCACTGTGTTCCAATGCACTGATTTCCCTGAAGGGAATGCACCACAATGTGGTGGAATACAATGGACATGCAGATTAGAAGGTTCAATTTATTTATTTGTTTAGTGTTCACTTTACAATGTAGAACAATGTTCATTTTCTGGGTCGTCTGACGTAAAAGCACCTACAGTAGAGAAACGTGTTGTTCTTCATCCAAGGATAAGGTATTGAGAGTGAACACGTAAAGGCAGTGGCGGTTCTAGCTTGTATGGCTCCATTTGGAAAACAAACAAACAAATAATCATAACTCTTAAACTATATAAATATAAAAATATATACACAAATAAGACTCATAAATATCAAAAAGAACTAACAAAGACAAATAGAAACAAATTTGTGTTGATTTGGCAATCGAGGCATCAATATATTACCCATCCACCAACACTGTCAACCAAGAGTCAAGACTAAACCAATTCACCTTGGTGGTGTTTATATTATTCTTAACGATTTTGCAAAATCAGAAAAAAATTAAACTATGTCTGTGGAACTATATATTCACAATATTATGAATGAATTGTTGTTTAATTGGTAGCATTTCATTGTGTGACTGATTTTACTAATTGCGTTAGTACTGTACAAAGAGGTGCACTATTTGATAGATTCACCCGCTCCCCCTACCTTGGGCTTCCAGTGGGGAGACCTGAGGTCAACCTACCCACGCACCCCTCCCCATTTCGTACTTCTGAGTGGGAGACCTTCCCAGGCAGTAGCCTGCCTAGCTCACAAACTAGAATCAGGGCTCCCACTCCGACAAGTTTGACATAATATCATTGACGTGACATGCAAATGAGCGATCGAAAGCCGATCGTGCAAATGTCAACAATCCAAATGTTTTTGTGTGGGCGCCACGTGCTGCCCCCGGGAAGATGCCGCCCTGGGCGACTGCCCATGCCGCCTATACCTAAATCCGCCACTGCTAAAGGAATAAATTAATCAAAGGTGGCATGTCTCATTGAGTCACCGTAGGGCTACGTGAGAGTGCATGACAGTTGAAGTGACAATTGAACAAAATGAATTTCATGCTTGTTTGCATAGATTAATGTTTAACCTCAATACACATCCATCGATGCTCTAGTTGATTTTGTTGTGTCTTTCAGTCATGGTGCGATTCATTGTTAGTATTTTATCAACGCCTTCATAAATAACTCAATTGACTATCATTATGTTTAAGTCATCTCGTGCTGAATCAGGAGGGTTGCATCTCTAAATGGGAAAAGGGGTTTCTATTATTTGATCAAATCAAACAGACCAGGAAGGGGTAGCTCATTCATTTTAATGTGTAATACTTTGGTAACATCATTTAACTCATTTATTTAATTCCTAACATGACTTGTCTTTGTTTCTTTGGTTCCATTTTGGGTTATCCTCTGCTCTCCTGCTGTGGAATGCACTATCAGGTCAAAGTAAGTATAAAGGGTGAGAAGAAGATATCAAATGTAGAGAAACCTGACCCTGCATGTACAGTGCATATCATAAGTATTTACCCCCTTGGGTTTTAAAATGTTTTGTTTTGTTTTACAAAGTGGATATAATTTTGATCTACACAAAATACCTCAATGTCAAATTAATAAGAAAATTAAATCAATTTTTGTTATGTTATGTTATTTTTGTTATGGCAAGCCTAAATAAGTTCACTAGTCCAAATTTGCTTAACAAATCATGTAATAAGTTGCATGGACTCACTCTATATGCAATATTAGGGTTAACATTATTTTTGAGTGACTACCCCATCTCTGTACCCCACACATACAATTATCTGTAAGGTCCCTCATTCGAGTAGCGTATTTCAAGCACAGATTCAACCACAATGACCAAGGGGGCTGTTCCAATGCATCACAAAGAAAGGCGCCAATTGGCAGATGGGTAAAAACAAAAGCAGACACTGAATATACATCTGAGCATGGTAAAGTTATTAATTAAGCTTTAGATGGCCTCCAGAGTGGCACAGTGGTCTAAGGCACTGCATCGCAATGCTAGCTGTGCCACTAGAGATTCTGGGTTTAAGTCCAGGCTCTGTCGCAGCCGGCCGCGACCGGGAGACCCATGGGGTGGCGCACAATTGGCCCAGTGTCGCCTGGGTTAGGGGAGGGTTTGGCCGGCAGGGATGTCCTTGTCCCATCGCGCACTAGCGACCCATGTGTCGGGCAGGCCCAGTGCACGCTGACACGGTCACCAGGTGTACGGTGTTTCCTCCGACACATTGGTGTGGCTGGCTTCCGGTTTAAGTGGGCATTGTGTCAAGAAGCAGTGGGGCTTGGTTGGGTTGTGTTTCGGAGGACGCATTGCTCTCGACCTTCGCCTCTCCCGAGTCCGTACGGGAGTTGCTGCGATAAGACAAGACTGTAACTACCAATTGGATACCACGAAATTGGGGAGAAAAAGGGGTCCAAAATGTTTTAATGTTGTATCAATACAACCAGTCACTATTACGATACCGGCGTCCTTCCTAACTGAGTTGCTAGCAGAAGAAGGAAACCGCTCAGGGATTTCACCGTTTGGCCAATGGTGATTTTAAAACAGTAACAGAGTTTAATGGCTGTGATGGGAGAAAACTGAGGATGGATCAATAACATTGCAGTTACTCCACAATGCTAACCTAAACACACAGAACAAAACATATTCCAAAACCTGCATCATGTTTGCAACATAGCACTAAAGTAATACTGAAAAAAATGTGCCAAAGAAATTTACTTTTTGTCCTGAATACAAAGTGTTATGTTTGGGGAAAATCCAACACAACACATCACTGAGTACTACTTTACATATTTTCAAGCATGGTGGTGGCTGCATCATGTTATGAGTATGCTTGTCATCGGCAAGGATAAAAAGAGACAGAATGGAGCTAACCACAGGTAAAATCCTAGAAGAAAACCTGGTTCAGTCTGCTTTCCACCAGACACTGAGAGACAAATTCATTCACCTTTCAGCAGGATAAGAACCTACAACACAAGGCCAAATCTACACTACAGTTGCTTACCAAGATGATATTAAATGTTCCTAAATGGCCTAGTAACAGTTTTGACTTAAATTTGCTTGAAAATCTATGGCAAAACCTGAAAATGGCTGTCTAGCAATCATCAACAAATAACTTGACAGTGCTTGAAGAATTTTGAAAATAGTAAATGGGAAAATATTGTACAATCCAGGTGTGGAAAGTGAGACTTATGTGAGACTTACCCCAAAGTACTTGCAGCTGTAATTTTCTGCCAAAGGTGTTTCTAACATGTATTGACTCATGGGGGTGAATACTTATCTAATCAAGATACATTAGTGTTTAGTTAATTATTAATTATTTGTGTTACATTTTTCTTCCACTTTTACATTAGATTATTTTGTGTCGATCAACAAAAAATTACAAAATAAATTTTAATTCTACTTGAAAACAATAATAATCCAAGTGTGTGAATTATATGCACTGTATGTCCCACCATAGAAATTTGTGACTGTAAACATTAATTCATTCACTTATTTGTCATAGAATAAAGTTTGTAGTGGATGCTAGACAAAAAAAATGAATCAATGAATTGATCAGTCCGAATGCGCTTGAGTTTTCTGGGCCTTGTTGAGTCCACAGACACTATGACTCCAGGAACAAGATAGGCCAAGAGTTGCTGCAGTATCACAGCCTCTTTGTCTCGTTTGGCCCGAGAAGGCTGTCTTGTTTGTACTGTAGATATTTGATGTAAGTGCAGAGCAAGTTGTTGAGTGTTTATGTGAGTTGTCTGGCCCTAATCTTTGTGCTGGATTACTGTAGCTCTGTGTGCATGGAACCTTGTGGTCATAGCCCAGGCTAGTGCTGAGAGCTGTGAGTTGACGTTGGACTAAGTTCTGCTTGGTCTTATACACACAAAGCATGTGCTGCTGGAGAGTCTGTTTTCAACTGTTGCAATAAGGTATGTCTAATGTTTCCCTTTGTGATAGTACCTTGTTTTTTACAAAATAATTTCAAACAATAATTTCAATCATGATGAATTTGACCATCCTACTGTAGCTTGCTTTATCACGCCTGTTGAATCTATGCTGCTGATAGCTTGTTCCATGTTCAGTGCTTATTTCGGGTCAACACTCCATGTTGTCCATTTCATTGCATAATTTCCTGGGTAGTGCACTTGAATAGCTTTTGGGAAACAAAACCAAATGTAGAAAATGGCGTAATAAAAGTGCAAATTTTCAACTTAGTAACTACCTTTGAAAAAACAGGGTGGGTAACACCTATGTCTTTCTGCCAGAGACCGATGAGCATATGCTTGCCTTTGCGGAGAAAGTCTTTGCATCGGAGACCAAAGGTGAGGGCGTCCGTGATGAGATCTCCATGTTTGAAGTGCAAGATGACTGTCCCATCCTCCAACAGGAAATGGCCCACCATCTGCACACCGATGAAGATACTGACAAACGGTGGGTAGTAGTTCCTAAATCTTTTTTCTTCTTCATGTGAACTGTCCAACAATGGTATCATCCTTTGCCTTACCACTAAATCCACTGTTTGTCTGTCCCTCCTCCCCCTCCGTAGTAAGAAGAGACAGCAGAAGTGTCGCACCATCCCTTTACCTTCATCAATGAGTGACCAGGCCAGGAAGGCGCTGACCCCTGTGGCAGATGTGTTGTTGGACATACCAACCTACCTAGAAGTGCCTGACTTCCAGAGAGTGGCCATCATTGGAGACTATGCCTCTGGGGTATTATATCTTAGCTATGTAGCCTACATTTCCCTTTTATCCAGGTTAGTCTTATGGAAATCAAATCTCCTTTGCAAGAGAGACCTGGTTCAAGATGTCAGCAGGGTCGAACATGATGGACCCCACTCATAAATCAAATCAAACTTTATTTGTCACATGCGCCGACTACAACAAGTGTAGACCTTAACGTGAACTGCTTACTTACAAGCCCTTAACCAACAGTGCAGTTCAAGAAGAGTTAAGAAAATATTTACCAAATTAACTAAAGTAAAATATAATACAAATTAACACAATAACATAACAATAACGAGGCTATATACAGGGGGTAACGGTTAGAGGTAATTTGTACATGTAGGTAGGGGTGAAGTGACTATGCATAGATAATAAACAGTGAGTAGCAGCAATATACAAAATAAATGGGGGGGGGGGGGGGGGTGTGTCAATGTAATAGTCAGGTGGCCATTTGATTAATTGTTCAGCAGTCTTATGGCTTGGAGGTAGAAGCTGTTAAGGAGCCTTTTGGTCCTAGCCTTGGCGTTCGGTACCGCTTGCCGTGCGGTAGCAGAGAAAACAGTCTATGACATGGGTGACTGGAGTCTTTGATAATTTTATGGGCTTTCCTCTGACACCGCCTATTATATAGGTCCTGGTTTGCAGGAAGCTTGGCCCCAGTGATGGACTGGGCTGTATGCACTGCCCTCTATAGTGCCTTACGGTCAGATGCAATACCAGGCGGTGATGCAACCGATGGTGCAGCTGTAGAACTTTGAGGATCTGGGGACCCATGCCAAATCTTTTCAGTCTCCTGAGGGGGAAAAGGTATTGTCATGCCCCGTCTTGGTGTGTTTGGACCGTGACAGATCGTTGGTGATGTGGACACCAAGGAACTTTAACTCCACTACACCCCCGTTGATGTTAAATGGGGGCCTGTTCGGCCCGCCTTTTCCTGTAGTCCACGATCAGCTCCTTTGTCTTGCTCACATTGAGGGAGAGTTTGTTGTCCTGGTACCACACTGTCAGTTCTCTGACCTCCTCCCTGTAAGCTGTCTCATCTTTGTCGGTGAGGCCTACCACTATTGTGTCGTCAGCAAACTTAATAATGGTGTTGGAGTCGTGTTTGGCCATGCAGTCGTGGGTGAACAGGGAGTACAGGAGGGGACTAAGTACGCACCTCTGAGGGGACCCTGTGTTGAGGATCAGGGTGGCAGACGTGTTGTTGCCTACTCTTACCACCTGGGGGCGGCCTGTCAGGAAATCCAGGATCCAGTTGCAGAGGGAGGTGTTTAGTCCCAGGGTCCTTAGCTTAGTGATGATCTTTGTGGGCACTATGGTGTTGAGCTGAGCTGAGCTGTAGTCAATTAACAGCATTCTCACATACAGTGGGGAGAACAAGTATTTGATACACTGCCGATTTTGCAGGTTTTCCTACTTACAAAGCATGTAGAGGTCTGTAATTTTTATCATAGGTACACTTCAACTGTGAGAGACGGAATCTAAAACAAAAATCCAGAAAATCACATTGTATGATTTTTAAATAATTAATTTGCATTTTATTGCATGACATAAGTATTTGATCACCTACCAACCAGTAAGAATTCCGGCTCTCACAGACCTGTTAGTTTTTCTTTAAGAAGCCCTCCTGTTCTCCACTCATTACCTGTATTAACTGCACCTGTTTGAACTCGTTACCTGTATAAAAGACACCTGTCCACACACAATCAAACAGATTCCAACCTCTCCACAATGGCCAAGACCAGAGAGCTGTGTAAGGACATCAGGGATAAAATTGTAGACCTGCACAAGGCTGGGATGGGCTACAGGACAATAGGCAAGCAGCTTGGTGAGAAGGAAACAACTGTTGGCGCAATTATTAGAAAATGGAAGAAGTTCAAGATGACGGTCAATCACCCTCGGTCTGGGGCTCCATGCAAGATCTCACCTCGTGGGGCATCAATGATCATGAGGAATGTGAGGGATCAGCCCAGAACTACACGGCAGGACCTGGTCAATGACCTGAAGAGAGCTGGGACCACAGTCTCAAAGAAAACCATTAGTAACACACTACGCCGTCATGGATTAAAATCCTGCAGCGCACGCAAGGTCCCCCTGCTCAAGCCAGCGCATGTCCAGGCCCGTCTGAAGTTTGCCAATGACCATCTGGATGATCCAGAGGAGGAATGGGAGAAGGTCATGTGGTCTGATGAGACAAAAATAGAGCTTTTTGCTCTAAACTCCACTCGCCGTGTTTGGAGGAATAGAAGGATGAGTACAACCCCAAGAACACCATCCCAACCGTGAAGCATGGAGGTGGAAACATCATTCTTTGGGGATGCTTTTCTGCAAAGGGGACAGGACGACTGCACCGTATTGAGGGGAGGATGGATGGGGCCATGTATCGCGAGATCTTGACCAACAACCTCCTTCCCTCAGTAAGAGCATTGAAGATGGGTCGTGGCTGGGTCTTCCAGCATGACAACGACCCGAAACACACAGCCAGGGCAACTAAGGAGTGGCTCCGTAAGAAGCATCTCAAGGTCCTGGAGTGGCCTAGCCAGTCTCCAGACCTGAACCCAATAGAAAATCTTTGGAGGGAGCCGAAAGTCCGTATTGCCCAGCGACAGCCCCGAAACCTGAAGGATCTGGAGAAGGTCTGTATGGAGGAGTGGGCCAAAATCCCTGCTGCAGTGTTTGCAAACCTGGTCAAGAACTACAGGAAACGTATGATCTCTGTAATTGCAAACTAAGGTTTCTGTACCAAATATTCAGTTCTGCTTTTCTGATGTATCAAATACTTATGTCATGCAATAAAATGCAAATTAATTACTTAAAAATCATACAATGTGATTTTCTGGATTTTTGTTTTAGATTCCTTCTCTCACAGTTGAAGTGTACCTATGATAAAAATTACAGACCTCTACATGCTTTGTAAGTAGGAAAACCTGCAAAATTGTCAGTGTATCAAATACTTGTTCTCCCCACTGTAGGTGTTCCTTTTGTCCAGGTGGGAAAGGGCAGTGTGGAGTGCGATTGAGATTGTGTCATCTGTGGATCTGTTGGGGCGGTATGCAAATTGGAGTGGGTCTAGGCTATCCGGGAGGATGCTGTTGATGTGAGCCATGACCAGCCTTTCAAAGCACTTCATGGCTACCGAAGTGAGTGCTACGGGGCGGTAATCATTTAGGCAGGTTACCTTTGCTTCCTTGGGCACAGGGACTATGGTGGTCTGCTTGAAACATGTAGGTATTACAGACTCAGTCAGGGAGAGGTTGAAAATGTACACTTGCCAGTTGGTCCGCGCATTCTTTGAGTACACGTCCTGGTAATGCATCAGGCCCCACGGCTTTGTGAATGTTGTCCTGTTTAAAGGTCTTGACCACATCGGCTATCAAGAGAGTTATCACACAGTCATCCAGAACAGCTGGTGCTCTTGTGCATGCTTCAGTATTGCTTGCCTCAAAGCAAGCATGAAAGGCATTTAGCTCATCTGGTAGGCTCGCGTCACTGGGAAGCTCACGTCTGGGTTTCCCTTTGTAGTCCTTAATAGTTTAAGCCCTGCCACATCCAACGAGCGTCAGGGCTGGTGTAGTAGGATTCAATCTTAATCCTGTTTTGACGCTTTGCTTGTTTGATGGTTCGTCTGAGGGCATAGCGGGATTTCTTATATGCGTCTAGATTAGTGTCCTGCTCCTTGAAAGCGGCAGCTCTAGCCTTTAGTTTGATGCTGATGTTGCCTGTAATCCATGGCTTCTGATATGTACGTACGGTTACTGTGGGGATGACGTCGTCGATGCACTTATTGATGAAGCCGATGACTGAGGTGGTATACTCCTCAATGCCATTGGATGAATCCCGGAACATATTCCAGTCCAGTCCAGCGCCATCTGACCACTTCAGTATTGATCGAGTCACTGGTACTTCCTGCTTTAGTTTTTGCTTGTAAGCAGGAATCAGGAGGATAGCATTGTGGTCGGATTTGCCAAATGGAGGGCGGGGGAGAGTTTTGTATGCAACTCTGTGTGTGGAGTAAAGGTGGTCTAGAGTTTTTTTCCCTCTGTTTAAACATGTGACATGCTGGTAAAAATTTGGTAAAGCTGATTTAAGTTTGCCTGTATTAAAGTCCCCAGGCACTAGGAGCGGCGCTTCTGGGTGAACATTTTCTTGTTTGCTAATGGCCTTATAGAGTGGGTTGAGTGTGCTCTTAGTGCCAGCATCGGTTTGTGGTGGTAAATAGACAGCTACGAATAATATAGATGAGAACTCTTTTGGTAGATAGTGTGGTCTACAGCTTATCATAAGGTACTCTACCTCAGGCGAGCAATACCTCGAGACTACTTTAATATTAGACCACCAGCTGTTATTGACAAAAGACACACACCACCACCCCTCGTCTTACCAGACGTAGCTTCTCTGTTCTGCCGGTGCATTGAAAATCCCTCCAGCTCTATATTATGTACACATGTACACAATAACACATGTACAGTACAGCTCAAAAGTTTGGACACACCTACTCATTCAAGGATTTTCTTAATTTGTACTATTTTCTACATTGTAGAATATTAGTAAAGACATCAAAACTATGAAATAACACATATGGAATCATGTAGTAACCCATTTGTTTTTAAACAAATCAAAATATATTTTAGATTCCTCAAAGTAGCCATGCCATGCCTTGATGACAACTTTGCACACTCTTGGCATTCTCTCAACCAGCTTCATGAAGAATGCTTTTCCAACAGTCTTGAAGGAGTTCCCACATATGCTGATCACTTGTTGGCTGCTTTTCCTTCACTCTGTGGTCCAACTCATCCCAAACCATCTCAATTGGGTTGAGGTTGGGTGATTGTGGAGGCCAGGTCATCTGATGCAGCACTCCATCACTCTCCTTCTTGGTCAAATAGTCCTTACAAAGCCTGGAAGTGTGTTGGGTCATTGTCTTGTTGAACAACAAATGATAGTCCCACTAAACCCAAACCAGATGGGATTGCATATCGCTGCAGAATGCTGTGGTAGCCATTCTGGTTAAGTGTGCCTTGAATTCTAAATAAATCACAGACAGTGTCACAAGCAAAGCATCTCCACACCATCACAACTCCTCCTCTGTACTTCATAGTGGGAACCACACATGCAGAGATCATCCGTTCACCTAATCTGCATCTCACCTGGCGGTTGGAACCAAAAACCTCAAATTTGGACTCATCAGACTAAAGGACAGATTTCCACCGGTACAATGTCCATTGCTTGTGTTTCTTTGCCCAAGCAAGTCTCTTCTTCTTATTGGTGTCCTGTAGTTGTGGTTTCTTTGCAGCAATTTGACTATGAAGGCCTGATTCACGCAGTCTCCTCTGAACAGTTGATGTTGAGATGTGTTTGTTACTTGAACTCTGTGAAGCATTTATTTGGGATGCAATCTGAGGTGCAGTTAACTCTAATGAACGTATCCTCTGCAGCAGATGTAATTTTGGGTCTTCCTTTCCTGTGGCGGTCCTCATGAGAGCCAGTTTTATCACAGCGGTTAATGGTTTTTGCGACTGCACTTGAAGAAGCTTTAAAAGTTCTTGAAATGTTCAGAATTGACTGACCTTCACGTCTTAAAGTAATGATGGACTATTGTTTCGCTTTGATTATTTGAGCTGTTCTTGTCATAATATGGACTTGGTCTTTTACCAAATAGGGCTATCTTCTATTTACCATCCCTACCTTGTCACAACACAACTGATTGGCTCAAACGCATTAAGAAGGAAAGACTTCCACAAATGAACTTAAGGCACAACTGTTAACTGAAATGCATTCCAGGTGACTACCTCATGAAGCTGGTTGAGAGAATGCTAAGAGTGTACAGAGCTGTCATCACGGCAAAGGGTGGCTACTTTGAAGAATCGCAAATATGAATATATATTTTGAATTTTTTGCTTACTACATGATTCCATATGTGTTATTTCGTAGTTTAGATTTTCTCACTATTATTCTACAATGTAGAAAAAAGTAAAAATAAAGAAAAACCCTGGAATGAGTAGGTGTGTCCAAAATGTTGACTGTTACTGTATGTTTGTAAACTCACCATTAAAAATACCATAGTGATTGAGTGTCCATATAGCTATTCCATGATATTTGCATTCTACTAAGTAAACCTCCAATTGTTCCCAACTATTCCACCCTCTAAAACCCCTCCCCATCCCAATTTGGGTTGTCATCCTAGTGACCGGCAGACCACCCCCGTTCCCCCGTATCCCAGGGCCCTGAGAGACCTGGACCCATCCTTCGAAAAAAGCACACAGTGCCACCCACAGAACAGAAGCAGATCAACCGCCAAAGCTTTTCCATCGTCCTCACTTCGATTTGCATTATATATAGCTATTAAAAAATATATCTAAAATATTTAAATTTCCATAATTAACAAAATAATATGCGTAATAATGTAGACAGTTCATGCAAAGGATTGTTACCTATAACCAGGATTGCCATTGCAAAAAATTACATATTTAGCAAGCAATTATTATTTTTGCAAACAATTATGGTGATTCATCCTATATTGTCCCTAACATCCTTACCCCCTAGCAACAGATGTGGGACACACACACACACTCAACCCCTTTCCCCCACAAACAACAATAAGTTCAGATGCTCAAAAGTTGTTCCATCCCTGAGCTTTGATGTCTTCATTATTATTCTACAATGTAGAAAATAGTAAAAATAAAGAAAACCCCTGGAATGAGTAGGTGTGTCCAAACTTTTGACTGGTACCGTATGTCTCCACCTCCCTCTCTCCTCAAATAGCAGCAGAATGAAGTCTCGTTGACCCTGTTTACATGTTGTGGAGCAGTGTCCTTATTGACGGGTTAAACTGAGCTGGATGTTGGAGGAGTAGCATGGCTGCCCATGGCCCTGGGTGTGAACTTGACCGTTATGGCTAGTATATGTCTCTGGGTCTGTGTCATTGACCTCCTGTAGAGAAATCTCCTCACATAAATAGATCCCTCTAGACTGGAAAATAAGAACCCAGCAAAGGTCGTCTGGGTTTAAATTTCAGTAATGTGGCTCTGACATTTACAGAGAGAAATCATCAGGAGGAGGTGGGGCTTGCTTATCAAACTGCTTGTTGCTCACTTTCCCAATTTAAGCACTACTACATAATCCACTTATGAATATTACATAATCATTTGGTCCATTGTGAACGACCGATAACTTGCTGACAATTATCCATTTTTGTTAGATCAGTGATTACTTCAAGGAACGGAGGGATGGAGCAATGCATTGGAACAGGGCCCTTAATATCATTCCCCTCTCTACTCTTAGGTGACCATGGACGACTTTGAGCTGTCCTGTAAGGGCATTTACCGTGCTCTAACCATCAGAGAGAAGTACATGAGGCTGGCCTTCCAGCGCTTCCCCCTCACCTCATCCCAGTACCTGAGGGAAATTGAGGGAGAGCCGTTTAAGCCTGAACACACAGTGCAACCAGGTATGCAGACTAGGCTGACAAGTTTGAACGTAATCGAGAGGGCATGTCTGGGATACGCATGCAGTAGTTTCTCGTGACAGACTATTACTGCCAGTGGTGGTTCTAGCTTGTATGGCTCCCTGGCCGAACCCCCCCCTATATAAATATAAAAATATATACAAAAATAAGACTCATTAATATCAAAAATAAGTAACAAAGACAAATAGAAACAAATTTTTGTTGATTTGTCACTCGAGCATCAATACATTACCCATCCCCCAACACTGTCAACCAAGAGTCAAGACTAAAACAATTCACCTTGGTGGTGTGCAGACTGGTTTTATATTATTATTAACGATT
The DNA here is from genome assembly GCF_045679555.1 of Salvelinus alpinus. Lineage (NCBI taxonomy): Eukaryota > Metazoa > Chordata > Actinopteri > Salmoniformes > Salmonidae > Salvelinus > Salvelinus alpinus. Next base: position 19,910,239 of record NC_092113.1, read on the forward strand.
TCGCACAAACCAGAAAAAAATGCAACAAAGTGAAACTGTATATTCACAATATGAATGAATTGTGGTTTATTTGGTAGCATTTCGAAGTGTGACTGATTTTTACTAATTGCATTAGTACTGTACAAAGTTAGAGGTGCGCTATTTGATAGATTTCCTCACTCCCCCTACCTCGGGCTTCCAGTGGGGAGACCTGAGGTCAACCTACCCCCGCCCCCTCCCCATCTCGTACTTCTGAGTGGGAGACCTTCCCCGGTAGTAGCCTGCCAAGCTCAAAAACTAGAATCAGGGCGCCTACTCCGACCAAGGTTAATTGACCCACAGTCCCACACGGTGACATGATATCATTGACGTGACGTGCAAATGAGCGATATAAAACCGATTGCGCAAATGTCACCATTCAAAATAAAATTGTGGGGGCACCCCGTGCCGCCCCCGGTAACATGCTGCCCATGTCGCCTATACCTAAATCCGCCACTGATTACTGCCAAGAAAGTGTCTAACAGCTAACATTTTGTTTGCCAGTCTTCACATCGCCACCCAAGAAGGGCGAAGACCCCTTCAACACCAAGTGCTTGCCTGAGAACCTGAGCTGGGTAGCCCGTATGAAGGACGGTGTCATTTATACATACAAAGATGCGGCAGCGGCCGACCAACACAAACCCATAGAGAACATGCCTGCCCCTGACTACATCACCTTCATCGACGACATGAACTTCCTCATCGCTCTGATTGCACAGGGCCCAACGTGAGTCTTACTGCATGACTAGCTACAGGATTGTTAACGGAATATGTGATACCCTATACCCGTTACAGCTTGGCTAATGGAAAGCCTCGAAAGGAATTTTAATTGGCCATACTTTCTTCGTTCTTGATTCAGTAAAAAGTGTATTTTATAAATGTCTGTCCAGTTGCAGGTGGTTCTCCAAAAAACAGAGAATATTCAGAAAGATATTAAATCCACGTTTTGGATAGAGTGAGAAATGCCTCTTGGATGTGTGTAGATCTTTGTTTTGGTCACACTGTGTAACTCGCTCTCATCTACTTCTACGCGTGGCTGTGGCTGCATCTCATAGAAACAACTAGTTCCTGCAAAGATGTTGGGAAATGCAAGATCTCTGGAAGCTAAAATGGCGAGGGAAATCCCCACTCGGTGCAAACCGTGGATTTAATATCTTTCTGAAAATTCTCTGGTTTTGGAGAACCAACTGGACACTGACATTTATAAGATACACTTTTTACTGAATCAAGAACAAAATAAAGTATTGCCAAGAACAGGTTATTTGAAAAATTCCTTGCAAGGCTTTCCATTAGCCAAGCTGTAATGGGTATGGAGCATCACATATCCCATTAACAATTCTGTAGCTACTTCACGACGGGAGATCAACTCCAACGCAGTCAAGTCACAGCAGTATGTATTTACCAATGGTGTAAAGTACTTAAGTAAAAATACTGTACTTTTCTTTACTATCATATTTTTTACAACTTTTACTTTCACTTCACTACATTCCTAAAGAAAATTATGTACTTTTTACTCCATACATTTTCCCTGACACCCAAAAGTACTCATTACATTTTGAATGCTTAGCAGGACAGAAAATTGTCAAATTTGCACACTTATCAAGAGAACATCCCTGGTCATCCCTACTGCCTCTGATATGGCGGACTCACTAAACACAAATGCTTTGTTTTTAAAATATGTCGGAGTGTTGGAGTGTGAGCCTGGCTATCCGTAAATAAAAATACAAGAAAATTATGCTGTCTGTTTGGCCTATTATAAAGGATTTTTACTTTTACTTTTGATACTTAAGTATATTTTAGCAACTACATTTACTTATTTAAAACCAAATACTTTTAGACTTTTACTTAAGTAGTATTTTACTGGGTGACTTTTACTTGAGTCATTTTCTATTAAGCTATCTTTACTTTTACTCAAGTATGAGAATTGAGTACTTTTTTCGCCACTGGTATTTACAGTATGTACTGGCTTTTGAACCAACCCTGCTCTAACACACCTGATTCAACTAATTCTGATCTAAATTTAGCACTATGATAATTTGAATCAAGTGAGATAGGCTGCGTTTACACAGGCAGACCAATTTTGATTTTTTCCCCCCACTAATTGGTCTTTTGACTAATCAGATCAGCTCTTTTGCCAATAATTGGGTGAAAGATCAGAATTGGGCTGCCTGTGTAAACACAGCCTTAGTGCTGGTCTGGAACAAATAGTCCAACATATGGACTACATATTACACCATGAAATGTCTTACAACTTTCTAAGTTCCACATGACGTTTGCTTGTCCTTTTTGTCTCTCCTGGGTGGCAGTAAGACGTACACTCACCGTCGTCTGAAGTTCCTCATGTCCAAGTTCAATGTGCATGAGATGCTGAACGAGATGGAGGAGATGAAGGAGCTGAAGCTGAACCCCCACAGGGACTTCTACAACTGCAGGAAGGTAGATAGCTACCGCCTTACAAAACATATTAGCATTAGCCTATCTTATTAGCCTGTTATTAGCCTTTTAAGACCTCTTAAGATGTTGGCTTGACAGTCGCTGGACCCTGGTCGAGTCCCGGTCAGGATTACCCCTCAAATTTTCTACAGTATACTTCCATGGTTGGTTTCATTGACTCTCCCCTTTAACTGCCCCTAATTGACACATAGGATCAGTTTGAGCAAAGTGAGTTGTATAATCACTGATCTACAAATAGGATTCCCTTCCAAATAGGTTTTGTGCGATTAAGATTCGTAGAGGTACGCCTCCCATGGCTCAGGCGATCCCCCTGCCAAACACACACACGCACAACCAGACATTGATTGATTGGAGACAGCTTGTGTCAATTACAGAATATTTCCTAGGATTTTCTACCTACAGCAACTAGGGGATAATGCTGGAAATACCGGTAAAAGCACAGTTCCTCCATTTCTGCACAAAAACAGGGCCCTAGACAGTCAATCACAGAGCACATTTAACATGATAGCAACACTCAAACTAACTGCTTGTAACGGACAATCTTCACCCTGTTACACTAGTTTCATTTCATTTATAAAAATGACGGCTATGACAAAATGACAAAATAAAGTCTCTCCTTTCAACAAATACCTTATATTTGTGAATGGCTTTAGATAAAATAATACTTTATTACTAGAATAGACTTGCTTAACTTCCTACAACCAGGGTTGGACTTCTGCTTCTGCGCCCTAATAGCAAATGTGTGCTCCGCTCCCCCTGTTGTTCACTTTAGGCTCTGGCTCCAGCAGATACCTTCTCACGCCACAGATGCTGTGAGACATATGAGATTATACAGGATGTTGAATGGTGCCAAATTGGATGGTGTCTTACCGCCATCAACAGTATGGGTACTGGTATTACATTTATAATTAGAAGCTAGGTACTAGCAAGCTAGTGTGTTCTACCTAGCTAGTCAGTACTAGTTAGCTTAGCTAGTGTGTACTAGCTAGCTGCACAAGAAACAGTGGTTAGCATAACGCCCTGGACCAGAGCTAGTGCGCCGACTGGTATGAGCATAGCATACTGACGCCCTGGAACAAAGATAATGACTCAGGAGATCAACAAAAGTCTACAGGTTGCGCGTACACATACCATTTGAGACACAAAAATACCATCTGAGACTCATGGGCATGCACTTTGATGTTTGCAGACCACACAGAGTCAGCTGCCCTGAAAGAAATTGCTGTCAGAGTGCAGTATAACTGCAGCACACTGCCGTATAACTGCAGTTAGAATGCAGTATAACTGCAGTTCAACTGCAGCACACTGCTGTTATTCTGCAAGTACTGCATCCAAAATACCACAGTTGACTGCAGTTACTGCATTTGTACTGCAGTTTCAAAACTGCAATATTCTTTTTCAAGGGTGATGCGTCTCGTTGTTCCAGCACGGTCAGTACACCACAAAGAAAACTCATAATAACTACCCAGTAAGCAAATGTACTTATTTTCCAGAAGTTGGCCACACGTGCATTATAAGTGCTGACTATGTAAATTGGAAACCACATATCCTGAGGCTGCATTTATTGTAGCTGGGGATTTTAACAAGGCTAATCTGAAAACAAGGCTCCCTAAATGTTATCAGCATATCGATTGCGCGACCCGGGCTGGCAAAACCCTGGATCATTGTTATTGTTACTTCCGCGATGCATATATGGCCCTCCCCCGCCCTCCTTTCGGAAAACATGACCACGACTCCATTTTGTTGCTCCCAGCCTATAGACAGAAACTAAAACAGGAAGCACCGATGCTCAGGTCTGTTCAACGCTGGGCCGACCAATCGGATGCCACACTTCAAGATTGCTTCGATCACGTGGACTGGGATATGTTACGTATAGCGTTGAAAAACAACATTGATGAATACGCTGATTCGGTGAGCGAGTTTATTAGCGAGTGCATCAGTGATGATGTACCCACAGCGTCTATTAAAACATTCCCCAACCAGAAACCGTGGATTGATGGCAGCATTCGCGCAAAACTGAAAGCGCGACCCACTGCTTTTAATCAGGGCAAGGTGGCAAACATGACCGAATACAAACAGTGTAGCTATTCCCTCCGCAAGGCAATCAAACAAGCTAAGCGTCAGTATAGAGACAAAGTAAAGTCACAATTCAACGGCTCAGACAAGAGAGGTATGTGGCAGGGTCTACAGTCAATCACAGACTACAAAAGAGAAACCAGCCCGGTTGCGGACCACGATGTCTTGCTCCCAGACAAACTAAACAACTTCTTTGCTCGCTTTGAGGACAATACTGACAATACCGCTACCAAAACCTGCTGGCTCTCCTTCACTGCAGCCAACGTGAGTAAAACATTTAAACATGTTAACCCTCGCAAGGCTGCAGGCCCAGACGGCATCCCCAGCTGCGTCCTCAGAGCATGCGAAGACCAGCTGGCTGGTGTGTTTACGGACATATTCAATCAAACCTTATCCCAGTCTGCTATTCCCACATGCTTCAAGAGGGCCACCATTGTTCCTGTTCCCAAGAATGCTAAGGTAACTGAGCTAAATGACTACCGCCCCGTAGCACTCACTTCTGTCATCATGAAGTGCTTTGAGAGACTAGTCAAGGACCATAGCACCTCCACCCTACCTGACACCCTAGACCCACTCCAATTTGCTTACCGCCCCAATAGGTCCACAGACGACGCAATCGCAATCACACTGCCCTAACTCATCTGGACAAGAGGAATACCTATGTAAGAATGCTGTTCATCGACTACAGCTCAGCATTTAACACCATAGTACCCTCCAAACTCGTCATTAAGCTCGAGACCCTGGGTCTTGACCCTGCCCTGTGCAACTGGGTCCTGGACCTCCTAACGGGCCGCCCCCAGGTGGTGAGGCTAGGTAACAACATCTCCACCCCGCTGATCCTCAACACTGGGGCCCCACAAGGGTGCGTTCTCAGCCCTCTCCTGTACTCCCTGTTCACCCATGACTGCGTGGCCATGCACGCCTCCAACTCAATCATCAAGTTTGCAGACGACACTACAGTAGTAGGCTTGATTACCAACAACGACGAGACGGCCTACAGGGAGGAGGTGAGGGCCCTCGGAGTGTGGTGTCAGGAAAATAACCTCAAACTCAATGTCAACAAAACAAAGGAGATGATCGTGGACTTCAGGAAACAGCAGAGGGAGCAGCGCCCTATCCACATCGACGGGACAGTAGTGGAGAGGATGGAAAGTTTTAAGTTCCTCGGCGTACACATCACGGACAAACTGAAATGGTCCACCCACACAGACAGCGTGGTGAAGAAGGCGCAGCAGCGCATCTTCAACCTCAGGAGGCTGAAGAAATTTGGCTTGTCACCAAAAACAAACTTTTACAGATGCACAATCGAGAGCATCCTGTTGGGCTGTATCACCGCCTGGTACGGCAACTGCTCCACCCACAACCATAAAGCTCTCCAGAGGATAGTGAGGTCTGCACAACGGATCACCGGGGGCAAACTACCTGCCCTCCAGGACACCTACACCACCCGATGTCACAGGAAGGCCAAAAAGATCATCAAGGATAACAACCACCCGAGCCACTGCCTGTTCACACTACTACCATCCAGAAGGCGATGTCAGTACAGGTGCATCAAAGCTGGGACTGAGAGACTGAAAAACACCTCTCTCAAGGCCATCAGACTGCTGAACATCAATCACTAACTCAGAGAGGCTGCTGCCTACATTGAGACCCAATTACTGGCCACTTTAATAAATGGATCACTAGTCACTTTAAACAATGCAACTTTAATAATGTTTACATATCTTACATTACTCATATCATATGTATATACTGTATTTTATGACATCTATTGCACCTTGCCTATGCCACTCGGCCATCGCTCATCCCTCTATTTATATGTACATATTCTCATTCACGGAAAACAGAAAGGACAACGCCGCACACTGCTGCTCATGCTCCCAGGTGATATTTATTAACAATGTTTTGACAGGTCTTCATCAGGCATCCATATCCCTGGTGGGAGGTCCTAAATATAAGGGCAGTACTCAGTGACATCACTTCCTGAAACAGGAGGTTCATTTTTGTAATTGATAACATAGTTTCACAATATTAACATTCAATGTATCACAATATATGATCATACACAGGGAATTTGATCAATATTTACAGTAATATACATACAATATTCAATTAGAATTTAAACTATTTAGACATTATATTGAAACTATAAAAATGGTTTCAAGTCAAACTCCTCATTAAGGCCAAGAGGAGAGTGTGTTGAGCCTGTGGATCCAGAAAGATTCCCTTTGAAGAAGTTTCCTCTTAATGTCCCCTCCCTTGCGTGACATCTTGACCATTTCTATTCCACTGTATCTCAGAGAACTAATAGGATGTTTAGCTTGTACAAAATGAGCAGCAACCAGATGTGTTGTCTCACCTGTCCATGTATTGCTGCGGTGCTCACTGATCCGTGTCTTAAGGCTTCTGCGGGTTTTCCCTATGTAAGACAGACCACAAGGACATTTCAACATGTAAATAACATTGGTGGACATGCAGGTAATCAGGCCCTTGATCTTAAATCTTTGTCCTGTGCGGGGGTGGGTAAATTAGTTGCATTTGTACGTAAAGCTGCATTGAGCACGTTGGCCACATTTTTAATTACCCTCCCGAACCTTGTCCAAAAAAGTTTCCCTTTTCTCTGGTGGGTAATCAGATTTAACCACAGTATCTCTCACGTTTGGGGGTCTTTTAAAAACGATATGTGGGGGATATTTAAAAATGGGTTTCAATTATGGGTCAGTATCAATAATGTACCAGTACTTCCTGATAATGTCCTTAAATGCCTTCCCCAATGTTGAATATTGGGTAAGGCATGATTTTTCTTTGACTTTTGGTTGAAGGCTTTCCAACTGTGTTAGACCTTCAAAACGATTATTGGCATGTTTTACCCAATTGTCTTTTGTATCCCCTTTTCCGTGGTCTGTTTCTGATGAGAAGCATCAGAGCTGCATATTATTCTGATACGACTGAATTGATTTATAGGGAGACTTTTAATAAGTGGACGTGGATGAAAGCTGTCACCTCTAAGGAGGTTATTCCTGTCCGTAGGTTTCCTATAGAGATCCGTAGAGAGGGAGGTTTTGTCCTTAATAACCATCACATCAAGAAAACTGATTTGTGATAGGTCATAGATAATGGTGAAGTGAAGGTGGTCATAGAGTTTAGGTAAGGATGGAATTCCAAAAGTTCTTCCTGGGTGACAGTATAGATCACGAAAATGTCATCCAAATCTCAGAATTAGGAGAATATTTGAGAGAAAATGGTTAAGGTCTGGATTCAGCACCACCTGTTTTTTAAACATTCCTAGATATAGGTTAGCATAATTAGGAGCCATAGCTCCCCATCGCTGTCCCTTTGGTCTGGAGGAAAAAGTTTCCTCTGAAGAGAAAATAGTTGGAGGTTAGTACCAGTTCAGCCAGGTCCACAATACATTTGGTGCTGGGTAGAGCATTGACAAACTTGCGAAGGAGACAAAGACAAACAAGCGGAAAAAGTTTGAGCGTGGTATTGCGGACTACAAGGAGCAGAAGGTATATTTCTGGAGGGATGGCCGGAGACAGCCAATTGGCACTCCCCCACGAGCAAGTCGGTCTCTAGCTTTAACGGTTCAAGAGTTACTGTTGGTGAGTTATTTCACGTAAATGTATTTAATTCTAGTTTATAAAGGTTTTAAGTTAGGATAGCCTGAGCGTTTTAAAGTTGGTCTTATAGCTAAATTGGCAAAGGAGCAGGACCATTTTGAATAGCAACATCTGTATTCCTATGGTTCTCATTCAAACCCATGTTAATGTACACACATTTTAAATGGTTATTGTTCAAAAAGTATGAATAGTATCAAAAAGTTGTTTAATGCAATCTAAGTAGGGTCAGACAATGTTGGTTTGGAGTTGATATTTTAAATGGTGAAAGAGGCGTAGCACGGCCAAATGTCCCCCATCTAAGTCTATGGCCCTGTTATTGCCATTGAAATGTATTTGGAGCTCATTTAAATATTGTTTAAGTATAAACGCTATCATAAATATTTTCTCAAGCAATCTAAGTTGGAGCAGTCTGTCCGTTCTAAAGTTGTTTTTGTTTTTATAGCTTATCAGTGGTGTAAAGCATATTAAAGTACTACTGAATTCGTTTTTTGGAGTATATGTACTTTACTATTTATATTTTTGCCAACATTTACTTCACTACATTCCTAAAGATAATAATATACGTTTTACTCCGTACATTTTCCCTGACACCCAAAAGTACTTGTGACATTTTGACAGGAAAATAGTCAAATTCACGTACTTATCAAGAGAACATCAATGGTCATCCCTACTGCTTCTGATCTGGCGGACTCACTAAACACAAATGCTTCATTTGTAAATTATGTCTGAGTGTTCAAGTGTGCCCCTGGCTATCCGTAAATTAAAAAAGAACAAGAAAATAGTGCTCTGGTTTGCTTTATATAAGGGATTTGAAATGATTTATACTTTTACTTTTGATAATTGAGTATATTTTAGTAATTCCATTTACTTTTGATACTTAAGTATATTTAAAACCAAAATGTACTTACGTCATTTTCTATTAAATTATCTTTAATTTTACTCAAGTATGACAATTGAGTTGTCATATGTCAGTTGTGCAGAGGTGAGGATGGAGTCAAGCGCAGGACACAGAACTGAGTAAAATAACGTACTTTACTCTGAAAAATAAATCAGCCTAAATAATCCACGCAGGGATAACAAACCTAACACACACGACTAACACAAACCAGGAATAATCACGCACAAAACATAATGGGAACCAGGGTTAAATAGGGAAATAATAATAACTTAATGGGAACCAGGTGTGTACACTCAAGACATAACAAATGGACAACAGAAACATGGATCGGTGGCAGCTAGAAAGCTGGTGACGACGACCGCCGAACGCCGCCCAAACAAGGAGAGGCACCAACTTCGGCGGAAGTCGTGACATGAGTGCTTTTTCCACCACTGTAGCTTATACGGTTACAGAGTTGTGGCATTTGTTCTAATATGCAAATGTATGCCAATTTAAACTGATTAAAGGATGGAGGAATGAAAGAATCTATACATTTATGAAGTGTTTCCATCCCCCTGAAGTTCGTTTGGAGTTCCTAGCTTGAATAGTTAGAAAGCAGTGGCACTGCAAATAGAGTGCCTTCAGAAAGTATTCATACCCCTTGAGGAATTCCACATTTTGTTGTTACAGCCTGAACTTAAAATGGATACAATAATACCACATAATGACAAAGTAAAAAAAATACAAATGAAATTTTGTTAATTTATAAAAATTGAAATACAGATGTCACACACCTGAGTGAATACTTTGTAGAAGCACCTTTGGCGGCAATTACAGCTTTGAGTCGTCTTGGGTATGTCTGAATCAGCTTTTCACATCTGGATTTGGGGAGTTTCTCAAGCTCTGTTAAGTTAGACCTTACTGTTAAAAGCTTACTTACAAGCACTTAACCAACAATGCAGTATTAAGGAAAATAAGAGTCAAGAAAATATTTACTAAATAAACAAGGATATATACAAGGGGTACCGGTACCGAGTCAATGTGCGAGAAAACAGCTTAGTCAAGCGTTAAAAGAAGGGGGGTCAATGCAAATAGTATGGGTAGCCATTTGAGTAACTGTTCAGCAGTCTTATGGCTTGGGGGTAGAAGCTGTTAAGGAGCCTTTTGGATCTAGACTTGGCGCTCCGGTACCGCTTGCAGTGCGGTAGCAGAGAGAACAGTCTATGACTAGGGTGGCTGGAGTCTTTGACAATTTGTAGGGCCTTCCTCTGACACCGCCTGGTATAGAGGTCCTGGATGGCAGGAAGCTTGGCCCCAGTGATGGACTGGTCTGTACACACTACCCTCTGTAGCGCCTTGCGGTCGGATGCCAAGCAGTTGCCGTACCAGGCGGTGATACAAATGGTCAGGATGCTCTCGATGGTGCAGCTGTAGAACTTTTTGAGGATCTGAGGATCCATGCCAAATCTTTTCAGTCTCCTGAGGGGGAATAGGTGTTGTCATGCCCTCTTGATGACTGTCTTGGTGTGTTTGAACCATGATAGTTTGTTGGTGATGTGGACACCAAGGATTTTGAAGCTCTCAACCTGCTACACTACAGCCCCGTTGATGTGGATGGGTGCGTGTTCTGCCCTTCTTTTCCTGTAGTCCACGATCATCTCCTTTGTCTTGATCACGTTGAGGGAGAGGATGTTGTCCTGGGACCACACTGCCAGGTCTCTGTCCTCCTCCCTATAGGCTGCCTCAGAGATCATCGACAAACTTAATGATGGTGTTGGAGTCGTGCTTAGTGATGCAGTAGTTGGTGAACAGGGAGTACAGGAGGGGACTAAGCACGCACCCCTTAGGGGCCCCCATGTTGAGGATTAGCGAGGCAGATCTGTTGTTGTCTACACTTAGCACTTGGGGTGGCCCGTCAGGAAGTCCAGGATCCAGTTGCAGAGGGAGATGTTTAGTCCCAAGGTCCTTAGCTTAGTAATGAGCTTTGAAGGCACTATGGTGTTGAACGCTGAGCTGTAGTCAATGAACAGCATTCTCATGTAGGTATTCCTTTTGTCCAGGTGGGAAAGGGCAGTGTGGAGTGCAATAGAGATTGCATCATCTGTGGATCTGTTGGGCGGTATGCGAATTGGAGTAGGTCTAGGGTTTCTGGGATGATAATGTTGACGTGAGCCATGACCAACCTTTCAAAGCACTTCATGGCTACAGACATGAGTGCTACGGGTCGGTAGTCATTTAGGCAGGTTACCTTGGCGTTCTTGTGCACAGGGGCTATGGTGGTCTTCTTGAAACATGTAGGTATTACAGACTCGGTCAGGGACAGGTTGAAAAGGTCAGTGAAGACACTTGCCAGTACATGTCCTGGTAAACCGTCTGGCCATGCGGCCTTGTGAATGTTGACCTGTTTAAACGTCTTACTTACATCGGTCACGGAGAGCAGGATCACACAGAGGTCCGGAACAGCAGGTGCTTTCATGCATGCTTCAGTGTTGCTTGCTTCGAAGCGAGCTCATAGGAGTAATTTAGCTCGTCTGGCAGGCTAGGTTTACTGGGCAGCTCGCGGTTGGGCTTCCCTTTGTAGTCCGTAATAGTTTGCAAGCCCTGACACATCCGACGAGCATCAGAGTCAGTGTAGTAGGATTCAATCTTAGTCCTGTATTTACGCTTTGCCTGTTTGATGGTTCGCGGGATTTCTTATAAGCATCCAGGTTAGAGTCCCACTCCTTGAAAGCGGCAGTTCAAACCTTTAGCTCAGTGCGTATGTTGCCTGTAATCCATGGTTTCTGGTTGGGGTATGTACTGTGGTCACTGTGGGGATGATGTCATTGATGCACTTATTGATGAAGCCGATGACTGTGGTATACTCCTCAATGCCATTGGATGAATCTCGGAACATATTCTAGTCTGCGCTAGCAAAACAGTCCTGTAGGTTAACATCTGTGTCATCTGACCACTTCCGTATTGAGCGAGTCACTGGTACTTCCTGCTTTAGTTCTGCAGAATTATTTTAACAGAATTATGGTCAGATTTGCCAAATGGAGGGTGAGGGAGAGCTTTGTATGCGTCTCTGTGTGTGGAGTAAAGGTGGTCTAGGATTTTTTCCCCCCTCTGATTGCACATGTTACATGCTGGTAGAAATGAGGTAAAATGGATGTAAGTTTTCCTGCATTAAAGTCCCCTGCCACTGGTAGCGTCGCCGCTGGATGAACATTTTCTTGTTTGCTTATGGCCTTATACAGCTCGTTGAGTGCGGTCTTAGTGTGGTGGCAGAAATATTATATACAAAATAAGTTACAAACGTGAAAAAACACACAAAATATCACAATTGGTTAGGAGCCCGTAAAACAGTAGCCATCCCCTCCGGCGCCATTCTGTATTCATAGGATGCCACCTTTTCGACAAGTCAGTTGGTCAAATTTCGGCCCTACTAGAGCTGCCCCGGTCAACTGTAAGTGCTGTTATTGGGAAGTGAAAACATCTAGGAGCAACAACGGCTCAGCCGCAAGTGATAGGCTACACAAGCTCACAGAATGAAGTGCGTAGTACCACTGAAGTGCGTAGTATGTAAAAAGCGTCTGTCCTCGGTTGCAACACTCATTACCGAGTTCCAAACTGCCTCTGGGAGAAATCTCAGCACAATAACTGTTTGTCGGGAGCTTCATGAAATAGGTTTCCATGGCCGAGCAGGCGCACATAAGCCTAAGATCACCTTGCGCAATGCCAAGCGTCGGCTGGTGTGGTGTAAAGCTCGCTGCCATTGGACTCTGGAGTAGTTGAAACGCGTTCTCTGGAGTGATGAATCACACTTCACCATCTGGAAGACTGATGGACAAATCTGGGTTTGGCGGATGCCAGGAGAACGCTACCTGCCCCAATGCATAGTGCCAACTGTAAAGTTTGGTGGATGAGGAATTGTGGTCTGGGGCTGTTTTTGTTTTTCATGTTTCACGGTGTTCAAAGAAAAAGACTGTATGACGTTATTTTATGTTTTGAATAATAAAAGAAAAACATTTGCTTTATAAGTAGTGCATGATCTTAGGGTGGCAACACATACATTCTAAGGGATTTCATTAATTTAACCAAATGTTGCAATTGCGATTTGACTTGTGATTTAGAGCAAAACACTTGGGTGAACTGGAAATAGAAGAATTATTCAAATTCTATGGTTGCAATATAGTGTGCACTTTGAATACAGTTTGACATGACAACAAATTAAAATGCCAGGTAGGCGTTATTGTGACAGGGTAGGAATCAAAGGGTTGACAAGTGTTTCCTACTGGACCCTATAATCTTTGGCTACATTGAATGTTTTCTTTTAGCTACTTCATGTAGCTGACATATTCTTGCTTCACGTATTCCTCTTTGATTTAGAAGATACTGTTCCAGAAATAACATGCAGATGTACAGTACCATTCAGAAGTTTGGACACATCTACTCATTCAAGGGTTTTTCTTTATTTTTACTATTTTCTACATTGTACAACTATGAATTAACACATATGGAATAATGTGGCAACTTTGTGGCAACAGTTTGGGGAAGGCCTTTCCTGTATCAGCATGACAATGCCCCCGTGCACAAAGTGAGGTCCATGCAGAAATGGTTTGTCAAGATTGGTGTGGAAGAACGTAACTGGCCTGCACAGAGCTCTGACCTCAACTCCATCGAACACCTTTGGGATTATTTGGAATGCCGACTGCGAGCCAAGCCTAATCACCCCACATCAGTGCCTGATCTCACTAATGCGCTTGTGGCTGAATGGAAGCAAGTACCCGCAGCAATGTTCCAACATCTAGTGGAAAGCCTTCCCAGAAGAGTAGAGGCTGTTATAGCAGCAAAGAGGGGACCAAATGAGATGTTCGATGAGCAGGTGTCCACATACACTACATGACCAAAAGTAACTCCAAATTAAGCGAATAGGAGGACCTGTTTCTTTAACTTCTCAACACAGAATGTGCCAAAGGGTTGTGGAATAACAACAAAATGTGGAATAAGTCAAGGGGTATGAATACTTTCTGAAGGCACTATATTTCTCTCTCATGGTCTACATTGACTAATGTAAATATTGCACATTTTAAATTGTTATAATTCTCCCTCTAATCCTTGGGACAAAATATCCTTTTAGTTTATTCAGCTATGTTCAATTGTATTCTTCATACTATAAAATGCCACAGAATTCAAAGCAAATCTTGTCTGCTAAATGAACTAGTGTAGTCCACAGCCATATGGTATTGCCAGATCATGGCCTAACATAAGGACAACAGAGTATGCTATTCTGTTCTTCTGAAATAGATTACATTTTCTTCATATGTTTTTTGGACCTGTCTAAAATAAATTATGTATGTATTGTGATGGTGTAGGCTATATTACATGGATTTATTATACTTTTTAAAATGTAGATGTTCCAAAGGTCTGCATTTGTGGCTTGTAGACTATGCGTGAAAGCTAGGAGATGCGAAATGTGTTTGTTAATTAGCGGTCAATTACTGTGAGTGCAGCCGTTATTTGCTTGAAAATCACCGGCTGACAAAATTTCATGACCGCCACAGCCCTACTCCCTGACCAAGGTCCTTCTTGCCTGGTTGCTCAGTTTGGTCAGATGGCCAGCTCTAGGCAGAGTCTGGGTAGTTCCATATTTGTTAAATTTCCCAATGATGAAGACCACTGTGCTCTTGGAAACTTTCAACACTATAGAAATTATTTTATACCCTTCCCCAGATATATGCTCTACGGACAGTTCTGTGGACTTCATTGTATAGTTTCTGCTCCAACATGTACTGTCAACTGTGGAACCTTATATAGACAGGTGTGTTTCTTTCTAAATCATGCCCTAACAATTGAATTTGCCACAGGTGGACTCCAATCAAGTTGTAGTGACATCTCAAGGACGATCAATGAAAATTGGAGTGTCATATACAAAGGGGTGTGAATACTTACGTAAATGTGATTTCCTTTCCAATAAATGTGCTAACATTTCTAAAAACATGGTCATTATGGGGTATTGTGTGTAGATGGGTCTAAAAAAAATCTATTTTTTTTAAATTCAGGCTGTAACATAACAAAATGTGGAATAAGTCAAGGGGTATGAATACTTTCTGAAGGCACTATATTTATCTCTCATGGTCTACATTGACTATTGTAAATATTGCACATTTTAAATCATTATAATTCAAAAAGTATACATAGTATCAAAAATCTGTATATAAGCAATCTAAGTAGGGTCAGTCTGAACATCTCAACGTTGGTTTGGTGTTTAACTTAAATGTTGAAAGAGGAGATAAGTGTAGAATGCTAGATTTTTTTTTTTACCATTGAAGTTTATGGCCCCTTTCTGCCATTGAATTGCATTGGGAGCTCATTTAAATATTATTGTAGTACAAAAAGTATAAATGCTGTCAAAAATATTTTCTCAAGCAATATAAATTGGGACAGTGTACACATTTGGAAGTTGGTTTTGTGTTAACAACTTAAAACGTTTAAGCGCTAGAGTGACTCAAATAAATCAAATAATAATAATAAGACTGTAAGAAATCTAGAGTTGTGCTTGGCTTCAGCAAGCACATCTAATTATAGATATCTATGTTTGGGCCAAATATAGGCCTGTCAGGACTGGACCTGTGTAGATATTGAAATCAGGGCCAGTCCAGACTGGACAAAATCTGAACCAAACATAGATGGCTATGATTGGTTCATGCTTTGTCTGGTCTGGACCAAAAAGAACTGTCCTTGGACGTTGAAATCAAGGCCGGTCCGGACTGCACCAAAAAAAGACATCCAAAAGACGTCGCTGATGGTAAATGCTTAGTGGGTAGTAACTCATATACATTTTTTCTCACAACTCCTGTGTGCTGTTGTAGGTCGACACCCACATCCATGCTGCTGCCTGCATGAACCAGAAGCACCTCCTGCGCTTCATCAAGAAGTCTTACCAGGTGGACGCTGACCGTGTAGTGCAAAACATCAAGGGCAAAGATGTGACCATGAAGGAGCTGTTCGCCAACCTCAAGCTGCACCCCTATGACCTCACTGTCGATTCCCTGGATGTGCACGCTGTGAGTCATACTGTTAGCTAGTTTAGCGATCAAAGGGGGAAAAGCAGTCCTGTGACCACAGGGCAAGTGCGCTCCTACCTCCTGTGTCAAAGGTCCAGACCTCTTGGCAGAAGCCGTTGAAAGGTTACATAGTAAGCTGCATACGGTGAAACTATGCATCTTTGATATTTTGAAACTTTTTCCAATGTGAACACTCCTTGGTCTTACGTGCTTCTCTCTCGCTCATGTCTTAAGGGCAGACAAACCTTTCAGCGTTTTGACAAGTTCAATGCTAAGTACAACCCTGTGGGAGCTAGCGAGCTGCGTGACCTGTACATGAAGACAGAGAACCACATCGATGGAGAGTACTTCGCCAGGATCATTAAGGTTAGACTCAGCTATGGCTTAGTTAGTTCCCTTTTGTAAACATCGCTTGATTACAACCAGCTGATTCTATATTTTTCGCACCCAGGAAGTGGCCTCTGATCTGGAGGATGCCAGGTACCAATACGCAGAGCCACGTCTGTCCATCTATGGCTGCAACCCTAATGAGTGGACCAAGCTCTCAAGCTGGTTCAACAAGCACAGAGTCTTCTCCCCTCAACTCAAGTGGATGATTCAAGTGCCCAGGATCTAGTAAGTTGTATCTCTCTGTTCTTCAGTGAATGTGCTCTACCCTTTTTGCACCCTTTGGCAAGTTTGGCAAACTCAGTATAAAATTCTACTCTTTTAGGGGTACTTGGCCCTCCAAGTAAAAACAAACAATATTTTTTTTAAATGGCTCTCTAAATAATGAAATTTGTACATTTAGAATAAGGTCTGAAGAACATGTTTATTACCATGGCATCTCATGTTTGTAAACTACTAACTGCTCATTCTCTGTACTTCCACCTCAGTGACATCTTCAGAGGCAGGAACTTCGTGCCCCACTTTGGAAAGTTGCTGGAGAACATCTTCCTGCCTGTTTTCCAGGCCACCATCGAACCCCACGCCAACCCTGAGCTCAGCATCTTCCTCAAGCATGTGAGTGAGACTGGCATGAGGAACCAGGGATGAAGGAGTTTTACATTTTAAAGCTGCAATATGCAACTTTTTGTGCATCCTGACCAAATTCACATAGAAATGTGTGTTGTAGATCTGTCATTCTCATTTAAAGCAAGTCTAAGAAGTGGTAGGTATGTTCTATGTGCACTATTTCTGCGCTTACCTTTCTCAAGTTTAGTTTTTTGCGTCTTTTGCTTTCGGTTTTGTAAATCAGCTTCAACCTGAAAGTACAATATTTTTGGTTATGGAAAATATATTTCACAGCGTTTTAGATGTTACAATGATTCTCTACACTATACTTGCTTGTTTTGTCACACAAACTGAAATTAGGCAAACTATTCGAATTTTAGCAACCAGGAGTAGTTCACTCAAATGTCCTAATTCATGATTGTTCTCCAGCCTTGATGGAAATGTTATCAGAAGGTAGGAATTTGAGTTTTAAAATGTGTTTTTTACATTTTCAATCACTTAAAAAAATAAAATAATAGTTTGGTATGATATATGAAGAAAATAATTTGAATAGCAAGGCAATCTCTTCATTCTCCATCTTCCTCTGCTCTGTAGGTGACAGGTTTCGACAGTGTGGATGACGAGTCCAAGCACAGTGGTCACATGTTCTGCACCAAGAGCCCCAAACCAGAGGAGTGGAACATTGCCAAGAACCCCTCCTATACTTACTACATCTACTACATGTATGCCAACATCACTATGATCAACCAGCTCCGCAAGTGAGTATCGCATGTCAAATCACAACCCACTGGGCACACAATGGTTGAACCAACATGGAATAGACGTTGAATTGACATCTGTGCTCAGTGGGAATCCACATGTCCTTCAAGAAATTGTTGCATGAAAAGGAAAATTCAAACATGATACACTCATATCATTGTTTGTTTTGTGTTTTTGTTTGCATTCTAGGGCTAGGGGAATGAACACCTTCCAGTTCAGGCCCCACTGTGGAGAGGCTGGAGCCGTCACCCATCTGCTGGCCTCCTTCATGACAGCTGACAACATCTCTCACGGCCTCAATCTCAAGAAGGTCCGTAGCCTCTCCAAACAAAATGGTCTCCTCTGTTTCTTTGACACTATCAAAACCTAAACACATTACACAACTAACTCCTGTGGTCCTAATGTTGACATTTGTATCTAACCCTCCCACTCAACAGAGCCCTGTGTTGCAGTACCTCTACTTCCTGGCCCAGATTCCCATTGCCATGTCTCCACTCAGCAACAACAGTCTCTTCCTGGAGTATGCCAAGAGTCCTCTTCTGGAGTTCCTCAAGAAGGGCCTGATCGTCTCCCTGTCCACGGATGACCCCATGCAGTTCCACTACACCAGGGTGAGGCCAGACTGGGAGCCCGTCTGGCAGTCTGTGTGTTATGTAGAAAGATATTTACCTGTTTTGGTGCGCTCTTGGTTATTGTTGGTGCATTATGCGCCAATCAACTGGCCCAAGGTTCCATTCAGTTCAAAATGGTAACGGCTGATTTTTAAGCTGATCCTAAATCAGTTATAGAGAGTAATTGAGATGCCAAGCTTACTCTGCTCTGACTGTGTGTCCTCAGGAGCCCCTGATGGAGGAGTATGCCATTGCAGCCCAGGTGTTCAAGCTCAGCACCTGTGACATGTGTGAGATCTCCAGGAACAGTGTGCTGCAGAGCGGCTTGTCTGATGAGGTAAACAACACAAGAGACGACAAACAGGATAGACAATATACTACCTCATAGACTCACAATTTAGCCACACTTTGTAAGACCTGAACCATTATTATTTTACACAAAGACATTATATTTTGTTACTTTACAATCTACATTAAAGTATGAGTTCAATCATAGTATAGACTAGTTGGATGACAGCACTGTAAATAGACTGCCATGTCTAATTGCCATCATAACATCTTCAGCACCAAAACGTGTTGCCTTGGTTTCTTTCTACAGGAGAAGACTCACTTCCTTGGTTCCGACTATCTGAAGGAGGGCCCTGAGGGCAATGACATACGCAAGACCAATGTCGCCCAGATCCGTATGGCCTATCGTTACGAGACACTTTGCTATGAGCTCAACCTTATTAAGGAGGGTCTGAAGACTGAGTGAACAATCTGAGATGTTATGTTTTATGGTGATGGCCCCTGCTAAATGTACCGATTATTTAAGACAACCTTCTTGTGTACTGGCGTTCCCTCCATGGCAAACCACATAATCTATTTATTAGAATACAGCCACCAGCCATCATCTGGTGGCTGTGTGCAACTAATATCAATTTAACACAGTTTGCATATAGTGATTGGTCAGTGCTATCCGGGATCTTTGGGACTTCCTTAACCATAACCCTTACACATTTCAACTTTAAAGGGGTAGGGACATCACAAGAATACCAGTTTGCACGGACCTATAATGATAATCCTGTTTGTGTCTGTTGTATTCTATCTTTTCATTTGATTGGTTTCACTGGCCTTGTACTTGTTTATAAATGTGTGAAAACAATTACTCTTTCTAGATGTGTCATATTGTGGGGGACTCAATTGCAAGAATGATTTGAAAGTAATAAATGTTAAAACAAATATAATTTCATTTCTGTATTAATATTTTTCGTGAAACCAAACCACGACAGAATTGATTTGCTGAAATGTATGCCCTTGCCCTGATTTCTGAGTGGATGCAAATGTCATCGTCCTGTGATTATGTCAATTGGCCTTCTCCTACAAATCAAGACATCCATTCGTTGGATGAGACAGCAGGAGTTGACGACGCCTCTTAGCTCACAGGATTAATATGGAGCCCCCTGAAAAGTTTCTTACTTGCTTCGAGTTGTACCACTAGCTAATATCTCGGTGCCTGCTTAATGTTATTCCTTACTGTCCAAGACTGGTGAACGGTAGTTGGAAGTAAATAGACGTTTTTGCTCTTAAAAGAAGACATGTTGGTGATAGCTAGCTACAGCTAGCTTTAGCGGCTAATCAGCTAAAGGGGAATGTGTGGCAACTAACTAGTGCAATGGAACGCCCGATTTGGAATTCGTCGTGATTTCCTACTGCGAGAAACACTTCTGAGTCAACTAGGACGAAGATTATAGCTAATATTGATGTCTAAAACCAACCACTACAAACAGGGAACAGGTCTAATTTGCCGTTTACGATACTTATTGCTATTAAAGAAGTTGGGATTGCTGCAAGCGACCTCGAGAGAAACCAATTGGAGGTGGGTAATACATATCGCTACGATTCAATGGATTAAAAACAAATAATTTGTCTGAGATTAGGCATTTTGGTTGGTGTCCCACGGTGTCTGGTCTCACATCCAATTAACTGATTTAGCTACAAGTTATCAGTAACTTGTTAACGTGTTGCATTGATGTCACAATCGATGAATTTAACATGAATCTGCTGGTTTAATTGAATGTTCTAACCTCGTCGTGCATGGCATTATTTATTTGTTGAGTTAATCTAGCCTACTACTCAAATGTAATTACATCTGTTGATTAGGTTAATCTTAATTGGATGTAAACAGGACAGTTAATCTCTTCGTATATTTACAGATACATTGTGGCAGGGGTGAGATCAGCAACAGTGTAAGAATTAAAATACATTCCACATGACCTAATATAAATTGCATTGACTGTTTACTGAAACAACCCATCACTCCTTACCCCTTTTGTACTCCACCTAGGGCAAGTTTTATCATGCAGCAATTCTTGACGAGGGCGGTTTATGGTTGTTTTGAAGGTGCAATTAGGTATAATTTATGTTGGTAAGTGATGACGGGCTATTTGGGTCTTGATGATCCCTGTTTGGATTCTACTGGAGTAACATTGTTGTTCGAGTTCCACTGCAAATTTTAAAGGTACCCTGGAATGACAAAATGTCCATCCTTCATGATGGTTCAAACCCCCCAGACTCCTTTTGAATGGGGGAAAAACCAAGAGGTTGATATCTGTGTAACTGCAAATCTAATTATAGCTGGTAAACAATACTGAAACCAAAGCTTCTAAATGGGTGCAAGTCTCCCAAACCGTAATTATGGACAGTCTGCTGATCCTTTGTTTCTTAGTCTCAGGAAACACAGACTAGGCCTTCCTGCATAACACACACAAATAAAGCAAGTGGGTCAGAGTGATAAGTGACAGTTTAAAGTGTAGGATGGGTCCTGGCTATGTGATTCCACTACGTACATTGGATTTAGGTCAAACCAAACAAAAGCGTCATTTGTGGAGCCTGACTGACCTGTCTCTGGTTAAATTTATTCCCCTGCACCCTCCTAGCTGGAATGCAGCACATAGAATCATTATTATCATGAGCATCACTGGAATTTCACCATGTCTCCCTTTTCTAAATGCTTTCAATGTGATGTGCATCGTGTCTAAGTGCTTTGCTTCCAGCAAACAGAGTACAGTAAAGGAAGCAGGAACAGGAGTTTTAATATATTTAGGCAAGATTTCACATAAGGACTTGGGCCTCTCCATACAGTTTGGATGGTGCATACAATGAGGGGGCTGTGCAATATCATAAATATCAGTATTGCATGCCAAACTGTTCAGTTGTAGTTTTAGCGCAAGCTAAATGCATTAATTCACTGTGAGGGACTCAGAATGTCAATGTTTCAATAGTCTGTTCCTATAAAATAATCTACTAGGCCTAAACTAATTAATTTAGCTAAGAGTTTACGGCCATATAGAATATATTTTCCAGTAATAAGACATCACTGTGGCTGTGATGTGGATTTACTGGAATCCTTCATAATTTATCTTAATTGTTTGTGCATGTGAATGCATCAGTGCTCCAATCTTCAGTTAATGTTTATGGCGCGTAGGCCTAGGCATTCTGAAGTCAAGATAAAAATACTTGGAATACCCATCCTGGCATTTTTCCTGATCTACAGAAAGAGACTTTTTGAGATGAGAGTAAATTAGGTTTAATGTTTTAATCTATCATGGTGTTCTGTAATGGGACAGCTGTGGTTAAGGATGGGACAGGGGGATAGCCAAATATGCTGGGGGGGGAAGCAGACTTCACTCTGGCTGCACAAAGCTCCTGTGCCTTGTTCCTGCCGTTGTCTTATTTTCTCCTCCCGGTTTTATTTTTGGCTACTGACCTTGACAGGAGCCTATCCTCTCCAGCTTCCTCTGGCCAAACACATCCCGTACGCCTTCCACTGCCTCAGGAGTGTGCTGTTGAAAGATACAGTGCCTTCAGAAAGTATTCATACCCCTTGACTTATTCCACATTTTGTTGCGTTACAGCCTGAATTCAAAATGGATTAAATATATTTTTTTCACCCATCTACACACACTACCCCCATAATGACAATGTGAAAACATGTTTTTAGAAATTGTTGCAAATGTATTGAAAAGGAAATACAGAAATGTAATTTACACAAGTATTCTCAGCCCTTTGCTATTATACTCCAAATTGAGCTCAAGTGCATCCAATTTTATTTGATCATCCTTGAGATGTTGCTACAACTTGAATGGATTCCACCTGTGGCCAATTCAATTGTTTGGACATGGTTTAGAAAGAAACACACCTGTCTATACAGTTAAAAGTGCATGTTGGAGCAGAAACTATACCATGAAGTCCAATGAACTGTCTGTAGATCACAGAGAGAGAATTGTGATGAGGAATATATCTGGGGAAGGGTATAGAACAATTTCTAGAGTGTTGAAAGTTTCCAAGAGCACAGTGGTCTTCATCATTGGGAAATTGAGAAAATATGGAACTACCTAGACTCTGCCAAGAGCTGGCTGTCCGACCAAACTGAGCAACCGGGCAAGAAGTACATCGCAGAAAGTTTTATACTGTCAAGAGGAGTAAAACAAGGTTGTCCAGTATTGGCATATCTATTTATTATTGCCATCGAGATGTTGGCTGTTAAAATCAGATCCAACAATAATATATTAAGCGATTAGAAATCCAGGGCTTAAAAACAAAGGTGTCATTGTACGCTGATGATTCATGTTTTCTTTTCAATCCAAAATTAGAATCACTCCACAGCCTCATAGAGGATCTAGATACTTTTTCTAACCTCTCTGGATTAAAACCAAATTATGATGTGTACTTACTATATTACGGATCACAAACAGACTCCATCACCTTCTATATTTTGGATCACAAAAAAATTATTTTACATTACCGTGTAGTTTACCAATAAAATGGTCTGATGGGGATGTAGACATACTCGGTATACATATACCGAAAGAAAGAAATGATCTCACTCAATACATTTTTATAGAAATTTAGAATAAATAGATACGTTTTGCTACCATGGAATGGAAAATACCTGTCTATTTGTGGAAAAGCCACCCTCATTAACTCTTTAGTCATATCACAGTGGCCTGCTGGAGGTCATTTTGCAGGGCTCTGGCAGTGCTCCTCCTGCACAAAGGCGGAGGTAGCGGTCCTGCTGCTGGGTTGTGGCCCTCCTACGGCCTCCTCCACGTCTCCTGATGTACTGGCCTGTCTCCTGGTAGCGCCTCCATGCTCTGGACACTACGCTGACAGACACAGCAAACCTTCTTGCCACAGCTCGCATTGATGTGCCATCCTGGATGAGCTGCACTACCTGAGCCACTTGTGTGGGTTGTAGACTCCGTCTCATGCTACCATTAGAGTGAGAGCACCGCCAGCATTCAAAAGTGACCAAAACATCAGCCAGGAAGCATAGGAACTGAGAAGTGGTCTGTGGTCACCACCTGCAGAATCACTCCTTTATTGGGGGTGTCTTGCTAATTGCCTATAATTTCCACCTTTTGTCTATTCCATTTGCACAACAGCATGTGACATTTATTGTCAATCAGTGTTGCTTCCTAAGTGGACAGTTTGATTTACATTTACATTACATTTAAGTCATTTAGCAGACGCTCATATCCAGAGCGACTTACAAATTGGTGCATTCACCTTATGATATCCAGTGGAACAACCACTTTACAATAGTGCATCTAACTCTTTTAAGGGGGGGGGGGGTTAGAAGGATTACTTTATCCTATCCTAGGTATTCCTTAAAGAGGTGGGGTTTCAGGTGTCTCCGGAAGGTGGTGATTGACTCCGCTGACCTGGCGTCGTGAGGGAGTTTGTTCCACCATTGGGGTGCCAGAGCAGCGAACAGTTTTGACTGGGCTGAGCGGGAACTGTACTTCCTCAGAGGTAGGGAGGCGAGCAGGCCAGAGGTGGATGAACGCAGTGCCCTTGTTTGGGTGTAGGGCCTGATCAGAGCCTGAAGGTACGGAGGTGCCGTTCCCCTCACAGCTCCGTAGGCAAGCACCATGGTCTTGTAGCGGATGCGAGCTTCAACTGGAAGCCAGTGGAGAGAGCGGAGGAGCGGGGTGACGTGAGAGAACTTGGGAAAGTTGAACACCAGACGGGCTGCGGCGTTCTGGATGAGTTGTAGGGGTTTAATGGCACAGGCAGGGAGCCCAGCCAACAGCGAGTTGCAGTAATCCAGACGGGAGATGACAAGTGCCTGGATTAGGACCTGCGCCGCTTCCTGCGTGAGGCAGGGTCGTACTCTGCGAATGTTGTAGAGCATGAACCTACAGGAACGGGTCACCGCCTTGATGTTAGTTGAGAACGACAGGGTGTTGTCCAGGATCACGCCAAGGTTCTTAGCACTCTGGGAGGAGGACACAATGGAGTTGTCAACCGTGATGGCGAGATCATGGAACGGGCAGTCCTTCCCCGGGAGGAAGAGCAGCTCCGTCTTGCCGAGGTTCAGCTTGAGGTGGTGATCCGTCATCCACACTGATATGTCTGCCAGACATGCAGAGATGCGATTCACCACCTGGTTATCAGAGGGGGGAAAGGAGAAGATTAATTGTGTGTCGTCTGCATAGCAATGATAGGAGAGACCATGTGAGGATATGACAGAGCCAAGTGACTTGGTGTATAGCGAGAATAGGAGAGGGCCTAGAACAGAGCCCTGGGGGACACCAGTGGTGAGAGCACGTGGTGCGGAGACAGATTCTCGCCACGCCACCTGGTAGGAGCGACCTGTCAGGTAGGACGCAATCCAAGCGTGGGCCGCGCCGGAGATGCCCAGCTCGGAGAGGGTGGAGAGGAGGATCTGATGGTTCACAGTATCAAAGGCAGCCGATAGGTCTAGAAGGATGAGAGCAGAGGAGAGAGAGTTAGCTTTAGCAGTGCGGAGCGCCTCCGTGACACAGAAGAGCAGTCTCAGTTGAATGACTAGTCTTGATTTCACAGAAGTGTGATTGACTTGGAGTTACATTGTGTTGTTTAAGTGTTCCCTTTATTTTTTTGAGCAGTGTACATACATACAGTTGAAGTCGGAAGTTTACATACATTGAAACTCAGTTTTTCACAATTCCTGACATTTAATCCTAGTAAAAATTCCCTGTCTTAGGTCAGTTAGGATCACCACTTTATTTTAAGAATCTGAAATGTCAGAATAATATTAGAGAATGATTTATTTCAGCTTTTATTTATTTCATCACATTCCCAGTGGGTCAGAAGTTTACATACACTCAATTAGTATTTGGTAGCATTGCCTTTAAATTGTTTAACTTGGGTTAAACGTTTCGGGTAGCCTTCCACAAGCTTCCCACAATAAGTTGGAGGAATTTTGGCTCATTCCTCCTGACAGAGCTGTGTAACTGAGTCAGGTTTGTAGGCCTCCTTGCTCGCACACACTTTTTCAGTTCTGCCCACAAATTTTCTATAGGATTGAGGTCAGGGCTTTGTGATGGCCACTCCAATACCTTGACTTTGTTGTCCTTAAGCCAATTTGCCACAACTTTGGAAGTATGCTTGGATTCATTGTCCATTTGGAAGACCCATTTGCGAGACCCAAGCTTTAACTTCCTGACTGATGTCTTGAGATGTTGCTTTAATATATCCACATAATTTACTGCCTCATGATGCCATCTATTTTGTGAAGTGCACCAGTCTCTCCTGCAGCAAAGCACCCACACAACATGATGCTACCACCCCCGTGTTCTTCGGCTTGCAAGCCTCCCCCTTTTTACTCCAAACATAATGATGGTCATTATGGCCAAACAGTTCTATTTTTGTTTCATCAGACCAGAGGACATTTCTCCAAAAAGTATGATCTTTGTCCCCATGTGCAGTTGCAAACCATAGTCTGGCTTTTTTTATGGCGGTTTTGGAGCAGTGGCTTTTTCCTGCTGAGCGGACTTTCAGGTTATGTTGATATAGGACTCGTTTTACTGTGGATATATATACTTTTGTACCTGTTTCCTCCAGCATCTTCACAAGGTCCTTTGCTGCTGTTCTGGGATTGATTTGCACTTTTTGCACCAAAGTACGTTCATCTTTAGGAGACAGAACACATCTCCTTCCTGAGCGGTATGATGGCTGCGTGGTCCCATGGTGTTTATACTTGCGTACTATTGGTTGTACAGATGAACGTGGTACCTCCAGGTGTTCGGAAATTGCTCCCAAGGATGAAGCAGACTTGTGGAGGTCTACAATATTTTTTCTGAGGTCTTGGCTGATTTCTTTTGACTGTGCCTTTAAACAGCTTGAGAACATTCCAGAAAATGATGTCATGGCTTTAGAAGCTTCTGTTAGGCTATTTGACATCATTTGAGTCAATTGCAGGTGTACCTGTGGATGTATTTCAAGCAAACAGGCACTGAGTTTGAAGGTAGGCCTTGAAATACATCCACAGGTACACCTCCAATTGACTCAAATTATGTCTATTAGCCTAAAAGAAGCTTCTAAAGCCATGACATAATTTTCTAGAATTTTCTCAAGCTGTTTAAAGAACAGTCAACTTAGTGTATGTAAATATCTGACCCACTGGAATTGTGATACAGTGAAGTAATCTGTCTGTAAACAATTGTTGGAAGAATTACTTGTGTCTTGCTCAAAGTAGATGTCCTAACCGACTTGCCAAAACTAGTTTGTTAACAAGAAATTTGTTGAGTGGTTGAAAAACGAGTTTTAATGACTCCAACCTAAGTGTATGTAAACTTCTGACTTCAACTCTACATACATACAGTCATGGCCAAATGTTTTGAGAATGACACATTCATTTCCACAAAGTTTGCTGCTTCAGTGTCTTTAGATATTTTTGTCAGATGTTACTATGGAATACTGAAGTATAATTACAAGCATTTCATAAGTGTCAAAGGCTTTTATTGACAATTACATGAATTTGATGCAAAGAGTCAATATTTGCAGTGTTGACCCTTCTTTTTCAAGACCTCTGCAATCTGCCCTGGCATGCTGTGAATTAACTTCTGGGCCACATCCTGACTGATGGCATCCCATTCTTGTATAATCAATGCTTGGAGTTTGTCAGAATTTGTGGGTTTTTGTTTGTCCACCCGCCTCCTTGAGGATTGACCACAAGTTCTCAATGGGATTAAGGTCTGGGGAGTTTCCTGGCCATGGACCCAAAATATTGATGTTTTGTTCCCCAAGCCACTTAGTTATCACTTTTGCCCTATGGCAAGGTGCTCCATCATGCTGGAAAAGGCATTGTTCGTCACCAAACTGTTCCTGGATGGTTGGGAGAAGTTGCTCTAGGAGAATGTGTTGGTACCATTCTTTATTCATGGCTGTGTTCTTTGGCAAAATTGTGAGTGAGCCCACTCCCTTGGCTGAGAAGCAACCCCACACATGAATGGTCTCAGGATGCTTTACTGTTGGCATGACACAGGACTGATGGTAGCGCTCACCTTGTCTTCTCCGGACAAGTTTTTTTCCGGATGCCACAAACAATCGGAAAGGGGATTCATCAGAGAAAATGACTTTACCCCAGTCCTCAGCAGTCCAATCTCTGTACCTTTTGCAGAATATCAGTCTGTCCCTGATGTTTTTCCTGGAGAGAAGTGGCTTCTTTGCTGCCCTTCTTGACACCAGGCCATCCTCCAAAAGTATTCGCCTCACTGTGCGTGCAGATGCACTCACACCTGCCTGCTGCCATTCCTGAGCAAGCTCTGTACTGGTGGTGTCCCGATCCCGCAGCTGAATCAACTTTAGGAGAGGGTCCTGGCGCTTGCTGGACTTTCTTGGGCGCCCTGAAGCCTTCTTCACAACAATTGAACCCCTCTCCTTGAAGTTCTTGATGATCCGATAAATGGTTGATTTAGGTGCAATCTTACTGGCAGCAATATCCTTGCCTGTGAAGCCTTTTTTGTGCAAAGCAATGATAATGGCAAATGTGTCCTTGCAGGTAACCATGGTTGACAGAGGAAGAACAATGATTCCAAGCACCACCCTCCTTTTGAAGCTTCCAGTCTGTTATTCGAACTCAATCAGAGTGATCTCCAGCCTTGTCCTCGTCAACACTCACACCTGTGTTAACAAGAGAATCACTGACATGTCAGCTGGTCCTTTTGTGGCAGGGCTGAAATGCAGTGGAAATGTTTTTGGGGGATTCAGTTAATTTGCATGGCAAAGAGGGACTTTGCAATTAATTGCAATTCATCTGATCACTCTTCCTAACATTCTGGAGTATATGCAAATTGGCATCATACAAACTAAGGCAGCAGACTTAGTGAAAATTAATATTTGTGTCATTCTCAACTTTTGGCCACGACTGTACATTCACTCACTCACTCACTCACTCACTCACTCACTCACTCACTCACTCACTCACTCAGTACCAGTCAAAAGTTTTAGAACACCTACCCATTCAAGGGTTTTTCTTTAATTTTACAACTTTCTACATTCAAAAGGCACTCGCACAACTGAGCTATCTTTTTTGCAGGGACATGGTAACATTTGAATAAGATGAGAAATAAGAAGGAACCCGCAAACTGCTCTTGATAGTATCCCTGCTCTTTAATAAGCTTTACGTATCGGCCTCACGGCCTTCGTCAGAGTTTTTAAATTGTAGAATAATAGTGAAGACATCAAAACACATGGAATCATGTAGTAAACAAAAAAGTGTTAAACAAATCAAAATATATTTTATATTTGAGATTCTTCAAATAGCCACCCTTTGCCTTGATGACAGCTTTAAACACTCTTGGCATTCTCTCAACCAGCTTCAGATGGAATGCTTTTCCAACAGTCTTGAAGGAGTTCGCACATATGCTGAGCACTTGTTGGCTGCTTTTCCTTCACTCTGTGGTCCGACTCATCCCAAACCATCTCAATTGGGTTGTGGTCGGGGGATTGTGGAGGCCAGGTCATCTGATGATGCAGCACTCCATCCCTCTCCTTCTTGGAAAAATAGCCCTTACACAGCCTGGAGGTGTGTAGGTTCATTGTCCTGTTGAAAAACAAATGATAGTTCCACTAAGCCCAAGCCAGATGGGATGGTGTATCGCTGCAGAATTCTGTGGTAGCCATGCTGGTTAAGTGTGCCTTGAATTCTAAATAAATCACAGCAGTGTCACCAGTAAAGCACCCCCACACCATAACACCTCCCCCTCCATGCTTTACGGTGGGAAATACACATGCGGAGATCATCCATTCACCCACCCCGCGTCTCACAGACACAGCAGTTAGAACCAAAAATCTCACATTTGGACCAGAGCAAAGGACAAATTTCCACTGGTCTAATGTCCATTGCTCGTGTTTCTTGGACCAAGCAAGTCTCTTCTTATTCTTATTGGTGTCCTTTAGTAGTGGTTTCTTTGCAGCAATTCAACCATGAAGGCCTGATTCACAGTCTTCTCTTAACAGTTGATGTTGACATGTGTCTGTTACTTGAACTCTGAAGCATTTATTTGGGCTGCAATTTCTGACGCTGGTAACACTAATAAACTTAACCTCTGCAGAGGTAACTCTGGGTCTTCCATTCCTGTGGCGGTTCTCATGAGAGCCAGTTTCATCATGGTGCTTGACGGTTTTTGCGACTGCACTTGAAAAAACATTCCAAGTTCTTGAAATGTTCTGTATTGACTGACCTTCATGTCTTAAAGTAATGATGGACTGTCGTTTCTCTTTGCTTATTTGAGCTGTTCTTATCATAATATGGACTTGGTCTTTTACCAAATAGGGCTATCTTCTGTATACCACCACTACCTTGTCACATAACAACTGACTGGCTCCAACATATTAAGAATGACGAAATTCCACAAATTAACTTTTTAAGAAGGGCACACCTGTTAATTGAAATGCACTCCAGGTGACTACCTCATGAAGCTGGTTGAGAGAATGCCAAGAGTGTGCAAAGCTGTCATCAAGGCAAAGGGTGGCTATTTGAAGAATCTCAAATATACAATATATTTAGTGTTGTTTAAGACTTTATTTTGTGGTTATTACATGATTCCATATGTGTTATTTCAAAGTTTTGATGTCATCTATATTATTCTACGAACCCTTGAATGAGTAGGTGTTCAAAATTTTTTGACCGGTACTGTATATATTTGCAAAAAAATATATGGGGGATTAGAAGTGATGCAGACTTGTATCCCGTTAAATCTGTGGAAAGACTTGATGATTGCTGTTCTCCACCACTCCCCATTTAATTTAACAGAGCTTGAGAAAATATGCAAGCAAGAATGGGAGAAAATCCCCACATCCAGCAAAGCGAATACAGACATTCCAAATCTGAAATCGATGCCACAGGTGCTTCTCCAAAGTTTTGACTCGGGTGTAAATTAGCTTTTCTGTATTTGATTTTCAATAAATTTGCACTTTTCTAAATACATGTTTTTACTTTGTCATTATGGGATATTGTGTGTAGGTGGGTGAGATTATTATTATTTTTTAAATCATTTTGAATTTGGGCTGTAACACAACTTATTCCACTTTGTTAAGTGGCATGAATACTTTCTGAAGGCACTGTAATAGTGTCATCCTCAATAGATACTGCTTTCTCTTCAGAGTGTTGTCTTGACTTGTTTTGAAGTGCTGATGGATGAGTAATAGCTTTTGTGTCCTTTGCTTTGCAGGTCCTTCTTTATGAGGAAAAGAGCAGTCACCGACCCTGTTTAACGGAAGAGGGGTTTAAAAGTAAAAAGGAAACGATAGAAGAAAGACCCCTGTGGATCTCCTTGCTTTCCATAGGCTACTGTGGTTAAACCAGTTGTAGGACAGACTCACTGTTTTTAACAGTGTGTCTATACACCAGGAGGGTCCTCATGCCTCCACCAACTATGCAGTGAGGGTGAGCTGGCAGTGTGCCCCCTCTCACCATGCTGGTTCTGGGCATAGAGCAGGGGAAAGGTGGAGGGGGACGGGGCCGGGCTACTGTGGCCTGGCAGGCCACATCCTCAGTGAAGTCTCTAACCCAGGACCCAGGGAGGCCTACTGTGGCCTGGCAGGCCCCCTCCTCAGGGAAGCCTCTAACCCAGGACCCAGGGAGGCCTATTGTGGCCTGGCAGGCCCCCTCTGGGGAGCCTCTAATCCAGGACCCATCAAGGCCTACTCTGGCCTGGCAGGCCCCCTCAGGGAAGCCTCTAACCCAGGACCTAGGGAGGCCAGGCCTCAACATCAGGCAGAAGATTTCCCAGTGGGAAGGCCTCTGTCAACCAAACGGTGATGGGCAAGCCGAAAGGGTCAAAGCGCATGCACCAGTTGTATCCCGATCTCTTTCAGGGGATGTCCTGGGTAATGGAGTATGTAGCGACAGTTTGGGAGGTGGACCTCACGGCAAAGCCAACCTCTCTAAAGCCAGAAGCCTGGGTTTGGATTTCAGGGAAAACCTACAAGCACGGTGCGGACACAAGGGCATTGGCAGAAAGTCGGATGCCCCTCAGAATCACTCCTGTTTCAGTAAGACTTCAACCACAATACCAGTGTCCAAGCCATTCACAGCGCCTTCGCAAACTCTTACAACAGACACTACAGACATCTTCCAAGTAGAAAGGATCATCCCCACCAATGGTGAACTGAAGGTGGGTAATGTGTTGGAAGTTAAGTGGACCAAACCCCTATGTCTGTCAGTGGATGACCATGGAGAGAGCCTGCCACCAGGTAATTTCTACACCTCAAGGGGCTTCTGGCGGAGGCTGGAGGGAGATGTGTTGTTCTGGGAGAAGGGAAGAAATACCTCAGCAGAGCCTCAGAGTGTTGTGGGTCCAGCGACTCGCCCTCCACCAAAACCACAACGGACATTTCAGTATCAGGGAGGGGACAGCACCCCAGCAAACTGGGTCCAATGGGACAGCAGGATTCCATCTGCCAACCAATCCAACACCAAGTGCAGTGGCATAGCCCAAACACCTAGCTTCCCAGCACCCCTGTGTCCTGTCAGCCGTGGCAATGTGTTTTCCAGACACAGAAAGAACAGGTAAGTTCATGATACTGACACCTCTAGTATAGAGAAGGTTTGGTTTACCATTTTAAAACAGAACATTTTTGGCATCTTACTTTTGCAACGGCTTTAGTCAAGGGAAAATCTGGTTGTTTGTAATACAAAAACATGTTAACAATTATTTGGTGAAAGTTTTTCTCTGTCCTGAGCTATTGTGCTCTCATACAGTGTCCTTAGTTGTAAATTGTTTTATGTTAAGTGAGATGAGAGAGTTTTAGAGGCAAAGTTTGAGTGAGAGAAGGATCAGTCTAGCATTTGGTCGGCCTCCATGTGTGATGACACAGTCTTTGGCAGCATTGCAGACTATTGTCTGGATATGGCCTACTTCCAGAGCAGCCAACTGTCCAGCGGTCACGTTTGTTTTGACACACACACCAGCTCTCACATTGAATTCCACTAATGTAGCCTCCTAATTTTTCTATCAGTTTGCATTCTCTATGAGGGCAATTCCATATGAACACACAGTAAGGTTTCAAAGGACACCAATACTGCCTTTGTAGCATCTACTGATTTATTGTTGTAGTGTCTTAAAGAAGGCCTGGGTAAATGTCACACATTATTTCTCAATAATCATCTTGGATACAGACTTCAATGGTATGCCAAAAACCTACCCCCTAAGGACCTTTTCTATTGATTTAATTCCAGGAAGATCCAAAACATCATACATATCTTTGGGCCAATCTTGAATGGAATTCCCCATGCGTCTTTAGCATAACCATCCAAATTGCTTTCTATTAGGCTTACTCTTGTAACTCTCTTTCCTGCTCTCTCTCTCCGTATTGATCTTAACCCTTAGCCACATGTTGAATTAATTTTTCATTATGCTCTCTGTGCTTCTATTTTACACCCTTTTTTTCTCTCCCTGACGCTCCCTCCTACGGTCTTTATCGCCATCACTAGCCGGCTACCAACCGGTTATTCAACCCTGCACCTTAGAGGCTGCTGCCCTATGTATATAGACATGGTCACTGGTCACTTTAATAATGTTTACATACTGTTTTACTCATTTCTTATGTATATACTGTATTTTACTCAATCCCAGTCTGACATTTGCGTGTCCTAATATTTATATATTTCTCAATTCCATTATTTTAGATTTGTGTGAATTGTTAGATAATACTTCACTGTTGGAGCTAGGAACACAAGCATTTCACTACATTCCGCAATAACATCTGCTAAATATGTGTATGTGACTGATTTGATCATCTTCACTATCAACTTGTGAAAACCCCTCCAATGCCGAGGCCCTTTGGCTGAACGTAAGAGGATAACACATTGAACATCACAATGCAGACTGTGTTTAGGGCGACCCCTGTCTCACATCCCCCTCTCTCCCTCCATTTTTACAGGAAGTCCTTTGAGTTTGAGGATGTGGTACAGTTGACAGCGCAGCAGGGTACACTGGGAAGTGGGGCCAGGCGCTCCGGCCTGTTCCACGCCTTCTCTGACGACAACATTTATGAGGACATTATCTGTGAGTTCACCCCTGACACAAAGTGAAAAATTACACTCCACTTAGGCAGACGGAGTCATCTTACAATTTTAGGAACATTTAGGAACCAATTCTTTCCTAGTCTTACTTCCCATCGTAGTAACCACTGATAAAGAAATGACTGGAATATAGATTTTTCTCCATATTGTCACATCAAGTCCTTTTTAGATCAGTGGTGGATGTGAAAGGAGAGAAATAAAGGCGGCCATTTAAGACCATTCGGACTTAAACATGGACTATTAGCGTATTATGCTGTGTATGTCATCTGTCTCCCTCACCTTTGACCCTGGCCAGCTGGACCCAGAGACAACCCATATGAGGATGTCAAGCTGTCTCCTACTATGTGTCTCCCCATCAGGCGTCCCCGACCCTGGAACATGGCACAGAGAGAGAGCCCTTGCACCCCAAAGGTAGTAATGGAAACTGATTCAAAGGATATTAGATTTCAATTGAGCCCAGTTTGATATGAAAAAACAAACATGCTTTAATCTTTAAATAACCCAGTCCCCTTGTATTCTGTGTCTCAGCTCCCTCCCAAGCCTCTCACGTTGCGAGTGGAGAGGAAGGAAACACTGGCAGCGACACCACCCACCCCTACCTCCCCTACTGAAGCCCCACACAGAACTGCCTTTCCAAAGCGACCCACAACCACCCACAAAACATACAGACTGCCTCAGGTAAACACACACAAGCATTTCATAAGCATTTTATACACAGTGTAAATTGTATTTACCGCAAACTATTAGTTATTTTATTTTGTAATTTTGAGTGGGAATAGCAGCCTAAAATGTTAGTGGTATTGGTCTGTTTGCAAGATTACACATAGAGAAGCCAAGCTAGTGTTAGGCCTACAATCTGTTGTCCATTTGGAGAAACATCTGAGCTTCCTGTATGCTTGGCTCTGGATCCAGGTCACTCATTTTGCTGCTCAAGTTGAAACTTGACTGATGGCCTTATCCAGTCCAAACAGGTACCCATGAGGAAACGTTTTTCAGTGCAACAAGGAAGTTGTGCTTGAATTGCATTTATTGATTCGCTAACTTTTCAGAAAAGTTTGTTGCCAGATCACAAGTATGTCAACAACTATGTGATGATATGTCACATGAATGTGATTTATTTGTATCAGATAAATATACTGAACAAAAATATAAATGCAACATGCAACAATTACAAAGATTTTACTGAGTTACAGTTCATATAAGAAAATCAGTCAATTGAAATAAATGAATTGGGCCCTAATCTATGTATTTCCCATATGACTGGGCAGGGGTGCAGCCATGGGTGGGCCTTGGAGGGTGTAGGCCCATCCATTTGGCAGCCAGGCCCACTCACTGCGGAGCCAGGCTCAGCCAATCAGAATCCGTTTTTCCCCTCAAAAGGGATTTATTTCAGACAGAAATACTCCTCAGCCCACCCCCTCCCGTTCACCCACCCCCTCTCAGACGATCCTGCAAGTGAAGGGGGTCCTGGGCTGGCCTCGTTAAACTTGGTCTGCTGTTGTGAGGCTGGTTGGACGTACTGCAGCTTATGGTAGAGAAATTAACATTCAACTCTCTGGCAACAGTTCTGGTGGACATTCCTGCAGTCAGCATGCCAATTGCACACAATGCCAGATGTTTCAAAACTGCACATTTTGAAGTGGTCTTTTATTGTCCCCAGCACAAGGTGCACCTGTGTAATGATCATGCTGTTTAATCAGTTTATTGATATTCCACACCTGTCAGGTGGATGGATTATCTTGGCAAATGAGAAATGCTCACTAACAGGGATGTAAACAAATTTGTGCACAACATTTTTGAGAAATTAGCTTTCTGGCCTTGTGCAAAATTTGGGGCATTTAAAAAAGAAAAAAAGATTTGCTCAAAAAACATGGCACCAACACTTTACATGTTGCGTTTTATATTTTTGTTCAGTGTATATCTTTGTGTACGTGTTTGTTTGTGTGTGGTTTCTCTGACGCAGTATGTCAATAAGATTCATGTGATCTTTGACGCCAAGCGAGGGCGAAAGAGAGTGAAGAGCCAGGCACAGGGCGGTTCAGCTCGAGGTATGACTGTTATTACCCTCGAACTTGTCTACAAGATGAAGATTAACTGCTTTCTGTAAATACCCAGCAATTCATGAGATGCGTTACATCCCGTCACTGGTACAAATACAATACAAAGACACTCTGTCTCCTATAATGTCTCTTTTTTTCATCCCTTTATTACTCTCTGTCTCTCGCTCTGTGTTTCTATCTCTGTCTGTGTGTTTCTGTTGCGCTCTGTCGCTCTCTCATTTTCTCTTGCGCACTCTCTCTTCTGCTCTGAACAGAGGAGACCAGTGGAACTGAGAGTGACCCAGAGGACAACACTAATGGTACTACTATAGGATTGACCTTCTTCTTGTCAAAAAAGTCCATTCCAAAATCAAAGTTTGGCAGACGTTTTTAGAATGTTGAGATCAGTCAATGTCCCACGCCTTCTACTAAAGTTGTATAGATCAAGCCTCAATCCCAAATTAAGGGGAAAGCACTGTCTAGTTTTTTTCAGGGGGGGGGGGTGCCTTTATTTTTTCTATTCACATTTTATTAGCACTTAATCAAAGCAAGATATAATATCCTGTTCCGTTAGATTCACCTTATCAGATTTTTTACTGTCTCCACTAGGAGGGTCGAGACGCTCGGTCTATGTCCAGTCCACGCTGAAGCGGAGGCCAGGCTACCGCACCCTGGAGAGGGACCTGATCCAACTCCAGCAACAGCAACTCTTCCAGCTCTTTGTGGTTGTGTCACTCAGAAAGAGTTTCCCGGGAAACACCTACGCCCCTGAGATCACGCAACAGTTTCCCAACAAGGTTATTGTCAATTGAAATCAATTAAAGCCAACCTCTTTCAGGTGGGGGGCAACGGAGCTTGGTGGCGGAACACACTTATACAAAACATGTTTATAGGGGAAACCATGGATGGGCTCAAAGGAACCCCAGAATGTTTTGAGTTGCCTTTGTTTTTTGTAACCATTGTATTTCTCTTTACTTTTTCCTGTTTTGCGGGCCAGGGAATAAAATGAGTCTATAAAATGAGTCTCTCCTTTCTTTACTGTGTAGTTTGCGAAGTCTTCTCGTCACTCCCGTGAAGCTGAAGATCGGCTGAAGGCCATCCCCAAGTTTTGCTTCCCAGACTCTCAGGACTGGCGGCCATCTGGAGACCTGCCCAGGTAAGCTGCTGTTACATTCACATTGTGGTCACAGTATGTAGCAGTGGTGTACAATAAGGATATTCATATAAGGGTGCTGAAACAACCACTTTAATATAAGTATTGAAACGGGTCAAAACTTTAAAAGTAGCAAGTTTTTTTTGTTGTAATAATCACTGTGCTAGAATGAAATATGATCTGAGAATAAAATGAAAGTTATGTTAAATGAAAGGTTGAACATCTAGTGAGTCAGACAAAGAAAAACATGATTGCAGTTCATATGCCATGCTTTGTTTTCTTCCCAGGGAGTCTGCCCTAGAACACTGCTTAACTCTACTACAATGTGTATCCCTGTCATATTCTCTATGCTTCTGTCTCTAGTGAAACTTTCTCTTTTGTCTTGACGGGAGAGGATGGCAGCCGTTGGTTTTGTTACTGTCGTAAGATCCTGGTGAGTGTGTGTGTGTCATTACGTTTTGTGTGTGTCTGCCTATGCATGTGACAACTTGGCAGTAAAGTGCTTACTCAACATCTAGGATATACTCCATCTGAATCGTAGGCCATAAAACCTCAATCAATGAGCCTAACTAAAAAGAATTTCACATTTTGTTCGAATGTTAAATTGTAGATGAATGTTAGATTTGTGTTTTTTGAATGCATTGCACAATGCAATGTTTCTGTTATCCCCCAGAAAGCCAGCATTGATATAGCCTTTCAATAACATTATTGACACTGAATGTCAGGATTGGTTTTCACGCTCTTCTCTGTGTTGATTTGTTCCATTTAGCCCTGTGGAAAGGGGAAGAGACTGCCTGAAGTTCACTGTATTGTAAGCAGACTGGGCTGCTTCAACCTGTTTGCTAAGGTAACCGGCAGTCTGATTAAACTCTTCATATATAATGCATTTTAGCTTGCTTGTGCACATTGAAAAGGGTTGAAACTAAATCCTGTAAAAATGTCCCAAGCTAATCAGAAGGGTGAGTTTTGAGAAGGATAATTGATATATTTAACGATGTGTTATTATGTACCACCCAATGTTTTAGTCGGTGCAGGTGAGAGGGGACAGGTGTGACTGTAGTGTAAATAAAAGGTGAAGAAAGCAGCTAGTATTTAATGTAGTCCTGGTGTATTCCCTTGTTGATACCTGTCATCAGGATAGTCTTTGTGTTTAGGGGTGTAGTTATGGAGTTATACTGGGTGCGTCTTTGTGTGCGTGTGGGTGGGTGTGTTTTCAGATCTTGGAGGAGGTAGAGAGGCGCAGGGAGATCTGTCCTGCCCTGGTGTCCCCCTTCATGCGTAGCGTCATGGAGGCTCCTTTCCCTGCCCCTGGACGCACCATCACAGTCAAGAGCTTCCTCCCAGGCTCAGGAAATGAGGTAACACAATCACAACTAAGAGGAAGTCACCCTAGGACTATAGGAAAATAGTTACTACAGGATGTTAAGAGAAGTAACAGTTCCTACCTAGCTCTTTATTACGGACACTGTCAACAACACCTGCAATCATGTGCAATGTCTCTGCCCAGCAACCAACTGTTGTACGAGCAATAGCCAACCGTGGTGTGTGTGTGGTCAGGTGCTGACTCTGTGCCGGCCGGTGGACTCGAGGCTGGAGCACGTGGACTTTGAGAGCCTGCTGCAGTGCCTGAGCGTTGGGAGACTCCTGCAGGTGTTTGCCTCTCTACTACTGGAGAGGAGGGTCATCTTTATCGCTAACAAACTCAGGTGATGAGTTTCCTCTAGTACACACAGCTTCACTGGCATCTCCAGCTTGACTGGAGACAGTGGGAGGGCAGGTACTGCAGAGTACTGGTTCAGGGTGGAATGTATTGTTTGCTTTGCTCTTCTGTTGGTCGGTGTGAAAGTGCTGTGTGTAAGTTTTCATAAGTACATAGTGTAGTCCGAGTTAATTGTATTGAATAGACTGTATGGACTCTATCTTTGACATACCTCTTCTCTGGAATTTAACATTTTCATCCCTTTCTCCTCTCTTCAGTGTGCTGTCTCGTTGTGGCCATGCTGCGCTGGCGCTGCTCTACCCGTTCACATGGCAGCATACTTTTGTGCCTGTGCTACCCGCCAGCATGCTGGACATCAGCTGCTCTCCCACTCCCTTTCTCATGGGGGCGCTGGCGCCCTGCTTGCCTGAGCTGCTGGAGCTGCCCATAGAGGAGGTAAGTGACAAAGCTCACCATCTGATTCCCAGTGGCTAGTCACTAGATGGCCATGCTACAAAGGACAGCATTTTCGATTTCATCAGAATTGATGAGGAAGTACATGAGTGATTAGTTCATTGATAAAGGGTTAATGTTAGGGTTATTTAGTGTTCTGTCGCACACAATGGTTTATCAGAATTAAAAGTATTTGTGCCACCTAGTGGTAGTTTTATAAACGTCATTACAGTAAGACTAACAAATAACTGGAGTATCAAACTTCAAATAGTTCCTAACAGTTAATGGTAGACAGTCCCTGATGTCTAATTTGAAGCCCAATACTTTGACCTGCTTTCCTGTTGTCATTGATATTTTCTATGTTCTCTCTCTGTTTGCATTCTAGGTGCTTATTGTAGATTTATGCGCAGACAAGTTTGTCAAACAGGTGTGTACATTTTACATTTTAGTCATTTAGCAGATGCTCTTATCCAGAGCGACTTACATTATTGAGTGGATACATTACTTTTTCCTGTACTGGTCCCCTGCGGGAATTGAACCCACAACTCTGAGCAAGTGCCATGCTCTACCAACTGAATTGTATTTAATTGCGACTCATGAAAGATGGGTGTGGTTCCAAAACATGACAAGTGACTAGGACATGAGGAAGACTTTATCTGTGCATGTCTGCTCTCCGTCCTTTTCCTGGGATTGTCTTTTGAAGTGACATTGTTAAATTTGTATTTAACGAGGTAAGTTAGTTAAGAACAAATTAGTATTTACAATGACGGCCAAACCAGGACGACGCTGGGTCAATTATGCGCCGCTCTATGGGACTCCAAATCACAGCTGGTTGTGATACAGCCTGGAATCGAACCAGGGTCTGTAGTGATGCCTCTAGCACTGAGATGTGGTGCCTTAGACCGCTAAGCCACTCGGGAGTTTAATATCATACTACACTATGCCAGAGCTTGAATTTCTCTTGGATGTAGTCCAAGTTCATATAGTGAGAATATTAAAGGGATTATCCACACCCAGAAATAAAAATAATGAAACTCCTGTCAATTTGATGAACGCCAATGTTCTATCAGTGAGAAAAATAACAATTTCCCCCCTGATTTAACTTCTAAGTGGTCCATCTGTAAAGTCTGGAAATTGTGTAGGAATGCGTTATGCAGTGCATTCTGAAAGTATTCAGACCCCTTGATGTTTTTTTACATTGTTACGTTACAGCCTTATTCTAAAATGGATTACATTTACAATCTACAGACAATACCCCATAATTCAGACCCTTTGCTATGAGACTTGAAATTGAGCTCAAGTGCATCCTGTTTCTATTGATCATCCTTGATGTTTCTACAACTTTATTGCAGTCCACCTGTGGTAAATTCAATTGATTGGACATGATTTGGAAAGGCACACACCTGTCTATATAAGGTCCCACAGTTGACAGTGCATGTCAGAGCACAAACCAAGCCATGAGGTCAAAGGAATTGTCCGTTGAGCGCCGAGACAGGGTTTTGTGGAGGCACAGATCTGGGGAAGGGTAACAAAACATTTCACAAGCATTGAAGGTCTGCAAGAACCCTGTGGCCTCTATCATTCATAAATGAACGTTTGGAACCACCAAGACTCTTCCTAGCGCTGGCAGCACGGCCAAACTGAGTAATCGGGGGAGAAGAGCCTTGGTAAGGGAGGTGACCAAGAACCCGATGGTCACTCTGATAGAGTTCCTCTGTGGAGATGGGAGAACCTTCCAGATGGATAACCATCTCTGCAGCACTCCACCAATCAGGCCTTTATGGTAGAGTGGCCAGATGGAAGCCACTCCTCAGTAAAAGGCACATGACAGCCCGCTTGGAGTTTGCCAAAATGCACCTAAAGGACTGACCGTGAGAAAGAAGATTCTCTGGTCTGATGAGACCAAGTTTGAACTATTTGGCCTGAATGCCAAGCGTCACATCTGGAGGAAACCTGGCACCATCCCTGGGGTGAAGCATGGTGGTGGCAGCATCATGCTGTGGGGATGTTTTTCAGTGGCAGGGACTGGGAGACTAGCCAGGATCGAGGGAAAAAATACATGGATCCTTGATGAAAACCTGCCCCAGAGCGCTCAGGACCTCAGACTGGGGCGAAGGTTCACCTTCCAACAGGACAACAAACCTAAGCACACAACCAAGACAATGCAGGAGTGGCTTCGGAAGAAGTCTCTGAATGTCCTTCCTTGAGTTGCTTAGCCGGAGCCCGGACTTGAACCCGATCTAACATCTCTGGAGAGAACTGAAAATAGGTGTGCAGCAACGCTCCCCATCCAACCTGACAGAGCTTGAGAGGATCTGCAGAG
The DNA here is from genome assembly GCF_045679555.1 of Salvelinus alpinus. NCBI lineage: Eukaryota > Metazoa > Chordata > Actinopteri > Salmoniformes > Salmonidae > Salvelinus > Salvelinus alpinus. Next base: position 19,951,706 of record NC_092113.1, read on the forward strand.
AAGAATGGGAGATACTCCTCAAATACAGGTGTGCCAAGCTTGTAGCGTCATACCCAAGAAGACTTGAGCCTATAATCACTGCCAAAAGTACTGAGTAAAGGGTCTGAATACTTATGCAAATGGGATATTTCAGTTTATAAAAAAATAAAAACCAGTTTTTGCTTTGTCATTATGAGGTATTGTGTGTTGATGGATGAGGGGTAAAAAAAACAATTTAATCCATTTTAGAATAAGGCTGTAACTAAACAAAATGTGGAAAAAGTCAAGGGGTCTGAATACTTAATAAATGCACTAAGTAATAGTTGCTATGGAGTTTCGCTTCCTTTTCTCACTGAGATCCTATTGGGCCGCTGATATTGAATGCTAGTTTCTATGACGACACCATTCTGTATACTTTTGGCCCTTCTTTGGACACTGTGTTAACTAACCTCCAGATGAGCTTCAATGCCAACTCTCCTTCCGTGGCCTCCAACTGCTCTTAAATGCAAGTAAAACTAAATGCATGCTCTTCAACCGATCGCTGCCTGCCTGTCCAGCATCACTACTCTGGACGGTTCTGACTTAGGTATTTGTAGTTGTCCACATATTCTAAGTGTCTGGCTAGACTAAACTCTCCTTCCAGACTCACATTAAGCATCTCCAATCCAAAATTAAATCTAGAATCGACTTCCTATTTCACAACAAAGCCTCCTTCACTCATGCTGCCAAACTTATCCTTGTAAAACTGACCATCCTACCGATCCTTGACTTCGGCGTTGTCATCTACAAAATAGCCTCCAACACTCTACTCAGCAAATTGGATGCAGTCCATCACAGTGCCATCCATTTTGTCACCAAAGCCCCATATACTACCCACCACGGCAAATGTACCCTCTCGTTTGCTGGCCCTCGCTTCCATACTCGTCGCCAAAACCACTGGCTCCAGGTCATCTGCAAGTCTTTGCTAGGTAAAGCACTGCCTTATCTCAGCTCACTGGTCACTATAGCAGCACCCACCCATAGAACGCGCTCCAGCAGGTATATCTCACTGGTCACCCCCAAAGCCAATTCCTACTTTGGCCGCCTTTCCTTCCAGTTCTCTGCTGCCAATGACTGGAACGAACTGCAAAACTCACTGAAGCTGGAGACTCATACACCCTCACTAGCTTTAAGCACCAGTTGCCAGAGCAGCTCACAGATCACTGCACCTGTACATAGCCCATCTGTAAATAGCCCATCCAACTACCTCATCCCAATACTGTATTTGCACCCCAGTATCTCTACTTGCACATTCATCTTCTGCACATCTATCCCTCCAGTGTTTAATTGGTATATTGTAATTACTTCGCCACCATGTCCTATTTATTGCCTTACCTCCCTTATCTTACCTCATTTGAACACATTGTATATAGACTTTTTCTACTGTATTATTGACTGTATGTTTGTTTATTCCATGTGTAACTCTTTGTTGTTGTATGTGTCGAACTGCTATGCTTTATCTTGGCTAGGTCGCAGTTGTAAATGAGAACTTGTTCGCAACTAGCCTACCTGGTTAAATAAAGGTGAAATAAAAATGATACATTTTTTAAATTGGAGAATCAATGATGCACAGTATATGGGTAGCCAGCTGCCTTGTTTCACGTCATTAGTGGAACAAGGCAGCTGGGTACACCATGTCATTTCAACGTGGATAATAGGGTAATATTTGGTTGACGTTGATAAATGAGATTACAACCTACATTCACCCACTCAAAAAGACTGCCAAAAGTATAGGTATTACTATGCTTTCAACCATCTACAAGCACAACCAAAATCAAATCAAACTTTAAATGCACTTCAAATAACTGTTCATTTGATTTAGCCCTATTCTTTAACTTAGATTTTTGGTTGAGATGGAAATGTGAATCAACATAAATTATTAATTTGTAGACCAAATGGAATTAAAGCCAAACTAAGTCAGTGGCACAGATGTAAATATCAATACAGAAGATATATCTCCTTGAAATTTTGATATTTGGTTGCGTTGACAAACGCAATTCAATATCATTACATTTTAAATCAACCAGAGTTTGAAACCCTAGGCCTATTCTATTATCTATTTTTAGTTTAATTCTAGGTTGAACTGAAACAATGGCTGTTGATGACTTTGCAAATGCTATACAAGCTTAAACATTGATATATGAGTGAAAGTATGGTCACATTTCATTTGCTCTGTTAAACCTACCCTTTGGAATGACTTCGATAGCAACAGTGAATCTACAGTACACTGAACAAAAATATAAACGCAACATGTAAAGTATTGGTTTCATGAGCTGAAATAAAAGATCCCAGAAATGTTCCATATGCACAAAAAGCTTATTTTGCTCAAATTTGGTGCACAAATGTATTTACATCCCTGTTAGTGAGCTTGTCTCCATTGCCAAGAAAATCCATCCACCTGACAGGTGTGGCATTTCAAGAAGCTGATTAAACAGCATGTTCATGAAGCAGGTGCCCCTTGTGCTGGGGACAATAAAAGGCCTGTGACAGCTGATGAAACTGATGAAACTTTGCACAATCAAAGATTTTCTGCACAAACCGTCTCAGGGAAGCTCATCTGCGTGGTCATCGTGCTCACCAGGGTCTTGATCTGACTGCAGTTCGGTATTGTAACCAACTTCGGTGGGCAAATGCTCAACTTTGATGGCCACTGGCACACTGGAGAAGTGTGCTCATCATGGATGAATCCCGGTTTCAACTATACCAGGCAGATTGCAGACACCGTGATTGGAGTCGTGTGGGTGAACGGGTTTGCTGATGTCAGCTTTAAACAGAGTTGCCAAATGGTGAGGTTATGGTATGGGCAGGCATAAGCTACGGACAATTAACACAATTGCATTTTATCGTGACGAGATCCTGAGGCCCATTGTCGTGCCATCCATTGAAGAAGAGTGGGACAACATTCCACAGGCCACAATCAACAGCCTTATCAACTCTATGTGAAGGAGATCTCGTGCTGCAAATGGTCACACCAGATACTGACTGGTTTTCTGATCCATGCCCCTACCTGCGACCAACAGATGCATATCTGTATTCCCAGTCATGTGAAATCCATAGATTAGGGCCTAATGAATTTATTTAAATTGACTGATTTCCTTAACCTCACTAGGGTATGCGTCCCACCTCGTCAACAGCCAGTGAAACTGCAGCGCGCCAAATTCAAAACAACAAATCCCATAATTAAAATTCCTCAAACATACAAGTATTTTACACCATTTTAAAGATACACTTGTTGTAAATCCAGCCACAGTGTCCGATTTCAAAAAGGCTTTACGACGAAAGCACACCAAACGATTCTGTTAGGTCAGAGCCAAGTCACAGAAAAACAGCCATTTTTCCAGCCAAAAAGAGGAGTCACAAAAAGCAGAAATAGAGAAAATGAATCACTAACCTTTGATCTTCATCAGATGACACTCATAGGACTTCATGTTACACAATACATGTATGTTTTGTTCGGTAAAGTTCATATTTATATCCAAAAATCTCAGTTTACATTGGCGCGTTATGTTCAGTAGGTCCAAAACATCCGGTGATTTTGCAGAGAGCCACATCAATTTACAGAAATAGTCATAATAAACATTGCTAAAAGATACAACTGTTATGCATGGAATTTTAGATCCACTTCTCCTTAATGCAACCGCTGTGTCAGATTTCAAAAAATCTTTACGGAAAAAGCACACCATGCAATAATCTGAGTACAGCGCTCAGACAAAAACAAACCATACAGATATCCACCATGTTGTGGAGTCAACAAAAGTCAGAAGTAGCATTATAAATATTCACTTACCTTTGATCTTCATCAGAATGCACTCCCAGGAATCCCAGTTCCAAAATAAATGTTTGATTTGGTTGATGAAGTCCATCATTTATGTCCAAATACCTCCTTTTTTTCTGCGCGTTTAGTACACAATCCAAACTCACGAGGCGCGGGCAAGTCCAGGCGAAAGTTCCGACAAAGTCATATTCCAGTTCGTAGAAACATGTCAAACGAAGTATAGAATCAATCTTTAGGATGTTTTATCATAAATCTTCAATAATGTTCCAACCGGAGAATTCCTTTGTCTGTAGAAATGCAATAGAACGCAAGCTAACTCTCACGGGAGCGCGCGTGATCAGCTCATGCCACTCTGGCAGACCTCTGACTCATTCAGCTCCCATTCCCCCCTCCTTCACAGTAGAAGCATCAAAAAAGGTTCTAAAGACTGTTGACATCTAGTGGAAGCCTTAGGAAGTGCAATATGACCCCATAGACACTGTATATTCGATAGGCAATGACTTGAAAAACTACAAACCTCAGATTTCCCACTTCCTGGTTGGATTTTTTTCTCAGGTTTTGGCCTGCCATGTGAGTTCTGTTATACTCACAGACATCATTCAAACAGTTTTAGAAACTTCAGAGTGTTTTCTATCCAAATCTACTAATTATATGCATATTCTAGCTTTTATGGCTGAGTAGCAGGCAGTTTAATTTGGGCACGCTTTTCATCCAAAATTCCGAATGCTGCCCCCTACCCTAGTGAAGTTAAATGAACTGTAACTCAGTAAAATGTTTGAAATTGTTGCTTTTTACATTTTTCATCAGTATATTTAGTTGAGTGGAGATCTCAATAATTCTCACGATAACATAATGGTAATCATCAGCGACACAGCTAAGGCCTAGGGTTTCAAGTCTAGGTCCAAGAGGATCCTAAATAGCCCCGCTATTGTAATTTATTGCTGCTTTTTAATTATTTGTTATTCTTATCTCTTTTTTTTATTTTTTTATTTTATGGTATTTTCTTAACTGCATTGTTGGTTAAGGGCTTGTAAGTAAGCATTTCACTAAGGTCTACACCTGTTTTGTATTCGGCGCATGTGACAAATAAAATTTGATTTAAACTGGGATGGATTAAAACCCTGGATGGGAGACCAAAGGGTAGCTGTAGATAGGTAAATTCTTCAGTAGGAGGTGCTGTCCAGCATATTGTATTTTTTTTTCATGTAGTGGATATAATGTTAAAGATCTGACATTGTTTTAAAGATACAAATTCAACCTATATTGAAATTTGGTTACTATGAAGACACAATCCTGTGGTTGAAATTTCACCCTCAACAGTTTCAAATTCAATTCCCCATAATGTGGAATTATGTTTTGACAAAAAGCTGAAAGTGTCTAAATATTCAACCCCTTTGTTACGGCAAGCCTATTAAGTTCAAATAAAATTGTATTTGTGACATGCGCCGAATACAACAGGTGTAAACCTTACAGTGAAATGCTTACTTACAAGCATATCAAATTGTATTGGTTACATACACAAGCCCTTAACCAACAATGCAGTAACCAACAACATTGATTACTTTTTTTCAAATCCAATGTATTTGTCACATGCGCCGAATACAACAGGTGTAAACCTTTCCGTGAAATGCTTACTTACAAGCCCTTAAGCCCTTAACCAACAATGCAGTAACAGACAACGTTGATTACTTTTTTTCAAATCCAATGTAGATTTCACAGCCACATTGACAAATTACGTTGAAACATTGCTTCAACCAGTTTGTGTCCAGTGGGAGGTTCTCTTGCATGATGTGAGTTGCCCTGACCTCTTAACTACTCCTTGTTTCTCAGCTTGGTGATGAGGACTGTATCTTGCCCAGTAAGCTTCAGGCTGCACTGCAGCAGATCCTGGAGGAGAGAGGGCAGATACTACGGCAAGACGGAGACTGCACAGGTTTGCACAGCCAACTATTACCTTAAAATGGCCTTGTAGCCAAAACATTGATGAAACAATGTCTTGTCTCCCTGTCCAGGTTGGATAAAGTGTAATTGTGTAGAAAGACATTTCTTAAAGCTTTTTTTACTCGCCTCTCCATTTTGACACCATCTACTTTTATAAGTGACTATCCCCCTCCCTACCATCTGTCCATGCAGGCCAGCAGTGTGAGCTGAGCTCCCTGGTGTCGGAGGCCTTTGTGCATTTCTTCGTGGAGCTAGTGGGCCACTATTCCCTCCACATGTGCGTCAGCGGGACCCGGGAGCTGCAGAGGGAGAGCTTCTGTAAGTCCCACCCCTCCCGTGGGGCCCGCCAGTTCCTGCAGCTCTTCATGGACACGCAGATGTTCTCCGGCTTCATCCACGACAAAGAGTTGCGCAAGGGAGGGGGCAAAGGTCAGGGAGTGGCCTATCAGTGGCCCTGTTGTTGCAATACTTTGAGAATGCATTCTTCCTTCCTCTAAGTAATCACCTCTTACCAAAATGTATTTTCTTGTGGACCTTGTACTAAGCTTTTCTCCCCCTCCCACAGGGCTTTTTGAAGTTAGAGCTGCAGAATATTTGGCTTCAAACCCGGAGTCTGAATCTAGCGGGTTCCTCAAGGGACTCAAGGGAATTGGTTAGTATTGCTCCATTCACAACATCCAATTAAACAAATATGACTTTTACTGTCAAGAGTTAAATAATTTTGTCAATTTTATTTTCAGGGATGAAATTCCTACAGAAGAAGTGACAGACAGTCAGCAGTCTGGTTGAAAATGCTTCTGTAAGAGAGGATGAGAGCCATCTGCCAGATTGGCCGAGACACATGTGCTATGATGTTACAGCTATATAGATATGTACATGACTCGACCAGGACATAACGGTGTTGGGCACAGAGGTCCACAGTCCTAGATAGAGAGCTCTCTGCTTGAGACATAACCAGTCTCTTCGTATTGCCCTGAATGCATTCCAAGCCGGAGTGAAGTGCAATTGTAATTGGAGGAAAACTGGAAATGTGCATTTCTGACCAAACAAACTTCGATGAAGACTTTTGAGATGTCAGAAGAAAGGCAGGAGCAAACACTATGTACTTGTGAAATGCACATTTCAGCTACAGGACTCGGTATTAACTTAACAGATGTTGTGCCATGATAAACTAACCCACGCGTTTTTGTGTTTTTGCTAGTATTTTTTGAATGTTCGTTTTAGCCAAGTCTTAAGTGTTTGGTCTCCATATTATGGATATAATGTTATTTTTAAGTTTAGTTTTGAACTCGTGTCTAGTTGGAAATTAATAAGTAAGGCTACTCTTGATACCCTTCTGCACTCTGCTACAGAACAATGTAAGAATAATGATTTTTATTATGTGCATGATTGTTACTTTAAATATGACATGACATATTTAAAAAAAAAAATCAATTGAGGTTAATGTATGTTGTCTCTGACATTTTGATGGCCTTGACAAATCTTCCAAGTAATGTTTGGATCATTAGGATAATACATTACAATTCACATTTCTCACCGATTTTGAATTTTGTAAAGCTTATTCTGTAACTAAATATTTTGTTTACAATATTTTAGCTACTTTTCATGCATATTTTTGCATTTTGAACTTAAATTGAGATTGTATGAGCCTGTTTGGATACCCTTTCCTCAGTCATTTGATAAGACAGGTGAAAGCACATATTGAACTGGACCACCTTGACTAAGGATGTGATTTTGAAGGATCAGAACTGAGTCTTAATCTCATGTATCCAACATTCCAATGCACAAAGTTTGCTAAAAACGTTTTTGATGTTCTCATGTGGGTTTTAAAAAGTCACAACTAGAGACCAGAAACTAACTAGTCACACCTCCTTCCTATTGACTGGAGTTGCATACTTAGTACCTTCAGAAAGTATTCACACCCCTTGACATTTCACATTTTGTGTTACAGCCTTAATTTTAAATGGATTAAACTGTCTTTTTTGGGGGGGGGGGGTCACTGGTCTACATACAATACCCCATAATGTGGAATTATGTTTTTAGTATTTTTTACAACTTGATGAAAAGCTGAACATGTCAAGTATTCAACCCCTTTTTTATTAAGTTCAAATAAAAGTGTATTTGTCGAATACAACAGGTGTAAACCTTTCTGTGAAATGCTTAATTACAAGCCCTTAACCAACAATGCAGATTTTTAAGTAACAAAATATTTGTTACTTTAAATATGGCATGATATATACAATTCTAAAAAGTAACAAAATAACAAGAATGAGGCTATATACAAGGGTACCGAGTCAATGTCAGGGTACAGGTTAGTCGAGGTAATATGTTCAGGAGTAAAAGTTTGCTTAACAAGTCACACAATAAGTTGCATGGACTCACTCTGTGTGCAATAAGTGCTTAATATGATTTCTGTATGACTACCTCATCTCTGTACCCTACACATACAATAAATTATCTTTAAGGTCCCTCAGTCAAGCAGTGAATTTCAAACACAGATTCAACCACAAGACCAGGGTGGTTTTCCAATGCCTCGCAAAGAAGGACACCTATTGTTAGATGAGTAAAAAAAAAAAGCAGACATTGAATATCCCTTTGAGCATGGTGAAGTTATTAATTACACTTTGGATGGTGTATCAACACACCCAGTCTATAAAAAAATACAGGCGTCCTTCCTAACTCGGTTGCCGGAGAGGGAAGAAACCGCTCAGTGATTTCAACATGAGGCCAATACGGACTTTAAAACAGAGTTTAATGGCTGTGATAGGATGAATCAACAACATCCTCGTTACTCCACAATACTATCCAATTTAAAGAGTGAAAAAAAGGATGCCTGTTCAGAATAAAACATTTCAAAACATGCATGCTATTTGTAACAAGGCACTAAAGTAATACTGCAAAAGATGTGGCAAAACAATACATTTTTTGTCCTGAATACAAAGCGTTATGTTTGTGGCAAATACAATACATTACTGAGTACCACTCTCCATATTTTCAAGCATAGTGGTGGCTGCATCATGTTGAGTATGCATGTAATCGTTAAGGACTGGGGTGTTTTTCAGGATAATAAAGAAATGGAATAGAGCTAAGCACAGGAAAAATCCTAGAGGAAAACCTGGTTGTCTGCTTTCCACCAGACACCGGGAGACAAATTCACCTTTAAGTAGGACAATAACCTAAAGGCCAAATCCACACTGGAGTTGCTTACTAAGATCGTGAATGTTCCTGAGTAGTTCAGTTACAGTTTTGACTTAAATCTACTTGAAAATCTATGGCAGACCTGAAAATGGTTGTCTAGCAATGATCAAGAACCAATTTAACATATCTTGAAGAATTTTGAAAACAATAATGGGCAAATGTTGCACAATCCAGCTGTGGAAAGCTCTTAGACACTTACCCGGGAAAGACTCACAGCTGTAATCACTGCCAAAGGTGCTTCTACAAAGTATTGACTCAGGTGTGAATACTTACTTAAATTAGCTAAATTTGCAAAAATGTCAAAAAAACATGTTTTCACTTTGTCATTCTGAGGTATTGTGTGTAGATGGCTGAGTTGTTTTATTGAATCCATTTAGAATTCAGGATGTAATAACAAAATGTGGCATAAGTCAAGGGGTATGAATAATTTCTGAAGGCACTGTAAAATGTGTATCTCAACAGGTACAATTTTGAACTATTGTACATTTTTTAAATATTTTTATAAATGTGAAATGTCCACCATACATGTCAAAATAAATGTGAAATGTTAGTTTGGAATTCATTCACGACTCCACTACTTCAACACGTTGGTCTCCCTGTGTCAAGTCAGGTGAGTTATGTATTTTCTTTCCTAATGTTGTGCCATTTTTGTGGTAATTAGTCCTAGGAACCTAAGATATTACCTGATAAACACCAAATTCAGGATGCAAATGGCATGTGTTGAAAGATGTATTATTAGCTATGTTACATAATTATGAAATAGTAATTTTAGTGCGCCCCTTACGCCCCAATGCGTAAGGGGCGCTATAAAATCAAGGGCCATAAGACACCAACGAAAAATACGCTCAGCCTCCCGGAAGACGGCAGGAGCGACTCGCTGCGTTGTTTTGCTGCTGAGACAACTAGCTAGCTAGCAATCCATCCATCCAGCGGTGCTAGCAAACAAACAATAAACTGAATATGGCTGGAACTTCTTCAGTAGCTGGTGAAGTATTTGTCGATGCCCTACCGTATTTTGACCAGGGTTATGATGCAGCGGGCGTTAGAGAGGCGGTAAGTATCTGCTCCATACATAGCTACCTGTTGCAAACTAGCTAGCATCAGACATGAGCTAGCTGAGAAACGTGCAACTCAGTTCTCTTAAAGCTATTCAAAATATACAATATAGAAAAAGAGTAAATAACGGAGTATACAAACAGTCCAGGGACTAAACAAATGTATATAAAGACCATTATATCAAGTTGATTGCTTTTTTTGTTAAATTATTTATATATTCAAATTCATTCTCACAGTTTCCGACTCCTGTACATTTATGAATATAGAATTTAGCTCATAACTGTGGTTGATTAAGAAGAAAGGCTTCGTATAGTTTTTGCTATACTTTGTAAAACCAAAAATCACATTTTCAGTATCGTGTGTGTTTTGGTGGGGAAACTGAGTCTGATACACGGACGATAGCAACCAATTATTCCAAGTTAACTGTTTGAAGCACACTTATTCAATCTTCCATAATCAAAATTATACTAAATCGTTTTTCATGTTCGTGCCATATCAAAAATGACTTTCAGTAGCCTAATGGGGTGCTGTTTAGCAAATGTTAAATTGTTAACGCAAGATTTGCTTACAGTCATGACCTGAACACCATACACATACAGCCAACTCTAAGTGAGCTAGATGTTTTTTTCGTTTTTTTCTCGTATTTCATTAAAGAAAAAGTTTACATTTTAAAGTGTTTGACCAAGAAATTGTAGTTATCCCCACATTCTTTAATTTTCTTATGATTTTTACAGTTAACTTTGACCCCTATACTTTTTATGTGCCACTAGTAGATCATTAGTGCAGGTTGATGACCATTGCATACCATAAGATCCCCATATTATGACATCTTAAAATATGCATGCTTCGGAGGTAGGGGCAGGTAGCCTACACACACAGGCAAAGATTTTCAGCTGGCAGGCAGACACTGGAATAAGTTTGAATGACACACAGGAAACTGTTGATTGTGAAAAACCCAGGGGCATTGCAGTTCTTGACACACTCCAACCAGTGAGCCTGGCACCTAATACCATACCCTCTTCAAAGGCAAATAAATATTTTGTCTTGCCCATTCAAATAAAATTTTATTGGTCACATACGTGTTTAGCAGATGTTATTGCGGGTGTAGCGAAATGGTTGTGTTTCTAGCTTTGACAGTGCAGTAATATCTAACAAGTAATATTTCACAACATATACACACAAATCTAAGTAAAGGAAATATGGGTATGTTACCCTCTGAATGGCACACATACACAATCCATGTCTCAATGATTAAAAATCATTCTTTAACCTGTGTCCACCCCTTCATCAACACTGATTGAAGTGGATTTAATAGGTTACATCAATAAGGGATCATAGCTTTCACCTGGTCAGTCTGTCATGGAAAGAGCAGGTGTTCCTAAAAAAAAAGTACACAGTGTATATTAGTGAACTTTGAAGGAGCCCATATTATGCCAGCTTAAAGATGTTTTGTGAGGTGTGCCACTAGTAGGTCATTAACATTGCAAAGCATAACATGCCCATATTTTGCCAGCTACAATATTGGAAAATTACTTGTTTGCTGTATATTACATTTGAAATTTTAGGTAACCTAGTTCAATTTTAAACAGGGATTAGAACCGGTTCAGGTATAGAACCGAAAACATTTTTTTTGAGGAACAGAACCGAGAACGAAAGTAATCTATACTGCTCGGGAACAGAAGCGTTATTTTAAAAGCATGGGAACTGGTTAATAACGTTATTTTACGTTCAGGCATATTTTTTTTTGAGTACCACAAATAAACGCAACTAAGCACATATGCAAAGACCTCGGTCACTCAAACCTATTCCAGTGTCTGCCTGCCAGCATTTCGCTACACCTGCAAACACATGTATGTGACAATATTTTTTTTTTAAGTATTGGATTTGAAATCTTTGCCTGTGTTTCAACGCTAGTTAGGGATACTATAGTTATCACTTCTCACATTGGCTTTATTAACTACAAAAAGGTGAAACGTGTTTTTAATCCTGGTGCCGCTTTGCACACTTAAGTTCGTTAGCTAGCTATCCCTGGCAACGTTAAGCCAAGTCTCGGAATTTAAAAGATTTTCAAAGTTCCTCCAAAGAAGCCGCTCCTCCATAGGTATAATTCTGTGGGCCTAATTCAGATAAAACATGTCATAACAAGATGCCCAGTGCTTCAAGCTAAACTTCCTCCTCCATCCTCTCTTGCGCTCTTCCTATCTGCAAAATTTCAGTCACATCTCGGCCCTATACTTGTTTACATGTCCATTACGCATGTAAACAACTATAGCTTGCCCGCACCATAACAAGCTACTCTATCTACACTGATTGTGAAGTAGTTTAGAAAGGAAAAATATAAACTGGTACTTTTTGGGGTTCATACCGTTCAGAACTTTATTTTGCAGTTCGGAAAAGTGGAACAGAATGAAAAAAAATAATGGTTCTGTTCAGAACAAAACTATTGGAAAATAATTTAGGTTCCAACCCCTGCTTTTAGGTCACCCCTCAGTCACAAGTCTAGCTAGTCTACTGTACTAGTATGCTGTCAATCTGTATTAATTTCCATACACAGGCTGCAGCCTTGGTAGAGGAGGAGACTCGCCGATACAGACCCACCAAGAACTACCTCAGTTATATGCCAACACCTGATTTCACTACATTTGAAGTAAGTACCACGTACACAGTTCATGCTATAAAAACAAAAAGGCATAAATTAATATGTAAACTAATGCCATGAGGCTGGCTTTTGACTGACTCGTCACTGTCAACTGTGAAATCTACACTGGTCGACAATGACATTATGTGAAGCAAATACTAATGCTTATATCACCCATCAGACTGAAATCATGAGGAACGAGTTTGAGAGGCTAGCAGCCCGGCAGCCCCTGGAACTTCTCAGCATGAAGAGGTAAACCCAGTCTACTCTTTTGCTCAGAGCACGAACAGTCATGTTAAAAAAAGCTTGCTAACTGTCAATCCCCCATTCAGTTCTAACTTGACGCATTTAAACCCTCGTCATCCTCTGAGTGTACACTCAACTGTTTCTGTTTCACCTGTGCAGATATGAGCTTCCAGCTCCATCATCAGGGCAGAAGAATGACATCACTGCATGGCAGGAGAGTGTGAACAACTCCATGGCTCAGCTGGAGCATCAAGCAGTGCGCATTGAGAACCTGGAACTTATGGCACACTACGGTACCAATGCATGGAAGGTCTACAATGAGTGAGTCGGTGGCTGCTACTTGTGCCCAGTAGAGCTCTTCATTTATTTTAGTTTCCAAGAAAGAGTCAGGAGGGACAACCAAACTGATTTGAATTAAGCTAACAAATGGGGTTTGATTAGTCATTTAATTTGAGAGTAGAGGAGATCAGTCTTTTTACTTGTCAGTTTAGTCCTTTTTACACATGCTTGTCCTGAAGGGTAAAGTATAGATTCACAGGGATTTTTTGACTTTGCCTTAATCTTTGTCATTATTTCCACTCCACAGTAATCTGGCCTTTATGATTGAATTGGCTCAAAAAGAACTACAGAAATGTAGGTAAGTAAATGGTGTGATGTGTTGCTTTACAATTTCCAGGTTGTGCATTACATTCCTCATTGTTAGCTTGTTTGGTAATAGTTTTGGACTCAGTCTGACAAACTGTGTCGACAACCTTCTTCACGTCAATAACGAGCTTCTGCATATACAGTATATATTTTTCACAACCTTTTCTGGTGTGTGTGTGTGTCATTTATACAGAAAGCAGATTCAGGACTTGAACTGGCAACGGAAGAATGATCAGCTTGCAGGCGGGGCCAAGCTGAGAGAGCTGGAGTCAAAGTCAGTTCTGTAAATGTTGTATTTTTCATTACTGTTCTCTCAACCGTGGTATGATTTCTAAATCCATGCCATCTCTCTTGTAACAGTTGGGTGTCCCTCGTAAGTAAGAACTATGAGATTGAACGTGCCATCGTCCAGTTGGAGAATGAAGTTGGACAGCTCAAACAGCAGCATGGTGACGAGAACAAGGAAAACATTCGACAGGACTTCTAGAAACAGAACCTTGCAGAAGAGACATTTTACAAGAAAGGAAATGTTGAGCTTGCAGCTGAGAACAACGAAAACCAATGTGAAAAGAACAGGACTGTCCCTCCAAAGTTTAAGAACCTAGTTGCCTTGGCTGCACAGCTTTACATTAGTCTCAGACAGTGACCGTTGAAAAACTGTTGGTCATGTGTAGAGCATATTTGGTGTACCTCGATCACTTCAGAGGGGAAGTCTGATTTTGTGTTTATTTTTTATTTTTTATCAATGCTTGTCAATTTGAGTAATTCTAAAATGAGGTAGTTAATAACTAATGATGCGGTCTACAAAAGTCACTTGATTTCTTAACATAAGTACAGTTGAAGTTGGAAGTTTACATCTTAACCAAATATATTTAAACTCAGTTTTTCACAATTCCTGACATTTTAATCCCTGTTAAAAATTCCCTGTTTTATGTCAGTTAGGATCACCACTTTATTTAAAAAATGTGAAATGTCAGAATAATATTAGAGAATGATTTCTTTCATCACATTCCCAGTGGGTCAGAAGTTTACATACACTCAATTAGTATTTGGTAGCATTGCCTTTAAATTGTTTAACTTGAGTCAAACGTTTCAGGTAGCCTTCCACAATAAGTTGGGTGAATTTTGGCCCATTCCTCCTGACCGAGCTGGTGTAACTGAGTCAGGTTTGTAGGCCTCCTTGCTTGCACACACTTTTTCAGTTCTACCCACAAATTTTCTATGGGATTGAGGTCGGTGCTTTGTGATGGCCACTCCAATACCTTGACTTCATTGTCCTTAAGCCATTTTGTCACAACTTTGGGTCATTGTCCATTTGGAAGACCCATTTGTGACCAAGCTTTAACTTCTTAACTGATGTCTTGAGATGTTGCTTCAATATATCCACATAATTTTCTTTCCTCATGATGCCATCTATTTTGTGAAGTGCACCAGTCCCTCATGCAGCAAAGCACCCCCACAACATGATGATGCCACCCCCGTGCTTCACGGTTGGGATGGTGTTCTTCGGCTTGCAAGCATCACCCTTTTTACTCCAAACATAACGATGGTCATTATGGCCAAACGGTTCTATTTTTGTTTCATCAGACCAGAGGACATTTCTCCAAAATGTATGATCTTTGTCCCCATATGCAGTTGCAAACCGTAGTCTGGCTTTTTTATGGTGGTTTTGGAGCAGTGGCTTCTTCCTTGCTGAGCGGCCTTTCAGGTAATGTCGATATAGGACTCGTTTTACTGTGGATAGATACTTTTGTACCGTTTCCTCCAGCATCTTCACAAGGTCCTTCGCTGCTGTTCTGGGATTGATTTGCACTTTTCGCACCAAAGTACGTTCATCTCTAGGAGACAGAACGCGTCTCCTTCCTGAGCGGTATGGCGGCTGCGTGGTCCCATGGTGTTTATACTTGCGTACTGTTTGTACAGATGAACGTGGTACCGTCAGGCATTTGGAAATTGCTCCCAAGGATGAACCAGACTTGTGGAGGTCTACAATTTTGAGGTCTTGGCTGATTTCTTTTGATTTTCCCATGATGTCGAGCAAAGAGGCACTGAGTTTGAAGGTAGGCCTTAAAATACATCCACAGGTACACTTCCAATTGACTCAAATGAGGCTAATTGACATCAGAAGCTTCTATAAAGCCATGACATTTTCTAAGCTGTTTAAAGGCACAGTCAACTTAGTGTACAGTGGGGGGGGGGGAAGTATTTAGTCAGCCACCAATTGTGCATGTTCTCCCACTTAAAAAGATGAGAGGTCTGTAATTGTCATCATAGGTACACTTCAACTATGACAGACAAAATCAGAAAATAAAATCCCATTGTAGGATTTTTTGTGAATTTATTTGCAAATTATGGTGGAAAATAAGTATTTGGTCAATAACAAAAGTTTATCTCAATACTTTGTTATATACCCTTTGTTGGCAATGACAGAGGTCAAACGTTTTCTGTAAGTCTTCACAAGGTTTTCACACACTGTTGCTGGTATTTTGGCCCATTCCTCCATGCAGCTCTCCTCTAGAGCAGTGATGTTTTAGGGCTGTTGCTGGGCAACACGGACTTTCAACTCCCTCCAAAGATTTTCTATGGGGTTGAGATCTGGAGACTGGCTAGGCCACTCCAGGACCTTGAAATGCTTCTTACGAAGCCACTCCTTCGTTGTCCGGGCGGTGTGTTTGGGATCATTGTCATGCTGAAAGACCCAGCCACGTTTCATCTTCAATGCCCTTGCTGATGGAAGGAGGTTTTCACTCAAAATCTCACGATCCTTTACACGGATCAGTCATCCTGGTCCCTTTACAGAAAAACAGCCCCAAAGCATGATGTTTCCACCCCCATGCTTCACAGTAGGTATGGTGTTCTTTGGATGCAACTCAGCATTCTTTGTCCTCCAAACACGACGAGTTGAGTTTTTACCAAAAAGTTATATTTTGGTTTCATCTGACCATATGACATTCTCCCAATCTTCTTCTGGATCATCCAAATGCTCTCTAGCAAACTTCAGACGGGCCTGGACATGTACTGGCTTAAGCAGGGGGACACGTCTGGCACTGCAGGATTTGAGTCCCTGGCGGCGTAGTGTGTTACTGATGGTAGGCTTTGTTACTTTGGTCCCAGCTCTCTGCAGGTCATTCACTAGGTCCCCCCCGTGTGGTTCTGGGATTTTTGCTCACTGTTCTTGTGATCATTTTGACCCCACGGCGTGAGATCTTGCGTGGAGCCCCAGATCGAGGGAGATTATCAGTGGTCTTGTATGTCTTCCATTTCCTAATAATTGCTCCCACAGTTGATTTCTTCAAATCAAGCTGCTTACCTATTGCAGATTCAGTCTTCCCAGGCTGGTGCAGGTCTACAATTTTGTTTCTGGTGTCCTTTGACAGCTCTTTGGTCTTGGCCATAGTGGAGTTTGGAGTGTGACTATTTGAGGTTGTGGACAGGTGTCTTTTATACTGATAAGTTCAAACAGGTGCCATTAATACAGGTAACGAGTGGAGGACAGAGGAGCCTCTTAAATAAGAAGTTACAGGTCTGTGAGAGCCAGAAATCTTGCTTGTTTGTAGGTGACCAAATACTTATTTTCCACCATAATTTGCAAATAAATTCATAAATGAACCTACAATGTGATTTTCTGGATTTTTTTTCTCATTTTGTCTGTCATAGTTGAAGTGTACCTATGATGAAAATTACAGGCCTCATCTTTTTAAGTGGGAGAACTTGCACAATTGGTGGCTGACTAAATACTTTTTTACCCCACTGTATATAAACTTCTGACCCACTGGAATTGTGATACAGTGAAATAATCTGTAAACAATTTTTACAAAATTACTTGTCATGCACAAAGTAGATGTTCTAACCGACTTGCCAAAACTGTAGTTTGTTAACAAGAAATGTGTGGAGTGGTTGAAAAACTAGTTAATGACTCCAACCTAAATGTATGTCAACTTCCGACTTCAACTGTACCTGTGCACAAAAATATGCTAGCATGTGTTTAAGTGCATGTTATAATGACAAATAATTTCTGAACTGATGAACTTCAACATAGCAAAGTTGTTTTCATTTTTACTACTTTGTGATACAAAAGTTTGTGTGTAGCCAATTTTCTTTCTTTTTTTACTTATAATAAATTACAAATGTGTCGACATTGTTTATAGATGGTTATGCGTCTACTGCCTCAACAGATACGACCTTGTTCTTGCATGTAAATAGATCTCTGTCCGTGAATGTGAAATGTTAAGTTAAAAACACACTATTGCTACTGTCAAGGAGTCTTGCCTAATACTTTTTTTAATGATGGAAATGCTAAATTTCTTGAGGGTGAGACTTATTTTAAATCTCAAATTATTTGGAAATGTAAAGCATTACTTTATTCTATAATTTTTGGGTCCTAATTATTCGGGAATGTTAATACTCAGTTATTGACAAACATGGACAAAGATTATACTGACTTTAAAAAATATGTTTCACCTTTATTTAACCAGGTAGGCCAGTTGAGAACATGTTCTCATTTACAACTGCGACCTGGCCAAGATAACGCAAAGCGGTATGACAAAAACCACAACACTGTTACACATAAACAAACGTACAGTCAATAACACAATAGATTTTCTATGTACAATGTGTGCAAATGTAGGGAGGTAGGCAATAAATAGGCCATAGAGGCAAAATAATTACAATTTAGCATTAATACTGGTGTGATAGATGTGCAAGTAGAGATACTGGGGTGCAAGAGGGTAGGTAATATGGGGATGAGGTAGTTGGGTGTGCTATTTGCAGATTGGCTGTGTACAGTGATCGGTAAGCTGCTCTGACAGCTGATGCTTAAAGTTAGAGGGAGATATAAGACTCCAGCTTCGGTGATTGTTGCAATTCGTTCCAGTCATTGGCAGCAGAGAACTGGAAGGAAAGGCAGCCAAAGGAATTGTTGGCTTTGGGGATGACCAGTGCAATATACCTGCTGGAGCGTGTTCGTGTTGCTATGGTGACCAGTGAGCTGAGATAAGACGGGGCTTTACCTAGCAAAGAGTTATAGATGAACTGGAGCCAGTGGGTTTGGCGACGGATATGTAGTGAGGGCCAGCCAACGAGAGCATACAGGTCGCAGTGGTGGGTAGTATATGGGGCTTTGGTGATAAAACAGATGGCACTGTGATAGAATACATCCAGTTTGCTGAGTAGAGTGTTGGAGGATATTTTGTAAATGACATCACCGAAGTCAAGGATCAGTAGGATGGTCAGTTTCACGAGGGTATGTTTGGCAGCATGAGTGAAGGAAGCTTTGTTGCGAAATAGGAAGCCGATTCTAGATTTAATTTTGGATTGGAGATGCTTAATGTGAGTCTGGAAGGAGAGTTTACAGTCTAACCAGACATCGAGGTATTTGTAGTTGTCCACATATTCTAGGTCAGAACCGTCCAGAGTAGTGATGCTAGTCGGGCGGGAGGGTGCGGGCAGCAATCGGTTGAAGAGCATGCACTTAGTTTTGCTAGCATTTAAAAGCAGTTGGAGGCCACGGAAGGAGTATTGTATGACGTTGAAGCTCATTTGGAGGTTTGTTAGCACAGTGTCCAAAGAAGGGTCAGATGGATACAGAATGCTGTCGTATTTTTTTAATTTCACCTTTATTTAACCAGGTAGGCAAGTTGAGAACAAGTTCTCATTTACAATTGCGACCTGGCCAAGATAAAGCAAAGCAGTTCGACACATACAACAACACAGACATGGAGTAAAACAAACATACAGTCAATAATACAGTAGAAAAATAAGTCTATATACAATGTGAGCAAGTGAGGTGAGATAAGGGAGGTGAAGGCAAAAAAAGGCCATGGTGGCAAAGTAAATACAATATAGCAAGTAAAACACTGGAATGGTTGATTTGCAGTGGAAGAATGTGCAAAGTAGAGATAGAAATAATGGGGTGCAAAGGAGTAAAAATAAATAAATACAGTAGGGAAAGAGGTAGTTGTTTGGGCTAAATTATAGATGGGCTATGTACAGGTGCAGTAATCTGTGAGCTGCTCTGACAGCTGGTGCTTAAAGCTAGTGAGTGACATAAGTGTTTCCAGTTTCAGAGATTTTTGTAGTTCATTCCAGTCATTGGCAGCAGAGAACTGGAAGGAGAGGCGGCCAAAGGAAGAATTGGTTTTGGGGGTGACCAGAGAGATATACCTGCTGGAGCGCATGCTACAGGTGGGTGCTGCTATGATCACCAGCGAGCTGAGATAAGGGGGGACTTTACCTAGCAGGGTCTTGTAGATGACCTGGAGCCAGTGGGTTTGGCGACGAGTATGAAGCGAGGGCCAGCCAACGAGAGCGTACAGGTCGCAGTGGTGGGTAGTATATGGGGCTTTGGTGACAAAACGGATGGCACTGTGATAGACTGCATCCAATTTATTGAGTAGGGTATTGGAGGCTATTTTGTAAATGACATCACCGAAGTCGAGGATTGGTAGGATGGTCAGTTTTACAAGGGTATGTTTGGCAGCATGCGTGAAGGATGCTTTTGTTGCGAAATAGGAAGCCAATTCTAGACTTAACTTTGGATTGGAGATGTTTGATGTGAGTCTGGAAGGAGAGTTTACAGTCTAACCAGACACTTAGGTATTTGTAGTTGTCCACATATTCTAAGTCGGAACCGTCCAGAGTAGTGATGCTGGACGGGTGGGCAGGTGCAGGCAGCGATCGGTTGAAGAGCATGCATTTAGTTTTACTTGTATTTAAGAGCAATTGGAGGCCACGGAAGGAGAGTTGTATGGCATTGAAGCTCATCTGGAGGGTTGTTAACACAGTGTCCAAAGAAGGGCCAGAAGTATACAGAATGGTGTCATCTGCGTAGAGGTGGATCAGAGACTCACCAGCAGCAAGAGCGACATCATTGATGTATACAGAGAAGAGAGTCGGTCCAAGAATTGAACCCTTGTGGCACCCCCATAGAGACTGCCAGAGGCCCGGAAAACAGACCCTCCGATTTGACACACTGAACTCTATCAGAGAAGTAGTTGGTGAACCAGGCGAGGCAATCATTTGAGAAACCAAGGCTGTCGAGTCTGCCGATGAGGATGTGGTTATTGACAGAGTCGAAAGCCTTGGCCAGGTCAATGAATACGGCTGCACAGTATTGTTTCTTATCGATGGCGGTTAAGATATCGTTTAGGCCCTTGAGCGTGGCTGAGGTGCACCCATGACCAGCTCTGAAACCAGATTGCATAGCGGAGAAGGTATGGTGGGATTCGAAATGGTCGGTAATCTGTTTGTTGACTTGGCTTTCGAAGACCTTAGAAAGGCAGGGTAGGATAGATATAGGTCTGTAGCAGTTTGGGTCAAGAGTGCCCCCCTTTGAAGAGAGGGATGACCGCAGCTGCTTTCCAATCTTTGGGAATCTCAGATGACACGAAAGAGAGGTTGAACAGGCTAGTAATAGGGGTGGCAACAATTTCAGTAGATAATTTTAGAAAGATAGGGTCCAGATTATCTAGCCCGGCTAATTTGTAGGGGTCCAGATTTTGCAGCTCTTTCAGAACATCAGCTGACTGGATTTGGGAGAAGGAGAAATGGGGAAGGCTTGGGCGAGTAGCTGTGGGGGGTGCAGTGCTGTTGACCAGGTGGAAAGCGTGGCCAGCCGTAGAAAAATGCTTATTGAAATTCTCAATTATAGTGGATTTATCGGTGGTGACAGTGTTTCCTATCTTGTGGGCAGCTGGGAGGAGATGTTCTTATTCTCCATGGACTTTACAGTGTCCCAGAACTTTTTTGAGTTTGTGTTGCAGGAAGCAAATTTCTGCTTGAAAAAGCTAGCCTTGGCTTTTCTAACTGTCTGTGTATATTGGTTTCTAGCTTCCCTGAAAAGTTGCATATCACGGGGGCTGTTCGATGCTAATGCAGAACGCCATAGGATGTTTTTGTGTTGGTTAAGGGCAGTCAGGTCTGGAGAGAACCAAGGGCTATATCTGTTCCTGGTTCTACATTTCTTGAATGGGGCATGCTTATTTAAGATGGTGAGGAAGGCATTTAAAAAAAATAACCATGCATCCTCTACTGACGGGATGAGATCAATATCCTTCCAGGACACCCCGGCCAGGTCGATTAGAAAGGCCTGCTCGCTGAAGTGTTTCAGAGAGCGTTTGACAGTGATGAGTGGAGGTCGTTTGACCGCTAACCCATTACGGATGCAGGCAATGAGGCAGTGATCGCTGAGATCTTGGTTGAAAACAGCAGAGGTTTATTTAGAGGGCAAGTTGGTTAGGATGATATCTATGAGGGTGCCCGTGTTTACGGCTTTGGGGTGGTACCTGGTAGGTTCATTGATAATTTGTGTGAGATTGAGGGCATCAAGCTTAGATTGTAGGATGGCTGGGGTATTAAGCATGTTCCAGTTTAGGTCGCCTAGCAGCACGAGCTCTGAAGATAGATGGGGGGCAATCAGTTCACATATGGTGTCCAGAGTACAGCTGGGGGCAGAGGGTGGTCTATAGCAGGCGGTAACGGTGAGAGACTTGTTTTTAGAGAGGTGGATTTTTAAAAGTTCAAATTGTTTGGGTACAGACCTGGATAGTAGGACAGAACTCTGCAGGCTATCTTTGCAGTAGATTGCAACACCACCCCCTTTGGCCATTCTATCTTGTTTGAAAATGTTGTAGTTAGGGATGAAACTGTCAGAATTTTTGGTGGTCTTCCTAAGCCACGACTAGAACATCCAGGTTGGCAGAGTGTGCTAAAGCAGTGAATAAAACAAACTTATGGAGGAGGCTTCTAATGTTAACATGCATGAAACCAAGGCTATTACGGTTACGGTTAAGTCATCAAAAGAGAGTGCCTGGGGAATAGGAGTGGAGCTAGGTACTGCAGGGCCTGGATTCACCTCTACATCACCAGAGGAACAGAGGAGGAGTAGGATAAGGGTACGGCTAAAAGCTATGAGAATTGGTCGTCTAGACTGTCTAGAACAGAGAGTAAAAGGAAGTTTCTGGGGGCGATAAAATAGCTTCAAGGAATAATGTACAGACAAAGGTATGGTAGGATGTGAATACAGTGGAGGTAAACCTATGCGTAGAGGTGGATCAGAGAATCACCAGCAGCAAGAGCGACATCATTGATATATATACAAAGAAAAGAGTCGGCCTGAGATATGAACCCTGTGGCACCCCCATAGAGACTGCCAGAGGTCCGGACAACAGGCCCTCTGATTTGACAAACTGAACTCTATCTGAGAAGTAGTTGATGAACCAGGCGAGGCAGTCATTTGAGAAGCCAAAGCTATTGAGTCTGCCGATAAGAATGCGGTGATTGACAGTCGAAAACCTTGGCCAGGTCGATGAATACGGCTGCACAGTACTGTCTTTTATCGATGGCGGTTATGTCTTTTAGGACTTTGAGCGTGGCTGAGGTGCACCCATGACCAGCTCGGAAACCAGATTTGATAGTGGAGAAGGTACGGTGGGATT
The DNA here is from genome assembly GCF_045679555.1 of Salvelinus alpinus. Lineage (NCBI taxonomy): Eukaryota > Metazoa > Chordata > Actinopteri > Salmoniformes > Salmonidae > Salvelinus > Salvelinus alpinus. Next base: position 19,974,657 of record NC_092113.1, read on the forward strand.
CGAAATGGTCGGTGATCTGTTTGTTAACTTGGCTTTCGAAGATTTTAGAAAGGCAGGGCAGGATGGATATAGGTCGATAACAGTTTGGGTGTCTCCCCCTTTGAAGAGGTGGATGACCGCGGCAGCTTTCCAATCTTTGGGGATCTCAGACTACACGAAAGAGAGGTTGAATAGGCTAGTAATAGGGGTTGCAACAATTTCGGTGGATAATTTTAGAAAGAGGGTCTAGATTGTCTAGCCCAGCTGATTTGTAGGGATCCAGATTTTGCAGCTCTTTCAGAACATCAGCTGTCTGGATTTGGGTGAAGGAGAAGCGGGGGGGCTTGGGCAAGTTGCTGCAGGGGGTGCTGAGATGTTGGCCGGGGTAGGGGTAGCCAGGTGGAAAGCATGGCCAGCCGTAGAAAAATGCTTATTGAAATGATCGATTATCATTGATTTATCGGTGGTGACAGTGTTTCCTATCCTCAGTGCAGTGGGCAGCTGGGAGGAGGTGCTCTTATTCTCCATGGACATGAATCCATAGAGAGCCTATTAAAAATGTGTTAGGGATAGGTGTCCCGTCAAAGGGACAGTTGCAAATCATGCAGCCCCGTGTGTCACGATTGCAGATTTTATAGAAACAACAAATGTCGGTACGTATGTGTCTTATATCGGCTGAAAGCTTAAGTCTTGTTAATATAACTGCACTATCCAATTTACAGTAGCTATTACTGCGAAAGAATGCCATGCTATTGTTTGAGAGCTCCTAACAACAAAATGTTTTTCACCATGATAGGTTTGATAAATTCACCTCTGAAGGTGAAATGTGTCCTTACATTCTGAAACATTGCTCTGATTTATCATCCAAAGGGTCCCAGAGATAACATGAAGTGTCGTTTTGTTAGATAAAATCATTTTTCATATCCTAAAAAAGGTCCATATAGCATGCCTGATCGATTTTGTATTTCCACTCATTCAATTTGCAAAGAAAGGAATCTGAAAATCTAACCCTAAACGTTGTTTCAACCAGGCAAATCACATTCGTATTTATTTCACAGAGATCCTAGAACGTAACCAGATTTCACTATATCATTAGGAGTGTAGTATATCCTATAGGACACCAAATTTGGTCAGAGAGTGACGCCTTCATGGCACGCCAATGACACGGGCGGTCTTCACTTGAACGACTGTATCTTTGTCAAATAAGCACCAATTGGGGTCAGGCTAGCTAGATAGCCAATGAGCTGAGCATTACGGAAACCATGTTCTGTCGCAAAATGTTGATGCTAACCTTGTAACCTCTAGACCCTGGGTCTCGACCCCGCCCTGTGCAACTGGGTCCTGGACTTTCTGACGGGCCGCCCCCAGGTGGTGAGGGTAGGAAACAACATCTCCACCACGCTGATCCTCAACACTGGGGCCCCACAAGGGTGCGTTCTCAGCCTTCACTCATGACTGCATGGCCATGCACGCCTCCAACCCAATCATCAAGTTTGCAGACGACACTACAGTGGTAGGCTTGATTACCAACAACGACGAGATGGCCTACAGGGAAGAGGTGAGGGTCCTCTGAGTGTGGTGTCAGGAAAATAACCTCACACTCAACGTCAACAAAATAAAGGAGATGATCGTGGACTTCAGGAAACAGCAGAGGGAGCACCCCCCTATCCACATCGACGGGACAGTAGTGGAGAAGGTGGAAAGTTAAGTTCCTCGGCATACACATCACGGACAAACTGAAATGGTCCACCCACAGACAGCGTGGTGAAAAAGGCGCAACAGCGCCTCTTCAACCTCAGGAGGCTGAAGAAATTTGGCTTGTCACCAAAAACACACAAACTTTTACAGATGCACAATAATCGAGAGCATCCTGTCGGGCTGTATCACCGCCTGGTACGGCAACTGCTCCGCCCACAACCGTAAAACTCTCCATAGGGTAGTGAGGTCTGCACAACGCATCACCGGGGGCAAACTACCTGCCCTCCAGGACACACCACCCGATGTCACAGGAGGGCCAAAAAGATCATCAAGGACAACAACCACCCGAGCCACTGCCTGTTCACCCCGCTATCATCCAGAAGGCGAGGTCAGTACAGGTACCGAGAGACTAAAAAACAGCTTCTATCTCAAGGCCATCAGACTGTTAAACAGCCATCACTAACATTGAGTGGCTGCTGCCAACATACTGACTCAAATCTCTGGCCACTTTAATTAATAATTTGATTTAATAAATGTATCACTAGTCCTATAAACAATGCCACTTTATATACTGTTTACATACCCTACATTACTCATCTCAAATGTATATACTGTACTCTATACCATCTACTGCATCTTGCCTATGCCTTTCGGCCATCGCTCATCCATATACAGTGGGGAGAACAAGTATTTGATACACTGCCGATTTTGCAGGTTTTCCTACTTACAAAGCATGTAGAGGTCTGTCATTTTTATCATAGGTACACTTCAACTGTGAGAGACGGAATCTAAAACAAAAATCCAGAAAATCACATTGTATGATTTTTAAGTAATTAATTTGCATTTTATTGCATGACATAAGTATTTGATCACCTACCAACCAGTAAGAATTCCGGCTCTCACAGACCTGTTAGTTTTTCTTTAAGAAGCCCTCCTGTTCTCCACTCATTACCTGTATTAACTGCACCTGTTTGAACTCGTTACCTGTATAAAAGACACCTGTCCACACACTCAATCAAACAGACTCCAACCTCTCCACAATGGCCAAGACCAGAGAGCTGTGTAAGGACATCAGGGATAAATTGTAGACCTGTACAAGGCTGGGATGGGCTACAGGACAATAGCCAAGCAGCTTGGTGAGAAGGCAACAACTGTTGGCACAATTATTAGAAAATGGAAGAAGTTCAAGATGACGGTCAATCACCCTCGGTCTGGGGCTCCATGCAAGATCTCACCTCGTGGGGCATCAATGATCATGAGGAATGTGAGGGATCAGCCCAGAACTACACGGCAGGACCTGGTCAATGACCTGAAGAGAGCTGGGACCACAGTCTCAAAGAAAACCATTAGTAACACACTACGCCGTCATGGATTAAAATCCTGCAGCGCACGCAAGGTCCCCCTGCTCAAGCCAGCGCATGTCCAGGCCCGTCTGAAGTTTGCCAATGACCATCTGGATGATCCAGAGGAGGAATGGGAGAAGGTCATGTGGTCTGATGAGACAAAAATAGAGCTTTTTGCTCTAAACTCCACTCGCCGTGTTTGGAGGAATAGAAGGATGAGTACAACCCCAAGAACACCATCCCAACCGTGAAGCATGGAGGTGGAAACATCATTCTTTGGGGATGCTTTTCTGCAAAGGGGACAGGACGACTGCACCGTATTGAAGGGAGGATGGATGGGGCCATGTATCGCGAGATCTTGACCAACAACCTCCTTCCCTCAGTAAGAGCATTGAAGATGGGTCGTGGCTGGGTCTTCCAGCATGACAACGACACGAAGCACACAGCCATGGCAACTAAGGAGTGGCTCCGTAAGAAGCATCTCAAGGTCCTGGAGTGGCCTAGCCAGTCTCCAGACCTGAACCCAATAGAAAATCTTTGGAGGGAGCTGAAACTCCGTATTGCCCAGCGACAGCCCCGAAACCTGAAGGATCTGGAGAAGATCTGTAGGGAGGAGTGGGCCAAAATCCCTGCTGCAGTGTGTGCAAACCTAGTCAAGAACTACAGGAAACGTATGATCTCTGTAATTGCAAACAAAGGTTTCTGTACCAAATATTAAGTTCTGCTTTTCTGATGTATCAAATACTTATGTCATGCAATAAAATGCAAATTAATTACTTAAAAATCATACAATGTGATTTTCTGGATTTTTGTTTTAGATTCCGTCTCTCATAGTTGAAGTGTACCTATGATAAAAATTACAGACCTCTACATGCTTTGTAAGTAGGAAAACCTGCAAAATCGGCAGTGTATCAAATACTTGTTCTCCCCACTGTATGTATATGTACTGTAGCAGACCAGGGGGTTGGGTCAAAATGTTTACACAGATCAGACACGGACAGAGTAGGATTAGCTCAGTTTCAAAGGTGTTTATTAAAATAATAGTCCAAAAGAAAGAAAAAAAAGAGACTCTCTCCGGGATACGGTCTTCTGGGCCCCGGGTCTTGCTGTATCCTGTGGGGATCAAAAACTGAACTCCCTCCTGTTACCTCTGGTACCGTCCCCAACTATACGGGAGTCATTTCCTCCCCGAGTCTCTCCCTTGTGTGTTACCCTTCTGGTAGCTTTATGGGAGTTGTACAGCTGGTGAGCAATCAGCCCTTGATTAATCACCAATACCCAATCAGCCCCAATTAGTCCTGGCCGGAGAGCCCATCGAGACCTGCCACGTCCAGCAGATGGAGCCATCGCTTCGTGATGTATACTCCGTCTGTCACCAGCCCTCGATGAGTCCCCCCCTGGTGGCTGACCCCCCTCCCCTTAGCTCTGTCGGAGAGGGGACTGTCATTAGTGCGACGTATGTCTCCCTTCTCAATAGGGCATCCTCGTTTCCATGCTTCGCCCCTGACCTGTGCTTATTAACAGAAAAAGAGATGCGTTGAAGGGACAAGAACCACCTGGTGACCCGATCATTTGTGTCCTTTCCTCTGGCCTTCCAGACCAGGGGAGCACGGTCCGTGACCAGGGTGAAGTGGGTACCTAACAGGTAATACTTGAGTGTCTAGCGCCCACTTCACCGCTAGACACTCTTTCTCAACAGAGTCCTTTTTTCTCTAGGTATCAGCTTTCGGCTGATGTACATGATGGGGTGCTCCTCCCCATCGTATATCTGGGACAGAACGGACCTTAGTCCCGTATCACATGCATCCGTCTGGACCAACATCGGCACCTGGAAATCGGGCGTTATGAGAATCGGATGGAAACACAGCACTTCCTTCAGGCAGCTGAACGCCGCTTCTGTCTCGTCCGTCCGTTTCACTGTTTTCGGGAGGCGGGCCCTGGTTAGATCGGTGAGGGGGGAAGCTATAGCCGCAAAGTTGGGGATAAACCGGCTATAGTATCCTGCCCGTCCCAGGAAGGACTTGACCTGTGTCTTGGTGCGTGGAAAGGGCCAGTCACGTACCGCGTGAACCTTCCTCTCCTGGGGTTTGACGTTCCCCCGTCCGATCAAATACCTCAGGTACTCCACCTCCTCGAACGCTAGTTTGCATTTCTTGGGGTTCGCGGTCAACCCGGCTTGTCTGAGCGCGTCCAGCACCACATTGGCTGTGGGGAATGATATCATCCATATAGGCCACTGCGTACTGCTGGTGGGGTTGAAGTACTTTGTTCATCAGTCGCTGGAATGTGGGCGGGGCTCCGTGGAGACCGAACGGGAGCACCCGGTATTGATACAATCCGTCTGGTGTCGAAAACGCCATCTTCTCGCGGGAGGAGGCTGCCAACGGTACCTGCCAATATCCTTTGGTCAGGTCAAGGGTGCTGATGTACCAGGTCTTTCCCAATCGGTCGATGAGCTCGTCCACCCTCGGCATGGGGTAGGCGTCGAACAAGCTTATGTTGTTCACACCCCAGAAATCATTACAGAAGCGCAGGCTACCGTCCGGTTTGGGCACCAACACGATGGGGCTGCACCACAAACTGTGAGACTCTTCAACGACCCCCATCCTCAGCATAGCCTCCACTTCCTGTTTCACGGCCTTTCTTCGGGCTTCCGGAATCCAATATGGCCTCTTTTGTAACGTTTCCCCAGGCCAGGTACGGATGTGGTGGTCAATGAGGGTCGTGCGGCCCGGCTTCTCGGAGAACACCGCCGTGTTCCGATCGACGAGCTCCCTGAGCTCTTGCTTCTGGGCTGGGTCGAGGTCCTCATTGCTCGGGACCACCCCTGGTACCGTTGGCGTCCTGTGTCCCGACCATAACACGGCCAAGGCTGTCCTCTCGTGCCACTTCTTCAACAGGTTCACGTGGTAAATCTGTTGAGGTTTCCGTCTCCCCGGTTGCCGTACGCGGTAATTGACAGGTCCCAGCTTCTCGATCACCTCGTATGGCCCGTGCCATATTGCCAGGAACTTACTTTCGGCCGTGGGGATTAAGACCAACACCCTGTCTCCCACCTGGAATTCTCTGGGCTGGGCTCTCCAATTTTAGACCTAGGCTTGGGCTTGTTGGGCCTTCTCCATATGTTCCCTTACGACTGGTCATATGGCTGTCATCCGCTCCCTCATCGTCTCCACGTGCTCTACCACGCTGCGTAAGGGGGTCGGTTGGGCTTCTCACACCTCCTTGGCGAGGTCCAGTAGGCCTCGTGGCCTCCTCCCGTAGAGGAGTTCAAAAGGGGAAAACCCAGTGGAGGACTGGGGTACTTCTCAGAATGAGAACATTAGGTGGGGTAGTAGCTGGTCCCAGTTCTTCCCGTCCTGCTCGATGACCTTCCGCAGCATTTGTTTGAGTGTTTTATTGAACCACTCGACGAGCCCATCCGTCTGCGGGTGGAAGACGGAGGTCCGGATCTGCTTGATCTGCAGGAGAGCACACAAATCTTTCATTAGGTGGGACATAAACTCAGTACCTTGGTCTGTCAGAATCTCGTTCGGGATGACCACCCGGCTAAAGAGGTGGAACAGCTCCCAGGCGATTCCCTTGGATATCGCCGCCCATAGGGGAATGGCCTCGGGATACCGGGTGGCATAGTCCACTATTACCAGGATGTACCGGTGTCCTCATGCTGTTTTTACCAGGGGTCCCACTATGTCCATGGCGATGCATTCAAAGGGCACCCCGATGATTGGTAGGGGGACCAGTGGGTTTCAGAAGTGTGCCTTTGGGGCAGTCATTTGACACTCCAGGCAGCTGCGACAGTAATGTTCCACTGCCCTCCTCATCCCGGGCGGCGATCCGTTCCGTCAGGGCAGCAATAATACCTCTCGAAGTTCCCCCTGTTGGCGAGACACCTGATACAAAAGGTTATTTTATTTTATTTTATTATTATTATTTTTAAATTTTATCCCCTTTTCTCCCCAATTTTCGTGGTATCCAATCGCTAGTAATTACTATCTTGTCTCATCGCTACAACTCCCGTACGGGCTCGGGAGAGACGAAGGTCGAAAGCCATGCGTCCTCCGAAGCACAACCCAACCAAGCCGCACTGCTTCTTAACACAGCGCGCCTCCAACCCGGAAGCCAGCCGTACCAATGTGTCGGAGGAAACACCGTGCACCCGCCCCCCTCGGTTAGCGCGCACTGCGCCCGGCCCGCCACAGGAGTCGCTGGAGCGCGATGAGACAAGGATATCCCTACCGGCCAAACCCTCCCTAACCCGGACGACGCTATGCCAATTGTGCGTCGCCCCACGGACCTCCCGGTCGCGGCCGGCTGCGACAGAGCCTGGGCGCGAACCCAGAGACTCTGGTGGCGCAGCTAGCACTGCGATGCAGTGCTCTAGACCACTGCGCCACCCGGGAGGCCCACAAAAGGTTATTCTTGATTTGGAAATGGGGGTATCGCCAGTCACTCACCTCCGGAAGTAGCTGTCCATCCACTGCTATCACTTGGGCTGCGGCGGCTTTCAAGTTAGGATCCTCCTACTGGGCCGTCCCGAATTGTTCCCTCAGTTGGCCCCCAGGGGTGTCTTGACTGGCCCCTAGAAATCGAGGAGGGGGAGGCTGGGCTCTTCCTCCCATGGTTCCCCAGGGGGGTTGGGTTCCGGCACCCCCTCCGACTCCGGACCCGTAGATACAGGTTGATCAACCATTCGCTTCCAGGCCGCAAAGGCGATGGGTCGTCCTCTTCTCCGGCCGGCTCGTACCTTCTTCCTCAGCTCGTGCCCCCACAGGGCCGCGAACAGCGGACAATCTCGTCCCACTAGGAGAGGTACCGGCAACTCTGGTACCGCACCCACCATCATCTGGCAGTTCCCTTGTGGCGTCACGATGTTGGCCCATACGGTTGGATACCGCTTTGTGTCCCCGTGAACACAGGAAATGGACATCTCCCTACCACGTTCGGTATCCTGGTTCAGCAGGCTCGTGGTTACGAGCGTAACCATACTTCCGTAGTCTAAAATAGCTTCCGTGTTGTGTCCCTCAACCTTCACCGGGACCATGGGTGCAGTTGATTCATGGTATGCCCAACAGGAGGTGATTTAGTTCACTCCGTGACACACCTCGCCTCCGGTGCTTGCTGATGGCATCGACTCCTCTCGAGCCGGGCAATCCCAGGCAATGTGCCCCCAGGCACCACACTCAAAACACCTCATTTGGTCTCCATCTACCTGGGGTCGTCGGTGGCGGGTCGGCTCTACCCCAGCCGTCTCTCCACGGGTTTGCGGTCCTTTTGCCCTGCCGACTGCCGGTTCGGGGTAGCAGTGGGGCTGTCCTTCCGACTCCTCGAACGGGTCGCCGACTCGGCCCGGCTCCCACTCAGCAGGGCCTGAGTGTTCTTATGCGTCTCCACTGCTTCCAGGAGGCCCTCCAAGGTCTGGGGCACACATAGACTCGCTGCTCTCTTCATGTCGTGGGGTAGTGCCCATAGGAAGCGATCCAGGACCACTTTGTCTAGGATGGAGAGGGTGGATACGTCGGTTAGGAGCCATCCCCTGATGACGCGCAGTAGATCGCTCATCTGGGATCGGGAGGGATGCGTCGGCTACGAGTCGTGGAATAGTTGAGCACGATGGGCCAGGCTGTACCCGTAGCGGCTGAGTATCTTCTGTTTGAGTCCGTTGTATTTAGCCGCCTGTTCATCGTTCAGGTCCCAATACACCTTTTGGGCATTCCCAGAGAGGAATGGGGTCAGCAGACTGGCCCACTTCTGCCTTGGCCATCCTTCACGTAGTGCTGTCCGTTCAAACGTACAGCGGTAGGTTTCGATGTCGTCATCTTCTGTTAGCTTGATTAAAAACTTGTTTGGATGTGATTCAGTAGACGCTCCTCCTTGTAGCTTCCTGATTTCCTCAATGAGGCGGAAGTTTTGTAGCCGCTGTTCCTCCAGCATTTGTTCCTGAACCACCTGTTGGGCCCGGATGAACTGAGCTATCAACTTGTCCATGCTGATGCTGCGTAAACGTCAACCCTGATCTGACCACGTTATCAGAGTGCCTGCATTCTCCACCACTTTGGCAGACCAGGGGGTTGGGTCAAAACGTTTACACAGATCAGACACGGACATAGTAGGATTAGCTCAGTTTCAAAGGTGTTTATTAAAATAATAGTCCAAAAGAAAAGAATAGGTCTCCCCCAAGAGACCCTCTCCGGGTCTTGCTGTATCCTGTGGGGATCAAAAACTGAACTCCCTCCTGTTACCTCTGGTACCGTCCCCAACTATACGGGAGTCCTTTCCTCCCCCAATCTTTCCCTCTTTATTGTAGTTGTACAGCTGGTGAGCAATCAGCCCTTGATTACTCACCAATCCCCAATCAGCCCCAATTAGTCCTGGCCGGAGAGCCTGTCGAGACCTGGCACGTCCAGCAGATGGAGCCATCGCTTCGTGATGTATACTCCGTCTGTCACCAGGCCTCGACGAGTCCCCCCCTGGTGGCTGACCTGCTGTACGCCACAGTACATATTCTTAATCATTCCTTTACACTTGTGTGTATAAGGTAGTTGTTGTGAAATTGTTAGATTACTTGTTAGATATTACTGCATGGTCAGAACTAGAAGCACAAGTATATCGCTACACTCGCATTAACATCTGCTAACCATGTGTATGTGACCAATCACATTTGATTTGATTTAAAAGGCACGTGATATCAGAAATTGTAATTGTTAACCTAAAATATTTTCGTAAATATACAGTTTATACGGGTTTTATTTAAATGTTCTGTATAAATAGCCTCATGTAAACAGACCATAAATGCCTACATTTTTGTTTTCTTGGAAAGCTGTGAGTGATATATGATGTCAGTACTTGTTGCATTTAAAACTTGTCTATGTTCTATCAACTGATTTCAGTGTATAGATTGACACATTGAATGGAATGTTAGCAGTTAATTTGCTAAATTAATCGAATCATTCCTCAAACTGTGGCTAACAATATTTTAAACAATACAATCTTATTACAGCACTGGCAAACCATGATCCGAAACGGATCCAGTGTCTTGCCTTCCACCCAATACAATGGACCTGATCCCAGCCGGCGAAGCTACACGACGCCGAAAAAGGGGCAAACGTAGCGGTCTCCTGGTCAGGCTTCGGAGACGAGCACATCGCGCTCCACTCCCTAGCATACTACTCGCCAATGTCCAGTCTCTTGAGAATAAGGTCGATGAAATCCGAGCACGGGTAACATTCGAGAGAGACATCAGGGATTGCAACGTGCTCTGCTTCACGGAAACATGGCTAACTGAAAAGACGCTAACGGAGTCGGTGCAGCCAGCTGGTTTCTTCACGCATCGCGCAGACAGAAACATACATCTTTCTGGTAAGAAGAGGGGCGGGGGGGTATGCCTCATGATTAACGAGACGTGGTGTGACCATCATAACAACACTCAGGAACTAAAGTCATTCTGTTCACCTGATCTAGAACTCCTCACAATCAAATGTAGACCGCATTATCTACCAAGGGAATTCACTTCGGTCATAATCACAGCCGTATATATTCCCCCCCAAGCAGACACATCGATGGCCCTGAACGAACTCTATCTGACTCTCTGTAAACTGGAAACCACACACCCTGAGGCTGCATTCATCGTAGCTGGGGATTTTAACAAGGCTAATCTAAAAACAAAACTCCCTAAATTCTATCAGCACATCGATTGTCCGACCAGGGCTGGCAGAACTCTGGACCATTGTTATACTAACTTCCGCGACGCATATAAGGCCCTCCCCCGCCCTCCTTTCGGAAAAGCTGACCACGACTCCATTTTGTTGATTCCAGCCTACAAACAGAAATTAAAACTACAAGCTCCCGCGCTCAGGTCTGTTCAACGCTGGTCCGACCAATCTGAATCCACGCTTCAAGACTGCTTTGATCACGCAGATTGGAATATGTTCCGCACGGCGTCCAACAACAACAATGATGAATATGCAGATTCGGTGAGCGAGTTCATTAGGAAGTGCATTGACGATGTCGTACCCAGAGCAACGATTAAAACATTCCCAAACCAGAAACCGTGGATTAACGGCAGCATTCGCGTGAAACTGAAAGCGCGAACCACTGCTTTTAACCAGGGCAAGGTGACCGGAAACATGACCGAATACACACAGTGTAGCTATTCTCTCCGCAAGGCTATCAAACAGGCTAAGTCCCAGTACAGAGACAAAATTGAATCGCAATTCAACAGCTCAGACACAAGGGGTATGTGGCAGGGTCTACAGTCTATCACGGATTACAAAAAGAAAAGCAGCCCCGTCGCGGATCAGGATGTCTTGCTCCCAGACAGGCTAAATACCTTTTTTGCCCGCTTTGAGGATAATACAGTGCCACTGACACGGCCCACTACCAAAACCTGCGGGCTCTCCTTCACTGCAGCCGAGGTGAGTAAAACATTTAAACGTGTTAACCCTCGCAAGGCTGCAGGCCCAGACGGCATTCCCAGCCGCGTCCTCAGAGCATGCGCAGACCAGCTGGCTGGTGTGTTTACGGACATATTCAATCAATCCTTAGCCCAGTCTGCTGTTCCCACATGCTTCAAGAGGGCCACCATTGTTCCTGTTCCCAAGAAAGCTAAGGTAACTGAGCTAAACGACTACCGCCCCGTAGCACTCACTTCCGTCATCATGAAGTGCTTTGAGAGACTAGTCAAGGACCATATCACCTCCACCCTACCGGACACCCTAGACCCACTCCAATTTGCTTACCGACCCAATAGGTCCACAGACGACGCAATCGCAACCACACTGCACACTGCCCTATCCCATCTGGACAAGAGGAATACCTATGTGAGAATGCTGTTCATCGACTACAGCTCAGCATTCAACACCATAGTACCCTCCAAACTCGTCATCAAGCTCGAGACCCTGGGCCTCGACCCCGCCCTGTGCAACTGGGTCCTGGACTTCCTGACGGGCCGCCCCCAGGTGGTGAGGGTAGGTAACAACATCTCCACCCCGCTGATCCTCAACACTGGGGCCCCACAAGGGTGCGTTCTGAGCCCTCTCCTGTACTCCCTGTTCACCCACGACTGCGTGGCCATGCACGCCTCCAACTCAATCATCAAGTTTGCGGACGACACTACAGTGGTAGGCTTGATTACCAACAACGACGAGACGGCCTACAGGGAGGAGGTGAGGGCCCTCGGAGTGTGGTGTCAGGAAAATAACCTCACACTCAACGTCAACAAAACAAAGGAGATGATTGTGGACTTCAGGAAACAGCAGAGGGAGCTCCCCCCTATCCACATTGACGGGTCAGTAGTGGAGAAGGTGGAAAGTTTTAAGTTCCTCGGTGTACACATCACGGACAAACTGAATTGGTCCACCCACACAGACAGCGTTGTGAAGAAGGCGCAGCAGCGCCTCTTCAACCTCAGGAGGCTGAAGAAATTCGGCTTGTCACCAAAAGCACTCACAAACTTCTACAGATGCACAATCGAGAGCATCCTGTCGGGCTGTATCACCGCCTGGTACGGCAACTGCTCCGCACACAACCGTAAGGCTCTCCAGAGGGTAGTGAGGTCGGCAGAACGCATCACCCGGGGCAAACTACCTGCCCTCCAGGACACCTACACCACCCGATGTCACAGGAAGGCCATAAAGATCATCAAGGACAACAACCACCCAAGCCACTACCTGTTCACCCCGCTATCATCCAGAAGGCGAGGTCAGTACAGGTGCATCCAAGCAGGGACCGAGAGACTGAAAAACAGCTTCTATCTCAAGGCCATCAGACTGTTAAACAGCCACCACTAACATTTAGCGGCCGCTGCCAACAAACTGACTCAGCTCCAGCCACCTTAAAAATGGGAATTGATGGAAATTATGTAAAAATGTACCACCAGCCACTTTAAACAATGCCACCTAATATAATGTTTACATACCCTACATTACACATCTCTTATGTATATGTATACAGTAATCCCTCGTTTATCGCGGGGGTTACGTTCCGAAAATGACCCGCGATAAGTGAAATCCGCGAAATAGAAAACTTCTTTTTTTTTTACAATTAGCAACTATTACATGTATACAAATACAGTGACTCACGTGTAGGCCGTTTCACTGCTCTTCAGACTGGGCCGCTGCATCCTGACTGCGCTCTGCAGTGTTCTCTTCTTCTGAAGCCCGCGGTGCAGGTGTGTTTGTTCGGGAGAAGAGCATAGTGATAGGCAGCTGTTGTCGCTCTTTTTTCTTCTTTGCAAAAAGATCCTTGTACACCGACATGCCACCATCGATTACGTTGGAGAACTGTAATGAACGGCTCATCAAAGGGTCCCATTCCTCAGCTACTCGCTTAAGTTCAGTGGCCATTCGCACCATGGTTGCTAAGCGACCAAGCGTTAGTCCTTCCTTCCTTCCTGGCCAACTTAATGTAAATTTGCCAAGCTGTTTTATGTACGTACACATAACTGCACGAGACGACAAAATGATAGCACAATTCGTAGCATGTTTTGATACAAGAAGCGGGAGTGAGTTTTTAGCGAATCAGAATGCAGAGCACAATGCACCAAAAAAAAATAAAAAATGCATTATGAAAATCCGCGAAATAGCGAATCCGCGATAAGTGAACCGCGAAGTGGCGAGGGATCACTGTATACTGTACTCTATATCATCTACTGCATCTTGCCATCTTATGTAATACATGGACCACTAGCCACTTTAAACTATGCCACTTTATGTTTACATACCCTACAGTACTCATCTCATAGGTATATACCGTACTCTATACCATCTACTGCACCTTGCCTATGCCGTCTGTACCATCACTCATTCATATATCTTTATGTACATATTCTTTATCCCTTTACACTTGCGTGTATAAGGTAGTAGTTGCGGAATTGTTAGGTTAGATTACTTGTTGTTATTACTGCATTGTCGGAACTAGAAGCACAAGCATTTCGCTACACTCGCATTAACATCTGCTAACCATGTGTATGTGACTAATAAATTTGATTTGATTTGATGATTGACCAACTCCCTGACCAAAATGGCTGACCTTTATCCCATAAGAATGTTCATCTCCTTTCTAGTATACAAATTGTGTTGTGTGTGATTTCTGTAATTCAGGGCTCATCTGTAAACTAAACCTTGGTCTCAGTATGACACCCTGATAAAATGATGGTTAAAAAAAAATCCTAATTCTACGCATGAATCAATAGTCAAACGCAAGACTGTAAATCACGAAATGACATAACAAGTTTTTTTTTGTTTTACCTCGGTACGTAAGACGTTCAGGGTTGCGGTTCAAAACGGAGAGGCTATACCGACACGCCTGGTGTCCAAATTGAGGACGTTTTTGCACAGAGAGTCGAGTGGAGAAGAGCGCATTCGGTTCAGTCGTCCTGATGATCCCTTCGACAGATAGCTAGCTAGTTTATGATTACGACTAGAAATTTAAGCAAGAATGTGAAATTTGTCTGCCGAAGTCGTGACTTGGGGGTGTTTTAATCAGAGTAATTGTTCGTTTTTTCCCTCCAATATATTTTCGGTGAAAATCACCACAAAAAAATGTGCTTTAGCTGTCATCCTGGCCTGATATTATCTACCCACTATCTAGCTAGTGGGCTCCCGAGTGGCGCAGCATCTCAGTGCTTGAGGCGTCACTACAGACACCCTGGTTCGAATCCAGCCTGTATCACAACCGGCCGTGATAATTGTCCCGTCGTCCGGTATTGGCCGTCATTGTAAATTAGAATTTGTTCTTAACTGACTTGCCTAGTTAAATAAAGGTTAAATATAAATATATATTTAAGCTACTTCTCTCCTGCGGCAAGCAGGAGCGAAGGACACGGTGTCCCGTGTTGTGTCGCAGCATAAACTCTCCCGATTGAGCAGCGTATAATGTATCAGGGTGACATCCAGATGGTTAATACCAACATTACAAGTTATTTATCGCTGCTATCCTACTAGAAATAAAATCAAGGGGGATGGAACAAATTGAAGATGGTGACCAATACTACAAGTTATTTCTCCCTCGCCCATCGAAATAAACATAACTTCCTTTAACAAGTTGTAACTTGCGCCGTTCTGCTGTTGTTGCCAGCATAAACTAGCTGGTAAGGGCTTATCAGCACGACTGACTGAACCGAATCCATTCGTCTCCACACTCGACTCTCGGCTGCGTCATCAATTTGGGCACCAGGCGTGTGTCTGTAGCCTCTCCGGTTCAAAGAGGAAGGAAGATGGCGGACAACAAAGGCGAAGAGGATATGGAGAGCACTTCCAAATTAAATTCAGAACCACGGGGAGAGGATAGCGGGGACCCCGAATTGAAAGATGTGAATTCGGTGATTGTTATAGAGCCCGATTCGAAAGAAGATGATTTACATTCCCAAGAGAATGTTTCTCAGATGCCTACACCCGCTAACGTTGGTGGAGGAGGGGACGCTAGCAGCAACAGCGCGGGCGCAGGGGGGGCAGGCAGCACAAGCAGCAGCCCAGTTGGGAACACCAATGGGGGTACAACCGAGTCCTCGGGTGCTGGGGACATTGCTGCAACCTCACCAACATTCACAACCGAAATGTCCCCACCGCCGACGGTTCCACCAGCCAACCCCGTCACCCCAATAAACCTTATGGATACGTGTGCTGTGTGTAAACAAAGTCTCCAGACCCGTGACTGTGAACCTAAACTATTACCTTGTCTTCACTCATTTTGCTTGAAATGTATCCCCCAGCCAGAGCGACAAGTTACCGTACAGGTGCCCGGGCCGAACGGACAGCCAGACACCCACATAGGTGAGTGTAGCCCTTGATCATGACTCTCAGTTCCATCACATTAACAGTTAGTCATTGGATGAAGGCATCTTCTTTAGGGGGGGTTTGTGCCGCCACGATCGGTCTGAACATTAACACACATCACTTGCAGTACGGGTTTGAAAGCATAAGGACTTAATCTTCCATATCGTCGATTAATAATACAAAGTTACATTTATACACGCCTTACACATTTTTATAAGGTTAGGGTTCCCACACGGCCAAATTTCCATGTTACAGCGCTTGTTTACGGAAGACAGAGTGGACTGACTACCTGTGCTAATTAGCTAGCGTCTCCGAACACCTGTGTGTAAACGGAAGACCGATGCCACAAACGAGTTGTCACTGAAAAATACTGTCGGCTGCAACTGTTAAAACCGTGTACAGTGAGTGTGTATTTTGCATTTGTGAAAATATTTTTTATATGAAAATGTTATGTTCCTAGAATCGTACCGCAATTTAGAGTCGATGCACGTTAAGATTGAGTATTTGTCTGTTTTGGCTTCCAGAAGAAATTCGCCCTTTAAACAGAACATGCAATGTCCTTGGACTAAGGAGTAACGTTAGGCTCATTTAGTCCAATATTGGGCTAAGGTGAGTGTAGCCTGTTTGATTGAAGTGGGTATAGATGTGTAATGGCAATTGTGTATAAGCATTGAGTACCAGGCAGCAGCCAAATGGTCAGCAAGCATAATGATATGCAAATAAATCGACTTGATGGAAAGTTTCATGATAATATGGTTTTCCACTAATTATCAGACGTCATATGGCGATAGATATATATTACTCACACTGTGACTCATTACAATAATGATTCACTTTGGGCCTAACATAGCTCGTTATGGTAATGCAACATAGCATACTGAATAATCGGTCTATGCCAGAAGAGTATTCATATTGAATTGGACCTCAACGATATAGGCCTATAACGCCATTGACAAATCAAATGACTGATGAAATATGGTACTCTTGGTTGTTTGCTGGGAAGAAAATGTTTTCCAGCTATACTAATTCAATTCATTTAGCAGATTTTTTTCAAAATCAGATTGATTCATATAGCCAGTTATGTCCAAAGAAATCAACCAACCAAATTTTTCCAACTTGATATAATGATTAGGCCTAGGCCCATTTCTCACCCATTTCTCACTTCGCAAAAATTTGGATTACTATTTACTTTTACTCTATCAATGGTCAATTCTAGTAAACCCGTTCTTGATACATTAACCCTAGGCTAACTATTGACATTCAGAACTAATTTACAGACAAGTTATTTAGGCCTAGGTTAAGATCATGGGCAACCAAGAACACATCATTCCAGCATTATTTCTGGCATTAAATCAAGTTAAAATGTTTCCCATTTTAGTTGTGACCTAGTTATTCATCTTTTTATTGGTGGACATGTGGTACGGCCATGGGATGAACATGTCTGACTCCAACCATTACGCTACACTTGATAATGGCCCAGGAACACTACCCTTTCTGCTTGTCAGCCCCCATTGCATTCTGGAAGATGCCATTATGACACTTCTGCCTACACCTAGTCTGGTCCTCCTAGATCTGTTTGTGAGTATTGCAGCCAACCCCCTATGGTCGTTGACATAGCAAACCTTTGGAATTGACAATTACCATAGTGGTTGGCTATACACAAAAACCAATATGGGACCAGACTATGCCTTGCCTATTCAATGCCGATGGCATTTTGGCCACTGTGGTCTGAACTACCCAAGGGCTGTTCTTTTTTTCTTTTTAAATTATTATGACCCACTTTGTCTTATCAACATGGCTAAGATCAGATGATTTCAATGTAAAACATAAATACAGGAGCCTAAATAAGAGCAGTAGACTTGGGTCTAACTGTTTACAATGCCATCTCAAATTTCCTAGTGTGCCAAGTCTACAAAAAATAACAAAATCGCCACTTGGTTTGGTATAGCCTACCTACAGCTGAGGGATTGGGTTGGGGGGAAACTCAAATTCAATGATTGAACTATGGATGCAAGGAATTACACTTGAAAACATGTTTTGAAGCTATATGTTGTTTATTTACAAATTTAAGTGTTAGGCCAATCAAACAACATTACATTATATTTGGGGTTATTTGCTTATGTGAATGTGGCATTAATAGTAAGGCTCCCGAGTGGCGCAGCGGTCTAAGGCACTGCATCTCAGTGCTAGAGGCGTCACTACAGACCCTGGTTTGATCCCAGGCTTTATCACAACCGGCCTTGATCAGGAGTCTCATAGGGCGGCGCACAATTGGCCCAGCGTCGTCCGGGTTAGGGGAGGGTTTGGCCCGGGGTAGGCTGTCATTGTAAAATAAGAATTTGTTCTTAACTGACTTGCCTAGTTAAATAAAGGTTTCATAATTTGTAGTTTAAATTTCATGTAGATCAGTAGGCCTAACTGTTGCTGGAGGGCCTAACCATTGAATAAACAAACATGTGGACTAATGGTACAAAATGTTCAGTGTCATACACATACATGTAGGCTACTAAAAAGGTCTGATAGCTATGTTACAATTTCAGACATTCATGCATGAAATTCTGCTTCACCTGTTATTTAGGTCATATAAATGGTATAATGTAACAGTACCCGACCATGAAATAGATTATGCATTTGGATACTGTTTGTGTGCATGCACCCTGACTTGCCTCAGTTGAAGGTGTCACAGCTGCAGTGGCAGATCAGATCAGCCTTGTTGGTGTGGTCTCACAAACCCTCCAGCTGCACTCACAGCCAATCACTCAGAACCCCCTGCAGCTGGGGCTTACACAAACCGGCTGTGTGCAGCCCGAGCCGGTAAAGACTGGCTCAAACCGGTTTGTGCTGCATCCAGTGATGTACAGGGGGATTTAATTGATGGGTTTAAGGGAGTTGAGGGGAGTTAAGTGTGGGGTAGTTAAGGATTATGTATTCAACATTTAGGGTTATGTATTTTCATCATGCATATCATTGCTCTTTTATGATATAGCTCACTGATTTACATTTCCTGCATGAGCATAGCAACCTCATTATTCAGAAATCTTGAAAATAATAGGAAATATTGGGCTAAATTAGAATAAATAATAATAATTTAATGGATTTATATAACTCTTTTCCCAACCCTCAATGGGAAACTGCCTCATCCACCACCAATGTGTAGCACCCACCTACTTAGGCCCTATAATGTATTTCATATTCCGCTATTCATATGGTACTTACCAGTTCAATTGTAACATCTTTATTATTACTAAGTTTAAGTAACAACCAATTGTAAATGGCAAAAAACTGACATGGCTGACATTTCTCGAAGAATGCTAACCAGAAACCAGTCTTTCCATACAGTTCAGATTTTAGATACAATCAAACTCATCAAAAAAAAATGTGTTTGTGACAAGCTGAGAACATGTGTTCTCAGGGGCGGCAGGTAGCCTAGTGGTTAGAGCGTTGGACTTGTAACCGAAAGGTTGCGAGATCGAAATCCCGAGCTGACAAGGTAAAAATCTGTCGTTCTGCCCCTGAACAAGGCAGCACTGTTCCTAGGCCGTCATTGAAAATAAGAATTTGTTCTTAACTGACTTGCCTAGTTAAATAAAGGTAAAATAAAAATGTGGAGGGACAAATTATCATTAAAAAATGTTATGTAGTTGAACCAGCTTGTGATGCCTAATGCTTTTGATGATTTGCATCCGTCTCTTTTCTATATAAGCTTTTTGAATAGCCTCTGACCCCTGTAGTATCTGTATGAAAACAATTAGTGAGAAAATTCAGTTTTTTTCTGGGTTGCTGATTTCAAATGTTTTCTTTGTAAATTTCTGTAGGCCTAACCAGTGCTTCTCTCTTGTATCTTTCCTCTGTCTACTCTAGTGAATGTGATGCGGTGCATAGTTTGTTGTCAAGACTGCAAACAGAGCGACATCATTGACAACTACTTTGTCAAGGACACTACCGAGGCCTCCAACACTTCAGATGAAAAATCTGCACAGGTATACATACCACAATTGAACTCTAACACAATCCAGTTACATTCAAGTGGATGGTTGATTAATACAAGCTCCCATTTTATCAGCTGGATGTAGCCTAGCCTAAGTATGTGTGTAAGTGGGGTCATGTGTTTTGTCTCATTCAGATGTGCACCAGTTGTGAGGACAACGCAGATACCATAGGCTTCTGTGCAGAATGTGGAGAGTGGTTGTGCAAGACCTGCATCGAGGCTCACCAGAGGGTCAAAATCACCAAGGACCACAAGATCCGCAAGAAAGAGGACGTCTCTGAGGGTGAACTGTCCTACAAACCTAAACACAATATGTAATGTGCTATGCTATGCTATGGAATATCAAGTGACAATTTGACATAGTTGGATGTGTAGGCCAGTGCTTTCTATTTGCAAGTAGAAGGCTCTGGTGTAGGCATTTGGTGTCTCATAGCACGGTGTAGTTTCACCAGGCCTCCAAACTTCATAGCTGATTTGCCGTTGCCATGGCAACCATGCTGCAGAATCAGTCGGCGTGTTCCAATAGTAGATTGGCCCTGCTGGTTCTCAGTATAGCTGGCATGCAGTACTATATATTGTGATTCTATCAGACTTTCCTGAAGTATTAATTTATGTATCTCTCTCATACTTTCACTTTTTTTCTACCCAATCACAAAATGTCATATTCTTTCATACTTTCTTTCAATTTTTTTCTCTCTGTCTCTGTAGAGTCTGTAGGTGCGTCGGGTCAGAGACCTGTTTTCTGTCCCGTCCACAAACAGGAGCCCCTGAAACTCTTTTGTGAAACCTGTGACACACTCACCTGTCGGGACTGCCAACTGCTGGAGCACAAGGAGCACAGGTAGTACATGCAGTGCATAGACAGCACAGGATTGATCTTTAGAATAGGAAATCTAAATCTGTAGTGGATTCTAGTCGTGGATCCTATCTCCAATGAGGATTGGGCACAATGAGAAAAGCAGCATCTAGTCCAGTGATCTAAGCCCAAGTTCTTTGCTGAACAAAGTTTCTCCTCTCTCAGGTACCAATTTCTGGAAGAGGCCTTCCAGAACCAGAAAGGCTTCATTGAGACACACATGGCCAAACTGCAGGAGAAAAAGACCTATGTCCACTACTCTCACGCTCACGTGACAAGCAGGTACAGCATCATTCCCATCTCTTCTCTGAAAGTATCTTGCTATGCTACTTCATAGCTGCAGGGTGAACTTTCCCCTAGGTATAAATCTAGAACCAGCTTCCTGTCCCCCAATCCTAATCTTAACCAGAGTGGGAAAAATGCTAGGGGCCGCTTCACCCTACAGCGATTTCATACAGGTTTGTTAATGATTTGAGCAAAATTTCCCCTCCCAATGTTCCCTTTAAGCTGTGCGCGGGTGCGTAGTAGCCCCGAGACTGCCGCGCAGCTCCCTCGGGACTGCCAGCCCACGGAGAAAAGTATGAGATTGAACTTAACTTTCTAGAGTTTTCCTCGTTAGTTTCCCTTTATTGAGGCAAATGTGATCGAATCAACGCAATACTATCCACTTTCAATGCAACATACCAAAACTAAACTATAAAAGAGATTTTGTTGTAGGCAGAACGCATCTGAGTAGGATTCTATTGCAGTAACATGCACGACTCAGCCCGTACTCTACACAGACCAGTGTGGAATAACCAATCAGAGCTGCAGTAGGCCTATATGCAAATAGACTATTACCATATGTGGATATGTGCCATTTACTTTGAACTGAACTGTGTTTACAGCATGAGCGGTCATGAGTAGATGCGCTTCTTTTGAGATCAAAGCGAGAGCTGCATGTAGCCACGTGTGCACATTTTGTTCATATTCTTTGCTAGTTAGTGAGTTATTAGCCCAGATAGATCATTTGTGGTCAGCAATAGGGGAGTTTTTGCTTCCTACAAGAGCACGAAACGTATGCTTTGAAAAGCGAGTCATTATTTATTTATTTTCTTAAAGGGGCAGTGTTGTATTTTGAGGCAGGTAGTAGCCAATAGGCAGAGGATAGTAAAATTTGTCTGATTCTCTGTAATAATGGTATGGGAATAATAATGCATTTTACTTTGTATAGTGGTTTCTTGCGTCAAACACAACAAGATTTTCTGTCACCTTGTCTGAAAGACAAGTGGATAAACAGGGTAATGTCAAGCCTTGCATGTTTTTTTCAAAAGTCTCATGGAATGTAGGCCTACATTGAACACCACACATTGGCTGCTACTGTAGGCTGAATGATAGAACAGCTATTTCCATGTTCAAATGTTATAGGATGCATTTTCCTCCATTGGTTTTGATGGTAGGCAACTCTGGTAGGCCTACATTATGATAAAATAGCCACAGTAGCCTAATTGGCCGCTGTTAAAACTGTAACTTAAAGCGGGTACAGCTACAGTGTTCACAGTAAACACACGCTGATAGTTGCACAGAATTTACTAAAAGTGCTATTTTATTGTTTATTAGTGTGTTTCTAGTTTGAGTGTCTGTGTCTGTTTCCATCCAGGCTAAAGGAAGTTACTGAGACCCATAGGAAGGTGGAGCATGAGATCAAGATAGCCGTGTTTACTCTTATCAACGAAATCAACAAGAAGGGCAAGTGTTTACTGCAGCAACTTGAGGTAAGGCGATAATGGAACCTATGCAAGGAATGCATTTAAACTTATCTTCAGAACCCTTAGAATTGAAAAAATGACATTCTGTGTATAACTATTTATGCTCTCAGGCCCATTTTCCTACAGCCAGATTATGCCTAGTCCTGGACTCAAACACACTTTCAATGGAGATTTTTAATCCAGGGCTAGGGTTCGGGAAATGCGCTATCAGTGTTTTCATCACTATATACTAATGAACTGTATCTAGGCCTATATATTGAGAAACATGAATACTAATGAATCACTATGAACTTAATCTTGCTCCTACATTGCCAGATGATGGGAAGTTTATTCTGTGATGTTATTTGGATACTGTTTTAATTGAATAACAAAGGGGTTATGGTTTACCCTAATTACGTAGTAATCACATAGGCGGATGCCTGTTGGTAATGGCAGGTAGCCTAGTGGGCTGCAGGTAGCCTAGCAGTTTTGAGTTTTAGGCCAGTAACTGGAAAGTCGCTGGTTCGAATCCCTGAACAGACTGAAAAATATGTTGGTGCCCTTGTCCAAGGCACTTAAACCTAATTGTTCCTGTAAGTTGCTCTGGATAAAAACATCTGCTGAATGACTAAAATGTAATGTTTCTCCTTACCGTTTGTCCCTTGGTCCTCCAGAGTGTGACTAAGGAGAGGAGCATGAAGCTGTTTTCCCAGCAGACAGACATCGCCAACCTGGCCAGGCAGATCCTCCACGTGCTCAACTTCACCCACTCTGCCATTAACAGCGGCAGCAGCACCGCCCTGCTTTACAGCAAGAGGCTGGTACGGAGTACAGATAAACACACACATTCAGGGAAAAGCTCACGCCATGACATATTCTCCATGACGAAAGGCTAAAGGGTGCACTATAATATGCGGAAGCTATGACGGTTGCCCTATCCGAAATCGATCCTCTGTATATAGTATATGTCTATATACGATCTGCAAACAAATGACATCCTAATATCTTCATTCTTCAGATCATCTACCAGCTGCGCAAGGTTCTGAAGGCTGGACTGGAACCAGTGCCTCAGGCTAATGGTTCTGTTCGCTTCTTCTGTGACCCCACATTCTGGGCTAAGAATGTGGTCAACCTAGGTGAGAGGACCCCCCTTTGACTGTGATGGGGTTTTGGGGGTTTACTACTCTACATGCAAGGAAGTATGCAAGGACATCTGTTTCTGGTCAGTGATGGTACAGTGTAAAACATTTCATAGAAAGGCAGATGTGTGGGGGGGGGGGGCGAACTCTATCTACTTTAAAATTACTAAAACCAAATTGAATCTGTGTAGTAATGATAATGGACATACATTCATAGTTTCCTGACTGTGTCCAGCTCCCTAATAATCACCCAAATGAAAGCTAGACAGTCAGGGAGCATCGAATTTGAAAAAACTGGATAGAATACTTTTTTCCCCTCAAATTTTGGTAGTGAGAAAATATAACACATTTTTTGTGTGGCCCTCCGGACCTAATGCGGCCCCCAGGGTAAAATAAGTTTGACAGCCCTGGTCTAGGGGAATCTTCATACACTCAGTCACTTACTCTTAGCCTCTCCTTTCTCCCCTCCCACTGTAGGGAACCTGGTGATTGAGAAGATGCCCCAGGCTCAGCACCCTCCCAACATTATGGTGGGGCCCATCTCCCCGGGCCATGGCCACCCAGGCCACGGAAAACACCCAGGGCAGATCAACCTGGCTCAGCTCCGGCTGCAGCACATGCAGCAGCAAGCCTTCGCCCAGCAGAAACAACAGCAGCAGCACCAACAACCACACCAACAACAACAGCAACACCAACAGAGGATCCAGGAGCAGATGCGTATTGCTTCCCAAATGTCCCAGCAGCACCCCAGGCAGGGTGGACCTCCGATGGTACAGCAACAGGTAGACTGTTGGGGTACCGTTGTTCCCATCGATAGCAGTGGTGTAGTGAAGGGTAAACGTATGTAAACACTGTTTACCCACCTATTGTGAATATAGGGAGTATTCATTTTCTCACCGCAAATTGTGATCAGCGTTTATTTTGTTACCATTTACATCACTGATCGATAGAGTACATTTGTCAAGCCAGGTTAAAACGTTTTTATTTACAGAAAAGATTTATACAGTCATAACATAGTAGAACTATAATATTACTGAGTATTATCTGTTGCTCTAAGGATTTAGTTCATTATAATGTAATTTTTATGTAAAAGTATAACTGTCACTCCCCAGCCCCCGCGCCTCATCAGCATGCAGGCCCAGCAGAGGGGCCCCATGAATGGCGGTCCCCTCATGTACCCCCCCCATCACCTGCGCCTGGCCCCGGGACAGGGCCGCATGCCCAGCCCCAGCGCCCAGCCACGAATGCCCAATGGTCAGCAGTACCCCCCCATGATGCAGCCCCAGCTGCAGAGACAGGTCAGACTACACCACTCACATAATGTCCCTGAGGGGATAAAAAAAAGTTGTAATGAATTGAGTTGCAGTATAGATACTTTATTACTCCCCAGAAGGGAAATAGTTCAGAAAGACAACATCCTTATAATAATAAGAACAGTCACATATACAGTAAACAATATATGTTTAATGCAGAAACCGGTATGACTGATTGGCGATACTGTCGCCATTTTGTAGCAGAATTTTCACTGAGTGTGTATGTATGGGTACCTTTTTGTGTTTAGCTGACTATAGATTCTGAGATGAGCCACCACAGGTTTCGTTTGTTACATCTAACAGGGGTTTGGCACTTTTTCTACTTGTACTTAAATAGTAGTTGTGTTTTGTGTTGCATGGGCATGATTAGTGATTATGCTTCCAAAAATGACCTTTCAGCACGTTGTAGACCTGGTAGAATTGAACAATAATGAATAGTTAATGCTGTTGTAAATCTGTAGTTTTTGACCTCCCTCCATCTCGCTCTCCCTGTAGCATTCTAACCCAGGTCATGCTGGACCCTTCCCAGTGGCCTCTCTCCACAACGTGAGCGCAGCCAACCCCACCAGTCCCACCAGTGCCAGCATGGCTAGCGCCCATGCCCACCGTGGCCCCGCCAGCCCCATAGTGGGCGCCATTGAGCTCATACCCTCTGTCACCAACCCAGAGAACCTGCCCTGCCTACCAGACATCCCTCCCATTCAGGTACACAGTGCTCAGGGAGCAGGCACATGTCACGTACCTCCATATCTAACCATACCTGCTTTCATTCTCATCCCACTCATTTTCTACTGGCCCCCACCTCTTTGCTTTTTTGTAGATCTGAGGGGATTGGATAGGTATTAGTAATACAGTGCATTCGGAAAGTATTCAGACCCCTTGACTTTTTCCACATTTTGTTACATTACAGCCTTATTCTAAAATTGATTAAATCGTTTTTTCCCGTAATCAATCCACACATAATAACCCATAACACCAAAGCAAAAACAGGTTTTTATAAATGTTTGCAAATTTATCAAAATAAAATGAAAACGGAAATATTACATTAGATAAGTATTCAGGCCCTTTACTCAGTACTTTGTTTAAGCACCTTTGGCAGCAATTACAGCCTCGTCTTCTTGAGTATGATGCTACAAGCTTGGCACACCTGTATTTGGGGAGTATTTCACATTCTTCTCTGCAGATCCTCTCAAGCTCTGTCAAGTTGAATGGAGAGCATTGCTGCACAACTATTTTCAGGTCTCACCAGAGATGTTCGATCGTGTTCAAGTCAGGGCTCTGGCTATGCCATTCAAAGACATTCAGAGATTTGTCCCGAAGCCACTCCTGCGTTTTCTTGGCTGTGTGCTTAAGGTCGTTGTCCTGTTGGAAGGTGAACCTTTGCCCAAGTCTGAGGTCCTGAGCACTCTGGAGCAGGTTTTCATCAAGGATCTCTCTGTACTTTGCTCCGTTCATCTTACCCTCGATCCTGACTAGTCGCCCAGTCCCTGCCTCTGAAAAACATCCCCACAGTATGATGCTGCCACCACCAAGCTTCACCGTAGGGATGGTGCCAGGTTTCCTCCAGACGTGACTCTTGGCATCCAGGCCGAAGAGTTAAATTTTGGTTTAATCAGACCAGAGAGTCTTGTTTCTCATGGTCTGAGAGTTCTTTAGGTGCCTTTTGGCCAACTCCCAAGCGGGCTGTCGTGCCTTTTACTGAGGAGTGGCTTCTGTCTGGCCATTCGACCATAAATGGCTGATTGGTGGAGTGCTGCAGAGATGGTTGTCCTTCTGGAAGGTTCTCCCATCCAGGAACTCTGGAGCTCTGTCAGAGTGACCATCGGGTTCTTGGTCACCTCCCTGACCAAGGCCCTTCTCCCCGGATTGCTCAGTTTGGCCGGGCTGCCAGCTCTAGGAAGAGTCTTGGTGGTTCCAAACTTCTTCCATTTAAGAATGATGGAGGTCGCTGTGTTCTTTGGGACCTTCAATGCTGCAGACATTTTTTGATACCCTTCCCCAGATCTGTGCCTCGACTCAATCCTGTCTCAGAGCTCTACAGATAATTCCTTCGACCTCATGGCTTGGTTATTGCTCTGACATGCACTATTAACTGTGGGACCTTATATAGACAGGTGTGCCTTTCCAAATCATGTCCAATCAATTGAATTTACCACAGGTGGGCTCCAATCAAGTTGTAGAAACATCTCAAGGGTGATCAATGGAAACAGGATGCACCTGAGCTCAATTTCGAGTCTCATAGCAAAGGGTCTGAATACTTATGTAAATAAGGTATTTATGTTTTTTTTTAAATCTGTTTTCGCTTTGTCATTATGGGTATTGTGTATAGATTGAAAACCATTTTAGAATAAGGCTGTAAGGTAACAATGTGGAAAAGGGTCTGAATACTTTCTAAATGCACTGTATGATTAATATTCAATGTAACTTCTGCCATATTGCTTTATACCTATCTGGTAATTTCCTATTGTTGCTCATTGAAGGAGCTAGGGGAAGGGGGTAGGGACCGGAATTGGAACCTGGCTCAACTCCGGTGAACTGTAATGTGGTGCCTAGTGAAAGTCTACACACCCTTTGCACTGTTGTCACATTTTGCTCCCGTAAATGAAAATCAAAACCTTTTTTGAATTGGGATTCCCCCCCCCCAGTGATCTACACAACCAAAGTAAAATAACATTGTTTTTCTTTGGGGGGGGGGGGTGTATCTTGATTGCGTAGGTCTACACACTCCTCTCTGTTGCACATCTAAATCATTTCAGGAGCAAGTTTTTTTTCAGTAAGAAAATCACACAATTGCTTTAATTGGGTCCATCTGTGTGCAAAAGTATATGGTTTTCATAATTTTTGAATAACTTATTCTGTCTCTAAGGATCCTCAGATGTATAGTAAATGTTAAAAAATTATTTAACCTCAAAGCCACCAAAGTGCTTTAAAAACATGCCAGGGATGAATTTGTAGACGGGTACAGATCAAGGGAAGGTTATGAAATCATTCCAATACACTGAATACCCTTTTGAGTATAGTAATTAAGCTATTGATGGTGTATCATGTCACCTGGTTACTGAGAGGATCTGACCTTCCTTCATAACTGCGGTAAAGGAGAGAATGGGAACTATTAAGCTAACATATGGAATTTTTTAAATATGGTCATACCAAGGATCATTTAGCTATTTGATTTTGAGTTTTAGGATCTCTTAAGTTATAATTTATTTGATGTAACATTGAATTTGGCGTTACTGCTATTAGCACATAGAACACATTGAATAACAGCTTCTATCTCCATATATACTTCCAATCATTTTTTTTAAACTGGTACCTGTCTACCTTCAGATTAATCTTGTGAGGCTTGTGGGCGTCCTAGAGTAAAACAACCAACATGTACCTGAGAGACTGACCTTTCCATAGAGGGGTCATATTAGTGTGTAGCCTGAACGGTTCAGATGCTACAGACAGAAGTTGGCAGATCGGATGTACTGACTTCAGACGAGTCCCGTGACGCTTGTGGGTGTCGTAGAGCAAAACGGAGAGTATCACAGTGTTCGTGAGAGTCTTATCTTTCCATAGAGAGGTTATTTGGATGCGATTTTCAGGAATGTGTCATGGTCTGACAGACACCGATCTAGCACTGCCACCTTTCACCGCAGATGCGGATGGGCAACATCGGCGTATGCAGTGGATTGAGTTGCAGCCCATGCAAAAAAACATATCTCTAGCTTAAGCTAATTAGTTTCCCACGTAGCGGTGTACATCAACTCTAGGGGTTTAAAACAGCAACAGTCTTCATTGTCTGAGCTGAGGGAAATCTGTGGATGGATCAACATTGCATTCATTCCACATCACTGGCCTGTATGTGGCATGTGTTAAAAAAATCCATTCCAAATCATCCTTTTGGTTTGCAAAAAGGCCAGTAAGGAATACTGTAAGAGAATATGGCAAACAAATTTACTTTTTAAAATAAATGCATAACTTTAGGTTTGGGGAAATCCAAAATCAGAGTGAACCTTTCATATATTTCATGAATTGTGGTGGCATCATCATGTTAATATGGGCATGCTTGTCACCGGCAGGGACTGGGGAGTTTTGTTAAAGAGGCAAAGCACAGGTAAAAATGTTGTTGGAAAACATGCCTTAGTCTTCTGAAGACCTTACACTGGGATAGAGATGTATGTTTCAGGGTGCAAATTAGGTCAAAGGTCAAATATGCACCATAATGGCTTTCCACAAGGTGTTCAGTGTTTCTAAGTGGTGTAATCTTAGCCCGGACTTAAATCTGCATGAAAATCAGTCAATACTTGAATATTGTTGTCCATCAGTGATCCTCAACTAACTTGACTGAGCTTGAGCAATGTATAGATGTTGCCCCAAGAGTTGTGGAAAGTTGGTGGAACCGTATTCAAATTGATTTACAGCAGTAATTGCTGGCAAAAGTATTGACTCAGGGGTGTGAAGACCTAATGCTATCAATAAGTCTTTGTTTTTATTTCCAAGAATGTATATCATTTTTAATTTTGAAGTGTGGACTAGTTTGTGTAGATCCGTTGGGGAAAATCCAGATTTTTAAATCCATTGTTAGATTTTTAATTTAAGCGAGCCAAATGTGACAACTGTGCAAAGGGTGTATAGGCTTTCACTATGCACTGTACATGGGGATTCTTCATCAGAAATGTTCCCCAGGTGAGCTGAAAATGACCACTAATTCGATGTTATTTTCCTGTGGTTGGATGCTTTGGCGCCATCAGCTGGAAGACGCAGGCTCCAGCAGTCTGGACGCCCTCCTGAGTCGCTGGATCTCAGCCAGCACATACCCTCAACTGGGCTTGTGGCCCCCCGTGGACATGAACCCCTCCCCCGGACTCTCCACACACTCACCTGGCTCCTCAGGTACTGGAGGACTACAACACACACGCACACAGTTTCAATCCCATCTATGATTTTAAATCATTTGTCAAAAACAAATGCTCATATCACTGTCACGTTTTACGAAGATAATCGTTTGTATCACATGACTTCTATATTACTGCTAGGGTTGAATACCGGTGTCTCTGGACTTCCTGACCATACCCCTTTCCGTTTCCCAAGGAATATTTTGAACGGTCCTGTGGACTAAGAATATATATTTTTTTAAATATGCCGCACTAAAGAAAAAATACAAAATATGCATGTGTGAATAGCTGCATGAACCGGACATATCAACTCTCTGGCTTCATTCATACATTAAACTATTCATCACAACGCTAGCAGCCTACCATATTAAGCCTACTTGACGTAAAGTCTCCAATAGAAAACATCACTTGGGCAACTTGCATGACTTTTATAAATTGCATTGCTGACTATCATGTGTAGGCTTCATGCGATGTCTCAACGAAGTTACTGAAGGCAATCTCCACATTCACAAATCTCTGCTACTATGGTGCTGCTGAATCTCCACTACTAGGCCTATTTATGTTTGTTTAGCTGGAATTGGATAATGTTCCCTGTGACAGTCTCCACAATAAGCGGGTTATCATTAAGTAAAAACAGCCGCAACCTTCTGAAATTCCCCTGATAGCCAGGTGCAAGGGGAGAGAAAAGTGCCAACAAGCTGGCTGACATCTTTCAGTCAAAGGTAAGCTAAAATGAGTGTAATTGTCACCAGGCTGTTACCTAATAACCTCATAATATTGTAGGCCTAAATCAACGAAATAGCGTGGTGACTATGACAGATCTTTGAGTTTATTAAATTGTGGCAAATACAATAACAAACCGTTAGATTCAAATCCATATTTCTCCATTTACAGTGTTACAATCATGTCCGATATTTTTTTTAGCTGCTGGTATTATTTGCTTTAATTAGCATTTCCAGTTTGAACAGGAATACCGGTATGGTTGCAATTTTCTCAGGAAGGATTTTCAGGAAAATATTCAATCCTAATTACTGCCTCTTCCTTGCTCTCTGTCTATCTCCCACCCACAGGCTTATCAAACTCCCACACGCCCGTGCGGCCATCCAGTACTTCCAGCACAGGAAGCAGGGGCAGGTAATGACGACACACAGGTTTAATACTAGAACTCTGCTCAAAAAGTTCAAATGACACTATTGCATAAAGCTGTGGAACATCCAAAAGGATGGGCAGAAGGTAGGAATGCAGATATTGTACCATAGAGTCACTCCTAAACAATGAGTCCTCATCTCACTGGTATACATGTAAAAGTATATGGATGATTGTATTGGAGGTCTTGTGTGTGTGTGTGTGTGTGTGTGTGTGTGTGTGTGTGTGTGTGTGTGTGTGTGTGTGTGTGTGTGTGTGTGTGTGTGTGTGTGTGTGTGTGTGTGTGTGTGTGTGTGTGTGCATTTGTGTCCTCAGCTGTGGCTCTGCGGGGAGGCCAGTGCCAGCGAGCGCCCCAATGGAACAGCAGGTCAAAGTCAAGCAGGAGCCCGGAATCGAGAAGGAGTGTGGCTTCTCAGGAACCACCACCTCCAACGTCAAAACGGAACGAGGGAAGGATGGAGGGAGGAGCGCGTGCATGGTAACACATCTCAAACTGCCCAACTTTTTCACCTCCTAGCCTGTCAGTACCTTGATCTTAATCTAGCAGGTATCTATGTACCTGAGGCTATGTATGCTCTCCTCTATTTATTTGGACAGTGAAGCTAAAATATTTAAATGTGGCTCTATACTCCAGCATTTTGGATTTGAGATCAAATGTTTCATATGAGGTGACAGTAAAGAATATCACCGGGGTATTTTCTTACATATCTGTTTTACTGTTTAGAAATGAAAGCACTTTATGTATCTAGTCCCCCCATTTGAAGAAGTCACAAGTATTTGGACAAATTCACTTACTGGACTGGTTTCACAGACAAGGCTTAAGCCTAGTCTCAGACTAAAATGCCTGTTTCAGCTGTCTTAACTCAAAGTGACTTGCACAGACTTATCTTAAAATAGTAATAGATTTAGCTTGTTCTGGATTAAACAAAGCCGATTGCAAGAGAGGATTAGAGGTACTCTAGGACTAAATTGAAGCCTAAATTAATCCTTCAAAGAGGCAGGTTTAACTTCTGCTTAGTACTGTTTGTGAGGGAGGATGGACTATTTCGAATATCTAAATGAAGACCAACATGCACTCCAGAGGCCAGCCAGATGAGTACTTGTGGATAGGAGTAATCCATTAAATAACTTTGATGAAATAGCTTTTCGAGACCGCTTTCAAATGTACAAAGAAAATGCATCTTTGCTTGAGCCTAGACTTTCCTCTCTGTCTCAAAGAGGAAGGTCTTTACCCAATTCTCTCCCAAGTTATGATCACTTTGAGGTTTTTGTAATCTTTCATCGTGCAACTGGTGATTTGTGTGGTGCCAGTGAAGCAACTGTGTGTAAAATAGTTCAAAGTCTGCACGGCCATTTGTGTACTGAGGAGTCTTTACATCAAGTTTCCTGATGCTGCTGGCCAAGCCAACGATAAAGTGCAATTCTATGAATATGGGCACTTTCCAGGAGTGATTGGCTGTGGAGATGGATGTCATGTTCCCATCAAGTGTCCATCAACTCCTGATGCTGAGGAGTCTACAGGAACCGTAAGAACTGGTTTTCCATCAATGTTCAAGGTGTAGGCACTCCTAATTCAGATTTTCCAAACATTGTTGCCCATTGGAAGGGTGCAACTCACGATTCAAGATTTTCTCAACTCTTCATTGTGTGCTCAGTTTCAGAGAGGACAACATAGTGGACTACTACTTGGTGACAGTGGATAGGTCAGAGTAACTTTTTATTCACTCCATACATAAATCCCACAACAGCTGAGCAGCAAAGATACAACAGAGCTCATATCCGCACGAGAGGGATGGTCGAGCATGGAAAAATCGATTCCAGTAAGGATGCACGATATATCGGTGAACACATCGGAATCGGACGATATTCGCTACAAATGCCAACATCGGTATCGGCCAATGTCTAGTTTAACGCCGATGTACAAAACCGATGTCAAAGCTGACGTGCATACCTATATAACACAATGTCTGCTGTGTGGATCGAGCAGTCAACAAGTCAAGCAGTCATTTGAAAGAGTAACACAATTTCAGTGAGACAACTCAAAGTTGAAATCCATTAAAGCCAAGATAATGGAATTCATTGCCCTTGACAATCAACCGTTCTCTGTCATGGGTGATGTTGGCTGTCGCCGACTGGTTGAGCACTGGTACACATTACTAAGTGCGCTATTTTTCAGATGTTTCCCTACCGGAGTTACACAGTCATAGCGTCACTGCTATTAGCTTCACGAGAAACATACTATGGAACGCCGTTTGGGTCTTTGCGTGTCAAAAAAGATACAGTAGCACTGTCAAAGCTGTACAAAAAAGTCTGCAAACACCGGCCACGAACGATGTGTTTACAATACCGCGTTGGTAATAAAGCATCATTTGTTTGACCGCAACTTCTGGGGTAGCTAGCTTTAGCTTAGTACCTAGCTAGCACCAATACAACAAACCTGGAAACAATGACCCGTAGAAACTGCAGTAATTTTCATTATTTTTAGCATTGATTTGGGAATCCTTGTAAGTATTAGTTAGGTACCCACTTGTTGTTTGCCTATTGAAATTGAACTTCAGTTCATGAAAATAAATAGCTAGCCAGCTGCTTAACCCTGTAGCCCAAAACTAACGTTATAAGCAGCCAGCTAGCTTCATCTGGCTAGTGAGGTCTTTACCGAACCGAGTTATGGATTAGGCACAATAGTGGAATTTGCGGTTTGTCTTCAAAATAAATAAAAGTATGTCATTGACAGTGATGCAAATTAATACAAATAGTAGAATTATGCAATACTTTTATTTTGAATGCTAACCGCAAAGTCCACTATTGTGGCTATCTTCACATAGATGGGTCCGACCACCATTAATCAAGTAAGAACTGTCTTATAAATTAGGGTTATTTTAGATGACACCTAGCTATATAGTTAGCTAGCTAACTATAGTTCCTGAAACAGATTGTCGTTTTGCTATGTTTTTGGGGAAGAACATTGGTTGCATCCACGAGCTAGCTAGCTTTTTTTTAGGACCAGCACTGTAGGTGCGTGAGACAACTTTACCAGCGTCATAGCATACGTATCGATGAATCGTTGTGACATGAAGTACGAGTGATAGTGTAATCAATGTGTAATAACTACGTAAAAAAAATATGAACGGTTTAAATTTTAATGTGACGTGCAGTCATATTCAGGTCCTGATTGGTCAACAAGCGTATTTGACACATCAAATAGTGTTAAATAGTATATTTTTTGACACACAAAGACCCAAACGGCGTTCCATAGAAATCCTGGTTGAGAATGAAATGACTGAACAAATGAACAACGAAACATCACAGCAAGTAAGTGAAAGAAATAGGTTTTGATTATGTTTTACTGGTAATGGGGACATACGTAAATGCTAACAAAATAACTTTTTGGTCAGTGTGTGTGTGTAACTTTTATTTAACTAGGCAAAGCAGTTAAGAACAAATTCTTATTTACAATGACGTCCTGCCCTGTCCAAACCCGGACGTTGCTGGGCCGATTGTGCACCACCCTATGTGCCTTAAACCGCTGTGTGTGTTAACTATTTAACTGTACTAGAACGCTTAAAAGTCCGCTAAAATTGTAAATATCGGTTATCGGTATCAGGTGTTTTTAGCAAGGAAAGTATCGGATATCGGTATCGGCCAAAAATGTAATTATCGGTGCATCACTAGATTCCAGTCTTTACGCAGTACACTCAGTTTCAAGCCAAGAAGATGCTGCAAGCTTTCACATTGCAGCACTTCAACTAGATGATATGCATTTAAATATGTAATGTTTAAAATTATGGCTTATTTTTGCTTTGATAATGTTTGTTCTGTACAGAATTAAAATAGTGTGCAGCATAATTAAATGAGAGACTAAACCAAGGCTAGTTTTAAATGTAGTTTGTGGTGATTAAATACTCACACTCATGAATATCCAAATGACAAAACATTTATTTTTTACATATCATATTGTTCACCGTGGCTGGTAATCACAATTGTCTCATTATTGTCTCATTATTGTATCTTTACCTCTCATACCTCTCTCTTCCAACTTCATATCCAATTCAACCTGTAGAATTCTCAATTTCAATTAATGTTCTTCCTTCAGATATTTCATTTTATGCTCATGAAATTCTCTGGCTAACTTGTCATGCATGGTCATCTCTTTTGTTCTCTGCTGAAAGGTGGCGGCAGCATCTTCTCTCAGGGATGCTATAGCAGATGTAGAGGGTACACACTCACTGTTCACTGGCTCTTCCAACCTGTTCAGATTCCTTTCCTCTGAAAAAAGAACACTGTTTGAAGCACAAATAAACTCATATGGTCCTTAGAATGAAAGAAGAATAAAGATTGACACAGACAGTGGAATATATTTACCAAAGGAAGTAACCAATTTACTTTCTTTGGTGTATATATACCATTTGTGCTCAGTTCTTCATCTGAACTGTCCAAAT
The DNA here is from genome assembly GCF_045679555.1 of Salvelinus alpinus. Lineage (NCBI taxonomy): Eukaryota > Metazoa > Chordata > Actinopteri > Salmoniformes > Salmonidae > Salvelinus > Salvelinus alpinus. The sequence continues at coordinate 20,009,938 of NC_092113.1, forward strand.
GGTAATCGTCTGGTATACCATCGAGGTTGCTGGTGCTCTATTATTCCAGACAGGTCCACCACCAGTAGTATATTGCTCTCTTCTGATCTCTGCATTCTCTCTTTTTAAAGCCAGTGTAAGGTTCTATAAAGGCAGATATCATTCAATATAAGTGATGTCACAAAAATATGAATATGAGAAATGTGGAATACTGATAATAATGAAGATATCTCACCTGAAGTTTTTGTACTCTTCTTTTGGTTACATTTTCATTTCCATTGAATTCACTGCAAATTGCAGCCCAACCACTATTTTTCGTTTGCTTAGTAGCAGTAGTATGGTTTTTACTTACAATAACTGCATGGTTTGACAAAATTAGTTTTAGTAGTGTTTTTTCATACTCGCTAGTTTTTTTGAACAAATTGTTTTTGCCTCTGTCATTGTTTTTGTCTCAAGATTAACACCAGTAATGGTGTTTTCTGTTCCATTCCGGGTTTTTATGAGCACCATTAGACCAACAGCATGTACTCATACTTAACCTAGTCAGGCTTAACCCAGGTGTTCTCATTTAGGCTTACTTACCTTACTCCAGAACTCCATAGTCTGACTAACAAAGCCAAATTTAAGCCACGTTCACGAAAGCTACTTAAATGTCCTAGTTTAACTAGTACACATTAAGGCCTACTCTTGGCTTAATCTAAGCCCTGTCTGTGAAACCGGCCCACTGTGTATTAAATGGTCAAAAGTTTAGTATTTGGTCCCATATTCCTTGCACACCATGACTATGTCAAGCTTATGACAAACGTGTTGGATATATTTGCAGTTTGTTTTGGTTGTTTCAGATTATGCTTTGCCCAATAGGAACTGAATGGTGAATAATGTATTGTCATTTGAGTCACATTTATTGTAGATAAGAATAGATGTTTCCGAACACGTCTACATTTAATGTGGAGGCTACCATGATTACAGATAATCATGAATAAGGATGAGTGAGTTAGAGGTACAAATACCATACCCCCCCCCAAAAAAAATTCTATCCTCCTGTTATTGGTAATGGTCAGAGGTTAACATTTTTAAGGAAGTTTCGGCCTCATTGGTGCTACACCAGAATTATCAATGTACTTAACCCACTTGAAAGCATTCAGCTTTTTTTAACGTGTGTGTATCTGTCCCACAGATGAGTAGTCCAGAGATCAGCCGGACTCCCCCTCTCCCCGTGCTGGGCTCTGTGGCTTCCGCCTCCTCTGTCCAGGACGCCCTCAAGAAGTTGGGGGAGCACGTCAAAACTGAGCCCCAGGACCAGGAGGCCTGCAGCGGGGCCAACGGGCCTAGCATTAGCCCATCCACTAAGCCCTCAGACGCCCCGCTGACCAACAGCAAGGGAGCCGGGCCTGCTACCCTGCGAACTCCACGCACTGCAATGGGGACCAACCAGAGCGGGGCGGGAGGGAAGGATGACGACCCCAACGAGGACTGGTGTGCTGTGTGCAACAACGGGGGAGAGCTGCTTTGCTGTGACCGCTGCCCCAAAGTCTTCCACATCACCTGTCACATCCCCACCTTGAAGTGCTCCCCGAGGTGAGCCACTGATCTACCACTACATGCATACACACAGGCTGGCTTTGACTAAGTGTCAGAATAAGAATGATTTTTATTCATATTTCAACAGATAAGCCCTTTAACATTGGATGCTGAAAGCTTGCCACACATTGGCTATCTTTCTCCCATGTATATGCCTATATATCTGGGTTGTTGTGTCACATTTTCTCTCTGTTTCCCCCCTCAGTGGAGAGTGGATGTGCACGTTCTGCCGGAGCCTGGCCAGCCCGGAGTTGGAGTACGAGCCTGACGACGAGCCTCGTAGCGAGAAAGACACCAGTGAGAAGGGCCTGAGTCCTGAGGACCAGAGGGTCAGTGGAACCATCCACCTGTAATACCTAGAATATGGCTTTCCGATAGCATTAGTAGTTGCTCCTGCCACTGCATTTCCCCACTACTTATATCAGTGAATTTCAGTTGACTTTAGATGCCCTCACATTTGAGGAGTAAATCAGTATGAATTCATTTAGTACACTTCTCTTAGTAAGGAGTATGTGAATTACGGAAAACTTGTATTTAGTAAGCTTGATGCGCTACTCCTTTCATCTTAATTTGCTGTGTTCTGCCAGAGGGACACATTCCTCATCTCTGTCCCTCTCTCTCTCTGTCCTAGCTGAGGAATGTTAAGCAGTTGTGTAATGTTCTCCTGCATAACCGCCCTTCCCTCTATTTCTTTGTCTGTCTCCCTCACTCTCTGCAGAGGTGTGAGCGTCTCCTGCTGAACATTTTCTGCCATGAGCTCAGCGAGGGGTTCCAGGAGCCTGTCCCTCCCTCTGTAAGTATCACAAGCTTGTAAAAGGCAATGCCACCTGTATTCTATCTGACCTGGATGGCCACATGTACTCTAGAGTACATCCTCTCTAGGTTTCTTCTTTCTTGGGACTTTTTCCTGAGCACTGTGCTCTTGATTCTGCCATTGCTTTATTTGGGGTCTTGGCCAGATCTCTGTAAAAGCACGTAGCGTCAACTGCTGATTTTAAAAATAATACATTGTATTTATAAATACATTTGGTTGGTTTATGGATCCTTCCCTATGCCCACAGCACCACTTTACTTCAGCATTGTGGCTATAACCATAATGTTCTGTATAATAAATTAATGATCCAATATGGCTCTCTAACCATGGTGTTCCCCTCTCACCAGATCCCTAATTACTACAAAATCATCAAGAAGCCCATGGACTTGACCCTGGTGAAACAGAAGCTACAGTTGAAGCACGTCCAACACTACCAGAGCCCCATAGAGTTTGTCTCGGACGTGCGCCTGGTCTTCAGCAACTGTGCCAAATACAACGAGGTGAGTGGGCATGACTTCCATGCATGATGAGATGGGGCTGAGTGATAGTTGAATGGATGCAGGAGAACACATGTACATTAATACTGTATGCGGGCAGTGGAAATGCACTATGCAGAAGGTTGATATCCTTATCACACCATTTTGCATGAGCTTGGGCACCTGCAGGGATTAATGTTGGATGACCGGATGCAGTTATTAGGTACTCACACTGGGCTGTTTGTTGTGACTGTGGTTTTGCAAAAATAATTTGCCTATGTGCCGATTATCCAACCGGAATATTTTCATGGCCTCTAATTGAATGTCTTCCTGGTCAGTTATTTTGTAAGCAGTTATGGCAGCAGGCTCTCTAAGACTCCTTGATTTTTTTACTTATGAGTTGACAAAACAAGCAAATCTATAAAGCATTTAACCATTATTGTCATTCTAAATAACTTGCCGCTTTCTTGCAGAGATTACCTTTAAAATGCTAATACATTCCGTTTTGTCTGTATTCATTATAGCTAACCGTTTCTATCAATGATTGATAGTTTGTCTTTGACCTGATTGTTTTTGGGTGGAGTTTTCCTTTAATATCTTGTGCAAGCTATCTCTTAGTATTTGTTTCGTTAGTCACAATGTTTTGCATGTCAGCAATCACGTTTTCAAGATGTATAACTGTAAAAATACAGAAATACAGCCTGTATGGTGTATTTTGCGTCATATGATGCTGCGTTTTGCAGAAGATTATTTGAGGGTGGAATTTTCCTTTTAAAGTGTATATTTTCACTAGATACTAACACAAATACTTGGACTTTTCAAATGCAAAATTTGTCCCTTGTGTGGGCTCTTTGTTGCATTGGACCTTTTGATATGGTGTCAATGTTTACTTTCTTAATTTAATCTCTCTGGACATGTTTTAAAGTGATGTGTTTAGGGGAAAAAAGATTTACAAGGAATTTTGTGATTTAGATTTTCAATAGTGATTTGAAATGGAAAAGAGGGGACCAATATACTACCTTGTATTGAGAGAATCAATGAGGAACTGAGTTGTGAAGGTAACGTTAAAAGGTTTTCTATTGGTTGCAGTTGACATAGTCAACGGTCCAGCACGATGTGTCATATATGCAAACTTAAGATTTAAAGAGACACTTACTAGGTATCAGTGAGGGGACTGTCAGTGTCGAGGCTAGTAAGTCAAGCTAGCCGATTTAGCAGGGAGAGAAATTGAAAGACGTCTTTCCCAGGAATACGCCAGGACCCACAGCAAGGCCATGGATGCTGTTCAGAATTCAACAGGCAGAAGCAGCCAGGTAAAGACACTAGACTAGTTGGGAAATGTAATGGCAAGGTCTGCAACTGCATCCTCCATAAGTTAGACAGTAAGTGAAAACGTTTATGGAGGAATGACGATGAGACACCAGTTCAATAAGGGGTGTATTTTACGTAGGCACAAAGACCAAGGGTAGTGACAGTATACATGGTTGTTACCTATAACCTGTCTGCTGTGAACCCCCCCCCCCCCCTTCTGCTTTTTTGTCTTTTATTGTACTGTTATCACCCCTTTTTTAGATGTCTCGAATAATCCAGGTATATGATGAGGAGAAACAGAGTAATGTGCAGGTAAGCTGTTTCTAATACACATGGAGGGGAAAGGTTAGGCTGCCCACCCTGCCACTATGTTAAAAATGTGGGTTTTCTGTGTTTTATTTGCATTTCCACACTGAGGTTAGAATAATATTGTGAAAATGATAATAATGCCTTTTTTTTGTATAAGAGCTGTTTGAAAAGACTGCCTGAAATTTCAGCCTGTTTTGATGGGATGGAGTTTTGGGGTAAATTTGTTTAGACCAATAAGAAAGAGTTCCAAACCTCTGCCAATAACAGCAAGTTTTCAGAACTCAGACCAGTCCAAGCAAAATTCTTGCTTGAGAAATTGCTAAGAAGCGAATTATTTTTGAAAACTTTAATTGGAGAAAAAAAATCACACCAAGGTACTTAATTGTTACCCAGAAATGATTTAATGTTGAGATAAAAACAGCTGCGTTGGACCTTTAACCCACTCTAGTGTGCTCCATCTCCTCCCCTCCCATTCCTTACCCATTCATCCCTCCTGTTAAATGGTGCCCTCTCCCCCTCCTTCCCACCTGGCAGGCGGACTCAGAGGTGGCGCAGGCAGGGAAAGCCGTGAGTTTGTACTTTGAGGAGAGGCTGCTGGAGCTATACCCAGACGAAAGTTTCCCCGAGGTACCAGAGGAGCCTGAGGCCCCAGTTGGAGAGGGAGAGGAGGCAGATCTCACAGAAGACTCAGAGGATGAGTTTGTGCAGCCTAAACGCAAGCGGTTAAAAACAGATGAAAATATGCTTCACATCAAGTGAGAATCAGTGTTAAAAAAGGAAAAGAAAAGGTCAGGAGAAGTGAAAGGATTTTGTCTTCCTCATCAAATGCAAGACCTATTGTACACATTTAAGTTTATTTCATTTTTGCCTCTTACTTATTGTAAAATAGAAATTAAATTAGTCTATCTGGCAAACTGGACTTTTTAAAGACATATTGGAAGTTCCACTCCTTCATTTCCTCTGTGGGAATGTATGGATGTTCAAGAAAATGCTTGTACAGATTTGAAAGTATGTTTTGTTTGCAGTAGTCTTTTTTTTATATTATCATTTATGATAATATGTGAAACATGCTTTATAAAATATCCAAAACTCCCATTTCCCCTATTAATCTTAATGTACTATAAAGTTTGACATGAATGACCTAACAAGTATTTGTATTGTGTTTGAAATATTTTACTGGCTGTAAATAAGAAAAACCAAATGAGGAAAAACCAGTGGCTTGTTTGGTCTTTCACCAATAAATAAAATATGTTCAAATATTTACTGTCAATGTTGCAAGACAACTTAATTTCAGGCTCTGAGAAAAGATTGAACATGTTTCTGTGATTTTTTTTTCATTATATAAATCAGGTATCTTTTGGGAAAGGGATTTGTAATCTCAATATGATCTGAATAAAGGATAAAAGGTTTTAAATTAATACCAGGTTGGCAATGGGTTTTACGATCAAGGACTCAGACTGAGTCACAATGGTTAATGAAATTGAAAAATGTGCAACTTGAGATAATATGGTGCAGGTTTTCAAATGAAGTTAGTTACCCAAATGGACTTCTCTTTTTACATCAGTCAAAATTGTGCAGCATTGAAGGACAAGCCTGTGAGTCATCAAGATCCCTCCATCTCACATACCCAAGTAAATAGGCTACCCCACCCTGAGAGACCATCAGCACTAAAAGGGGTTAATTCGTTCTTTAAGTACATCACTCTAAGACAAAGTAGATAGGAAATGGCATTAATAAATATCAATCAACTAAAAGTACTGTATTGTCAAAGGTGTAAACATTTTAATGGAACAGTTTTCTTACATCTCATCTGCTGTGGCATTACTATTAAAATCGGAGTCGGGGGCCTCCCGAGGGCTGCAGCGGTCAGACCCGGCTTCATTCCCGGGCTGTGACATAGGACTGCGCACAATTGCTCCAGCGTCGTCCGGGTTAGGGGAGGGTTTGGCTCATCGCGCCCTAGCGAGTCCTTGTGGCGGGTGCCTGCAGGCTGACCCCGGTCGTCAATAGGCTCTATGCATTATACCGCCTCCAACTTTCTAATTTACTTCCTACTGTGTTGATAACTTCCGGAGCGATTTATGCTATTGCTATCATTCGCTTACTAGCTATAACTGTAGTCGATGCATTTCTCACTGAAATAGTTCGCAATGACTACGTTTAAATTACAGCCCGGCGAAGGAGGTGTGAATGAACATTGTTCAGTTTCTTCCAAATGTAATGGTTTTGTGAGCTTCCATAGTTTCCCGGTCGATCTAACTTGAAGCTCAGAAAAAGATGGTCGGTGGTAGTACACATTTCGTCGAGTGACGTTGAGGGAAAAATACCTATATAAAAAAAACACTCTTTGCGTGGAACTAGCACATTCAAAATAGACCTGGTGTTTTTTGAAAGAAGACCGAAACCTCCTGCTCCAACTGAGGATGAAGAACAAGGTGCGCTGCTTATGGACTGTGCCGTCTCTGATCCGGTTCAGACACATGATTACTATGCAGTCCCTGAACATGACCCTAATGGCAAAACATGAGCACGTAAGAGAAATTGAAGAGCTTCGAGCCAAGCTGGAGAACTGACCGCCCAACACGGCTTTGGTCTACAGCGATTTGCTGGTTCTGACGAGGATATACGTTTTTACACAAGGCACAGTAATAATTTATTATCCAGCATTACTATTGTTTGTTTGTTGATTTGATTGGCCCATCCATCTTCAGAGGACAAAGGTAACTTTATACATTATTCATACACTTGACATACATGGCACTTTTATACAAAGTATTACACGATAGGAATACAGTTTGATAACCACATAAAATTGTACTCATCCATAGCCGTGTGACCTCTGAGTTAGGACACCTGTTTAAAAGACCCATCTTCCATTTTATTGAGGAACATTCCATTGTTAGTACTTCAACATTATTCAAATGAAATGTTAAAGTGTATGGTGTAAATGACAGTGATCCGTCTCTGAACTTCCTTCCTTCTTGTCTCTTTCAGTAGCATATTTCTCTTTGGCTTCTGTCGGTCTTTCCTCTGGTGTCATTCATACAATGCCTTCAGAAAGTATTTACACCCCTTGACTTTTTCCTAATTGTCTTGTGTTACAGCCTGAATTTAGATTTTTTTGTCACTGGCCTACACGCAATACCCCATAATGTCAAAGTGGAATTATGTTTTTAGACATTTTTGCAAATTAATTAAAAATGAAAATCTGAAGAGAAAAAAGACACATTGGTGCAGCTGGTTTCCGTGTTAAGGAGCGCGGTTAGGTGGGTCATGTTTCGGGCATGATTCCACCTTCGCCTCTCCCGTTGGAGTTGCAGCGATGAGAAAATATCGAAAAAGGGAGGGGGAGTAAAATAAATAAACAAAAATCAGTGTCAGATGCATGTTTGTGACATAGTTGAACCCAGACCAAAATAGTCCATAGGGAAGGTATTTGGTAGAATAAACTGACACGATTTCAGAGCAGAGAGGAAGCAAGAGGGTTTGCTCCCGTCAATATGTCCCCGATAAGCAGACCTCCCGCCTTTGGAACAACAACTCAATTTTTGAGGAGGAGACTAGATCATCTCGTCATTGTATACAGTTTCTTTGGATAAGCATAGTTCTGTGCTGAGTCATCAGTCAGGTGAGCAGGGTCAGCTGACAACAGTATTTAGATCGAAGACTCCCGCGAGCTGAAAGCCAAGCAGAGTTGAGTTTGTGTGAGGTAAGCCATACTGTTCAAAATAAACAAAAATTTGTCACAATTTCATGGGAGTAATTGGCTACCTGTCGAGTCGTTTGCGTGCGATCGTTAGAATAGCTGGGACATTTGCCGCAGCGAACATCAGATGTACATGATATGTCTTAATTTTCACAGCTTTATGAAAAAATGTAAAGCCTGTAGATCTTCGAAGACCGTGGGGAGGGAGGCTTGCTGCACACTAATGACAGAATTGCCACGCAGATCGATGAGGCCAACTAACGAGGACTGTTGATATCTGATGCGAACATGTGACATGTGGACACAGGTTGCCGCTGTTCTGTAACTTGAAGTTACAGGAACTTGAGGACAATATTCATCGTGTCTGTCTATTTCAAGATACATCCTAAATTCCAGAAACGTCCCCCACAAACGCAGTTAACTAGTTCGAGATTATTATTTTGTGCTATGATTTGAACATTTACATTTAGTTGATTTGTTTTTGGACGGAGGTATACTACAAACAATTTCTACATTGACCTGTTACACATAAAATTAAGAATGAGTACGTAATTTAATCGGATCTCTATGGTGAACTACATTTGTCGTCCTAACTCCGCCTTTTCTCTGACGTTGGAGATCATATTCCAATCAGTTCAGTTGAGCTAAATTGTTTTCTCCCTAACCTTTGCAAACAGACGTCTGAAAAAGGCATTGTGCCTCCCTGGACACTTCAATAACCGCCCGAGAATCAGGTAAGATACTTTATTTTTGTGTTTGACCACAACCTTTGTCCTAGAAGACGTTTGAAGCAAAGCCAGCTGTAAAAACTCAGCGAGCAACATGTTTGTCCCCAGCTGAAAAGTCTTTATCAGTACAAACCGACTTCACTCAATTCCATAGCATTTGAGACTGAGCTATAAACACGTTTTGTCAATAGAAAGAATAAGCGGCAGCTTGTTGTTTATTTAGCTAGCTATATTGTCTAGCTTGTTCGTTTAACCCTTTCCCCTCTGCTTAGCATGAGCCTGAATATGGGGTCAGCTGATGGTGTCCTCAAGCGGGGGTCTTTTGGATGGAACACTGATGGAAACTTCAGCTCTGTATGCCCCAATGGATCGGTATGGGTTTGGGAAGGGCTGGGGGAATGTGCCCAGGACGCCAGGGACATGGCCAGTGTCATCCTGGGTCTGCTGTCTATAGTGTGCTTCATGGTTTCTTCTCTGCCGTAAGTCTTGATTGGGGAATACATTATTTCAGGCCATTTCCAATGTATGGACAACACCTTTACTCTTCTTATTTTGTTGTGTTCATGAATACAGGCAATACTACAGCTCTTGTAAGAGTGGGAATATGGACAGCGCCTTGTCCATTTGGTTTCTGTTGCTGTGGCTGGGGGGTGACTCCTGCAATCTTGTAGGCTCATTCTTAGCTGACCAACTGCCGCTACAGGTAAGTGACAGCTATTTGGGTCAGTCAATATTACTGAAATGGTTTCAATAACAAATGTTTGTCAAGCATGACAATTTCAGTTTATCCCTCTATTTTCAATTCCAAGATACTAATGAAAAGATCATGTTTTAATGTTCCGAAAAAGTGTAATAATATGCATTTAAACTAGTATATCCCCTTGTCCACCGCACTGACGTCTCTCCCCTTTCTCATACAGACATACACAGCAGTGTATTATGTCCTGGCTGACTTATTGATGCTGGGATTGTACTTTTACTACGTATCTAAGCACAGGATGAATAACAGTGAGTTTGTCTTAATGTATTTGATCTCCTTACGAAATTAGCTGCTGTGAGATTTGTCTTGTCAATAATAAATAAAGGCCATTGGCCAGTGTACATTCCACGTTTTGACTATTAACTGAGGCCTCTGTGTTACACTGGGACCACAGTTTGTAATACAGTGTAACACAAATGCATGACAGAACAATGTGGACAAGCCATTCCTTCTTCTATGTTCTGCCCATGACGCAAATGTTCATTCCAGGACGCCGCAACATATTTTTATACATACAGTTGTTATTTAACAGTTCAGTGAACCTGACGGGTGTCCGGTTAGACTGCTGTAGCCTATACACAGAGGGTCCCCAGGATTAGATGTTGAGAAACAGACATTCATTACACAGGAGGAAGAATCATACAAAACTAGTGTGATGTCAGCAATACTTTGCATCGCCACCATATTTCGTTTCATAATTGTTGTCGCAACCGTTGACACCGTGACCCTTTGTTGGATGACTTTGCTGAGGCGGCATCTACCAATATTGACAACTAATAGCATTATTTTTCCTTTACCCAGACAGGTCGGTTCTAAATGTAGTTGGTATAGTCTATATACTGGGCTTCTTTGCCAGCCTCGTTGCCTTACCTGGGTCAGGGTCCCAACAGGATGTGGTCCTCTCTGGGTTTAAGGGGCGGGCCTTGCTGTCAACTACTGTGGACAGTGTTAAGGTAAAATATGGGCTTTGTGTAATCAGTGGATGTTAATGTAATTGATTTGTTGATTCATTCTGGCCCCTGGCCAACCTTTTATCTGTCTGAGTGACATGCAGATGCTTTGTCTTTGTGTCCAGGCTTTCAGCACCAAGGAGATCATTGGGTTTACCATTGGCTCCATATCCTCAGTGCTCTACCTCGGCTCCAGACTGCCACAGATGCACACTAATGTGAGTCTTAAAAGGGGGAGTGGGAGGGGTTGGTAAGGAAGTGAACGAGTACTGGATAGACAGATCATTTTTACAGTGGAGGCAAACCTACCTGTAAAAGTTTTGCATGGACCTTTTTCTTATTATGAATCCAAGATGGCGTAGCAGTCGGACGTGTGTTTGTATTGTCCTGTATTGTCCTGTCGCGTGTAAATAGTAAATAGTCTTCGTATTTTTCGTATACATTTCGTATACATTTTAATTTCACTTTCCATCTAGGAACTGAATATACATTCCTACATTCCGCCTCACCCAATGTGGTACGGACCTGCTATTTTTTTTTTATACTTTAGAACCGTAACCCCAAGCAGAAGCTAGCCAGATAACTAGCTACTAGCTAGTAGTCAGTTAGCCACTGCTGCGGTCTTCACCCTCAACTCGGACACAGCCAGCTTCAATACTGGGCCAATACCTGCCAGTCTGCAAGCGCGATATCAACCCAGAGCATATAGGACTGCTTTTTCTCTACCACATCACCGGATTCCTGACGCAAGCTCTGGACAATTACACCGTATCATCACAGCTAGCTAGCTGCAACCGAGTGGCTACTACTGGCTAACACCTCTGTCCCGAAGCAAGCACCAGTTAGCCTTGAGCTAGCCTCGAGCTAGGCCCATCTGCCGGCTAGCTGAAGAGGTCTACCAGCGAATTCTTGGGCTACAATACCAGCTACAAGCTGGTAGGAACTGAATATACATTCCTACATTCCGCCTCACCCAATGTGGTACGGACCTGCTATTTTTTTTATACTTTAGAACCGTAACCCCAAGCAGAAGCTAGCCAGATAACTAGCTACTAGCTAGTAGTCAGTTAGCCACTGCTGCGGTCTTCACCCTCAACTCGGACACAGCCAGCTTCAATACCGGGCCAATACCTGCCAGTCTGCAAGCGCGATATCAACCCAGAGCATATAGGACTGCTTTTTCTCTACCACATCACCGGATTCCTGACGCAAGCTCTGGACAATTACACCGTATCATCACAGCTAGCTAGCTGCAACCGAGTGGCTACTACTGGCTAACACCTCTGTCCCGAAGCAAGCACCAGTTAGCCTTGAGCTAGCCTCGAGCTAGGCCCATCTGCCGGCTAGTTGAAGAGGTCTACCAGCGAATTCTTGGGCTACAATACCAGCTACAAGCTAATTTAGCCATTTTTTTTTTATTTTTTTTTGCCGCTGCTAGTAGCTTTTACCTTCTGCACAGACACCAGCCCTGTTATTAGCCTGGATATTACTCACCAATTTACCAGCATCGGACTGTCTCTCGACAACAACGCCGGATTCCTGCCGTAATCCCTGAGCCACTGCTTCTGATCCTCACAGCTAGCTTGCGGCTAGCGCAGCTAGCGCCACTGCCACGAAGCTAGCACCAGTTAGCAAACACAATTCTACAATTCACAACCTCTCTTTCGCCATCGCCATCTGGCTTGGATTCTCTGTCGACACAACCACGTCTGAGCAGACCCCCTCCGTCTGAGCAGACCTCCCCCCGGGCTACTAACTTTAAACGCCGCGTGCTAGCTTAGTGGAGGCCTCCTCTGCTCCATCTACGGCTGCCCCCTGGACACTATGATCACTTGGCTACATAGCTGATGCATGCTTGACTGTCCATTAATTCACGGTACTCCATTCTGTTTATTTGTGTTTTATCTGTCGGCTCTGTGCTTTAACTCAGGATCTGTGTGTAGTTAATCCGACCCTCTCTGCCTAGTCGTCGCCATTTTTACCTGTTGTTGCTGTGTTAGACTAGCACCCTGTTATTGCTGCTGTTATCTTACCTGTTGTTTTAGCTAGCTCTCCCAATCAAGACCTGCAATCACTTTATGCCTTATTGTATGTCTCTCTCAAATATCAATATGCCTTGCATACTGTTGTTCAGGCTAGTTTTCATTATCATTGTTTTGGTTTGCAATGGACCCTGTAGTTCCACTCTCCGTACCTCTGATACCCCCTTTGTCCCACCCCCCACACATGCGGTGACCTCACCCATTGAGACCAGCATGTCCAGAGATACAACCTCTCTTATCATCACCCAGTGCCTGGGCTTGCCTCCGCTGTACCCGCGCCCCTCCATACCCCTGTCTGCACATTATGCCCAGAATCTATTCTACCACGCCCATAAATCTGCTCCTTTTATTCTTTGTCCCCAACGCTCTAGGCGACCAGTTTTGATAGCCTTTAGCCGCACCCTCATCCTACTACTCCTCTGTTCCTCGGGTGATGTGGAGGTAAACCCAGGCCCTGCATGTCCCCAGTCACCCTCATTTGTTGACTTCTGCGATCGAAAAAGCCTTGGCCTCATGCATGTCAACATCAGAAGCCTCCTCCCTAAGTTTGCCTTACTCACCGCTTTAGCACACTCTGCCAATCCTGATGTCCTTGCCGTGTCCGAATCCTGGCTTAGGAAGGCCACCAAAAATACTGAGATTTCCATACCCAACTATAACACTTTCCGTCAAGATAGAACTGCCAAAGGGGGAGGAGTTGCAATCTACTGCAGAGATAGCCTGCAAAGTTCTGTCATACTTTCCAGGTCTATGCCCAAACAGTTCGAACTTCTAATTTTAAAAATTAATCTCTCCAGAAATAAGTCTCTCACTGTTGCCGCCTGCTACCGACCCCCCTCAGCTCCCAGCTGTGCCCTGGACACCATCTGTGAATTGATCGCTCCCCATCTAGCTTCAGAGTTTGTTCTGTTAGGTGACCTAAACTGGGATATGCTTAACACCCCGGCAGTCCTACAATCCAAGCTTGATGCCCTCAATCTCACACAAATCATCAAGGAACCCACCAGGTACAACCCTAAATCCGTAAACATGGGCACCCTAATAGACATTATCCTGACCAACCTGCCCTCCAAATACACCTCTGCTGTCTTCAATCAAGATCTCAGCGATCACTGCCTCATTGCCTGTATCCGCCACGGGTCCGCGGTCAAACGACCACCCCTCATCACTGTCAAACGCTCCCTAAAACACTTCTACATTTACATTTTACATTTAAGTCATTTAGCAGACGCTCTTATCCAGAGCGACTTACAAATTGGTGCATTCACCTTATGACATCCAGTGGAACGGCCACTTTACAATAGTGCATCTAAATCTTTTAAGGGGGGGGGAGTGAGAAGGATTACTTTATCCTATCCTAGGTATTCCTTAAAGAGGTGGGGTTTCAGGTGTCTCCGGAAGGTGGTGATTGACTCCGCTGTCCTGGCGTCGTGAGGGAGTTTGTTCCACCATTGGGGGGCCAGAGGGGGGCCACCATTGGGGGGCCAGAGCAGCGAACAGTTTTGACTGGGCTGAGCGGGAACTGTACTTCCTCAGTGGTAGGGAGGCGAGCAGGCCAGAGGATGCGAGCAGGCCTTTCTAATCGACCTGGCCCGGGTACCCTGGAAGGATATTGACCTCATCCCGTCAGTTGAGGATGCCTGGTCATTCTTTAAATGTTACTTCCTCACCATATTAGACAAGCATGCTCCGTTCAAAAAATGCAGAACCAAGAACAGATATAGCCCTTGGTTCACTCCAGACCTGACTGCCCTCGACCAGCACAAAAACATCCTGTGGCGAACTGCAATAGCATCGAAGAGCCCCCGCGATATGCAACTGTTCAGGGAAGTCAGGAACCAATACACGCAGTCAGTCAGGAAAGCAAAGGCCAGCTTTTTCAAGCAGAAATTCGCATCCTGTAGCTCTAACTCCAAAAAGTTCTGGGATACTGTAAAGTCCATGGAGAACAAGAGCACCTCCTCCCAGCTGCCCACTGCACTGAGGCTAGGTAACACGGTCACCACCGATAAATCCGTGATAATCGAAGACTTCAACAAGCATTTCTCAATGGCTGGCCATGCCTTCCTCCTGGCGACTCCAACCTTGGCCTACAGCCCCGCCCCCCCCGCTGCTACTCGCCCAAGCCTCCCCAGCTTCTCCTTTACCCAAATCCAGATAGCAGATGTTCTGAAAGAGCTGGAAAACCTGGACCCATACAAATCAGCTGGGCTTGACAATCTGGACCCCCTATTTCTGAAACTGTCCGCCGCCATTGTCGCACCCCCTATTACCAGCCTGTTCAACCTCTCCTTCGTATCATCTGAGATCCCCAAGGATTGGAAAGCTGCCGCGGTCATCCCCCTCTTCAAAGGGGGAGACACCCTGGACCCAAACTGTTACAGACCTATATCCATCCTGCCCTGCCTATCTAAGGTCTTCGAAAGCCAAGTCAACAAACAGATCACTGACCATCTCGAATCCCACCGTACCTTCTCCGCTGTGCAATCCGGTTTCCGAGCCGGTCACGGGTGCACCTCAGCCACGCTCAAGGTACTAAACGACATCATAACCGCCATCGATAAAAGACATTACTGTGCAGCCGTCTTCATCGACCTGGCCAAGGCTTTCGACTCTGTCAATCACCATATTCTTATCGGCAGACTCAGTAGCCTCGGTTTTTCTAATGACTGCCTTGCCTGGTTCACCAACTACTTTGCAGACAGAGTTCAGTGTGTCAAATCGGAGGGCATGTTGTCCGGTCCTCTGGCAGTCTCTATGGGGGTACCACAGGGTTCAATTCTCGGGCCGACTCTTTTCTCTGTATACATCAATGATGTTGCTCTTGCTGCGGGCGATTCCCTGATCCACCTCTACGCAGACGACACCATTCTATATACTTCCGGCCCTTCCTTGGACACTGTGCTATCTAACCTCCAAACGAGCTTCAATGCCATACAACACTCCTTCCGTGGCCTCCAACTGCTCTTAAACGCTAGTAAAACCAAATGCATGCTTTTCAACCGTTCGCTGCCTGCACCCGCACGCCCGACTAGCATCACCACCCTGGACGGTTCCGACCTAGAATATGTGGACATCTATAAGTACCTAGGTGTCTGGCTAGACTGCAAACTCTCCTTCCAGACTCATATCAAACATCTCCAATCCAAAATCAAATCAAGAATCGGCTTTCTATTCCGCAACAAAGCCTCCTTCACTCACGCCGCCAAACTTACCCTAGTAAAACTGACTATCCTACCGATCCTCGACTTCGGCGATGTCATCTACAAAATAGCTTCCAACACTCTACTCAGCAAACTGGATGCAGTTTATCACAGTGCCATTCGTTTTGTTACTAAAGCACCTTATACGACCCACCACTGCGACCTGTATGCCCTAGTCGGCTGGCCCTCGCTACATGTTCGTCGTCAGACCCACTGGCTCCAGGTCATCTACAAGGCTATGCTAGGTAAAGTGCCGCCTTATCTCAGTTCATTGGTCACGATGGCTACACCCACCCGCAGCACGCGCTCCAGCAGGTGTATCTCACTGATCATCCCTAAAGCTAAAACCTCATTTGGACGCCTTTCCTTCCAGTTCTCTGCTGCCTGCGACTGGAACGAATTGCAAAAATCTCTGAAGTTGGAGACTTTTATCTCCCTCAACAACTTTAAAAATCTGCTATCCGAGCAGCTAACCGATCGCTGCAGCTGTACATAGTCCATCTGTAAACTACCCACCCAATTTACCTACCTCACCCCCCATACTGCTTTTATTTATTTACTTTTCTGCTCTTTTGCACACCAGTATCTCTTCTTGCACATGATCATCTGATGATTTATCACTCCAGTGTTAATCTGCTAAATTGTAATTATTCGATTTATTGCCTACCTCATGCCTTTTGCACACATTGTATATAGATTCTCTTTTTTCTACCATGTTATTGACTTGTTTATTGTTTACTCCATGTGTAACTCTGTGTTGTCTGTTCACACTGCTATGCTTTATCTTGGCCAGGTCGCAGTTGCAAATGAGAACTTGTTCTCAACTAGCCTACCTGGTTAAATAAAGGTGAAATAAAAAAATAAAAAAATATATATATATATTTAGAATGTTTGTCTCTTGTAGTACACAAGGAAGTCGACGGAGGGTTTGTCCTACTTCCTGTTTGCCCTGGTCATCCTGGGTAACACTACGTACGGCCTAAGTGTGCTGCTGAAGAACCCTGAGCAAGGCCAGGGAGAGGGAAGCTACATCATCCACCACCTGCCCTGGCTCATAGGAAGCCTGGGCACCCTATCTCTAGACGTCCTGGTATCCTTCTCAGTAAAATGCCTACTGGGCCTCTCCACCAATTTTTTTTGTAATATCCAACAATATGTTGTGTGCTTTGACATAACACTTAACTTTTGCTTTTGACTTTGTCTTGTATTACAATTACCCAAATTAACTTATCCAAATGCAACAGGTTCAGGTTGATTTGACTAGTATTATCTAAGTACATTATCCTATATGCCAGCATGCAGTTGTTGGAATGTGTTTCCTTTCTAGTATCTAAAAGTTTGACCGTATTAGTTTTTTTCAACTTCATGAATTCCCTTGACTCGCTGCTTCAGATCTCCGTACAGTTCCTGATATACCGCAATAATGCCCCTCTGGAGTTGGAATCGCAGCATGATGAGAGAGCTCCTCTGCTGGACAAATGAAACTGCTCCCTTTGTGCTGGATCTAGCAGTTCAGACAATTATCCCCACCCAAGACTCTCACTCACATTCCTAAACTTTGACAAACACAGGAAATCCCTTTTCACTGTGTCGTTATATGTATGTGATTTGTGTTATGAGAAAGATGTTAATTGGGATTCAGCTGTAGATTATTTTAACTGTTCTTAATTGCTCTTAATCTTTTAGTGAAGGACCTTCCAACCGTTTGTCTAAATACTTCTAGTATTTTAAATTTGTTATAAACCTGTCCTGACAATCATGACACTACTACTGGTCACTACAGGGAACATTGTCGTATTATTTTATTTCAGAAGTGATTGACAATTTTTTTTGCAGATCACTTCATGACTTGAGTATACAGAGACATGAATCTTAGTGTCTTGACATGTTATAATAAATCCACATGAACTTCATTAAAGTGTAAATGTTAGTGTAAATGTCTGAAGTACTGTACTTAATTTATTTGATCGTTTACATCAGTTGCCTTTAAGCATTTTGAATTGTACATTTTAGATTTATGTACTTCTTGTTGACCACTTTTGAGGGTATGGTATCCAGTCTGGAGACCTGACCTCATGTTTGTTCAGTGTAAGCACAGAGTAATGATGCTCCCTGTTTCTTAGTCTGTTCCCTAACAAATGGTGTTGCATCAGTACAGAAATGCACAGGAAGGATTTAACATTTTATCTCGTTGATAATGTCTCATTTCCCACATTTAGGCAGGAAAAAGACAATGTTCTAAAGAAATTGGGAATGTCTTTCATTTTGATTTGTTTACTAACACGCTCAAAAGGACACAATCATGCTTTTAACAACTGAATTTGTATGGAGCCCTGCTGTCATTTGGCCAGTGTACCTGATCTTTAGTGTGTTAAATATGCTGGGAACATGACGTAATTTTCCGCCTTCCGTATCCAGCCCGTACTGTTTTTGACTGGACTTCAAGATTGTATAATAAAATTCATGAAAAGTAATTTCACATTTAATTGTAATGGGAATTTTAATGTTTGTGCTCTAACTAATTGTGTTCTATAAACCAATTTCTGTTCATGCAAGTGGCTGACTACAAATCACCTATCAGTAGCTGCAATTTTGCAGTACGCACAGATCGTGTTATCAGCCTATCACATGTTATGAAACTATTGGTCAGTCACATGAATGAAACAAAACGGTAATGATTATGCTAAATCATGCAATATAACATCTCTGTATAGGCGTATATAAGACAACTGCTGGGTCTGCCCCGGGAGAGCTCCTGATTGACATGTACTATGGTGCATTGAGTTGGAACCTCTTCAGCCAGCTGACAAACAATGATTCATTTTAGATTGACCTCAAGTGTCCCTGTGTAAGAATTTTTCCACAACACAGTGCATTTGGAAAGTATTCAGACCCCTCAGGCCCACCCATGTGAAATCCATGGATTAGGGTTGAATGAATTTATTTCAATTTACTTGTTTCCTTATATTAACTGTAACTCAGTAAAATCAGCAATTGTTGGGTTTATATTTTCAGTATAGTTCCTATTTTGTCCTTTTTGTAACGTTAAATCAACACATTTTACAAAATAACTCATTAATTTAAGTTTAGGCTTTTTCGGTTCCCTGAACCAGTTCCAACCCCTGATTTCAATAGTACCATATAGAGTCATACATATAAGAGCTTTCCACTCCTGGATTGTGCAACATTTGCCCATTATTCTTTTAAAAATTCTTCAAGATCTGGCAAATTGGTTGTTGATCATTGCTAGACAACCCTTTTCTGCTCTTGCCCTAGATTTTCTTGGCCCCTCAGGAACATTCACTGTCTTCTTGGTAAGCAACTCCAGTGTAGAGTTGGCGTTGTGATTTAGAGTTGTCCTGCTGAAAGGTAAATGCATCTCCCAGAGTCTGGTGGAAAGCAGACTGAACAAGGTTTTCCTTTAGGATTTTGCCTGTACTTAGCTCCATTCCTTTTTTTTTTTATTATGAAAAACTCCCCAGTGCTTAACGATTACATGCATACCCATAACATGATGCAGCCACCACCATGCTTGAAAACTGGGAGAGTGGTATTCAGTAATGTGTTGTCTTGGATTTGCCTCAAACATAACACTTAAGTGCTCTGTTAATTGCTCTGCCACACTGCAAAAAAATATTACTTTAGTGGCTTGTTGCAAACAAGATGCATGTTTTGGACAGTGGTGGAAAGAGTACCCAATTGTCATACTTGAGTAAAAGTAAAGATACCTTAATAGAAAAAGACTCAAGTGAAAGTCACCCAGTAAAATACTACTTGAGTAAAAGTCCAAAAGTATTTGGTTTTAAATATACTTAAGTATCAAAGTAAAAAACATTTAAAATTCCTTATATTAAGCAAAGCAGGGGCACACTCCAACACTCAGACATAATTTACAAACTAAGCATGTGTTTAGTTAGTCCACCAGATCAGAGGCAGTACGAATGAACAGGGATGTTCTCTTGATAAGCATTCAAAATGTAATGAGTACTTTTGGGTGTAAAAAGTACACTGAACCAAAATAGAAACGCAATATGTAATGTGCTGGTCCCATGTTTCATGAGCTGAAATAAAAGATTCCAGAAAAATTCCATACTCACAAAAAGCGTATTTCTCTCATTCTGTGCACAAATTTGTTTACATCCCTGTTAGTGAGAATTTTATCCTTTGTCAAGAAGATCGATCCACCTGACAGGTGTGGCATATCATGAAGCTAAGTAAACATAATCAGTGGTGTGAACTTCTTAAGTAATACTACATAAGTAATTTTTTGGGATAGCTGTACTTTACTATTTATACTTCTGACTACTTTTACTTCTCTACATTCCTAAATAAAATAATGTACTCTATACGCCATACATTTTCCCTGACACACAATGTACTCATTACACTATGAATGCTTAGCAGGACAGGAAAATTGTCGCATTTTTACCCTTTCTTTGCGAGGCATTGGTAAACCTCCCTGGTTATTGTGGTTAAATCTATTTAAAATTCACTGCTCGACTGAGGGACCTTTTACAGATAATTGTATGTGTGGGGTACAGGGATGAGGTAGTCATTCAAAAATCATGTTAAACATTATTATTGCACACAGAGTCCATGCGACTTGTTAAGCAAATGTTTACTCCTGAACGTATTTAGGCTTTCCATAACCAAGGGCCTGAATACTTATTGACTCAAGATATTTCAGATTTACATTTTTTATAAATTTGTCAAAAAACAAAAACATACCACCTTGACATTATGGGGTATTGTGTATAGGCCAGTGACCAAAAATCTCTATTTAATACATGTTTAATTCAGGCTGTAACACAACAAAATGTGGATAAAGTCAAGGGGTGAGAACCTTCTGAAGGCACTATGAGAGACCTACCCAAAAATACTCACAGCTGAAATCGCTGCCAAAGGTGCTTCTACAAAGTATTGACTCAGTAGTGTGACTACTTATGTAAATCAGATATATTTCTGTATTTTATTTTTTATACATTTGCAAAAATTTCAACAACAAAAAAACTGTTCTCTTTGTCGTTATGGGATATTGTGTGTAGATTGATGAAGGGGGAAAATGATTGAATCCATTTTATTATAAAGCTGTAACGCAACAAAATGTGGAAAAAGTCAAGGGGTCTGAATACTTTCAGAATGTAGAGTTGGGCCAATGCAGTTTGTCTGAACGTTCCGAGAGCACCACTTTCTCCTCCATAGCCATTGCTAAGTGATAATTGACACTGTTGCACTGTTTATTTCTGATAGTTTAAAAAAAAGAACTATGAATGTGTCCATTGAAAGCATATACAGTGGCTTGCAAAAGTATTCATCCCCCTTGGCATTTCATATTTTGTTGCATTACAATCTGTAATTTAAATTGATTTTATTTGGAATTCATGTAAATGGACATAAACAAAATAGTCAAAATTGGTGAAGTGAAAAAATTACTTATTTCAAAAATTTCAAAAAAATTAAAATGAAAGTGGTGAGTGCATATGTATTCACCCCCTTTGCTATGAAGCCCCTAAATAAGATCTGGTGCAACCAATTACCTTCAGAAGTCACATAATTCGTTAAATAAAGTCCACCTGTGTGCAATCTAAGTGTCACATGATCTCAGTATATATATATATATATATATATATATATATATATATATATACATACACACACACCTGTTCTGAAAGGCCCCAAAGTCTGCAACACCACTAAGCAAGGGGCACCATGAAGACCAAGGAGCTCTCCAAACAGGTTAGGAACAACGTTGTGGATAAGTACACATCAGGGTTGGGTTATAAAAAAATACCTGAAATTTTGAACATCCCACGGAGCACCATTAAATCCATTATTCAAAAATGGAAAGAATATGGCACCACAACAAACCTGCCAAGAGAGGGCCGCCCACCAAAACGCCAAAAGGCATGTGGGAGACTCCCCAAACATATGGAAGGTACTCCTATGGAAGGTACTCCTTGGCCATCAAGGAAAACGCAATGTCTGGCACAACCCCAACACCTCTCATCACCATCCCCACAGTGAAGCATGGTGGCGGCAGCATCATGCTGTGGGGATGTTTTTTTTCCCCATCGGTAGGGACTGGGAAACTGGTCAGAATTGAAGGAATGATGGATGGTGCTAAATACAGGGAAATTCTTGAGAGAAACCTGTTTGTCTTCCAGAGATTTGAGACTGGGACAGAGGTTCACCTTCCAGCAGGACAATGACCCTAAGCATACTGCTAAAGCAACATTCGAGTGGTTTAAGCCCAAGCCTCAATCCAATTGAGAATCTGTGGTATGACTTAAAGATTGCTGTACACCAGCAGAACCCTTCCAACTTGAAGGAGCTGGAGCAGTTTTGCCTTGAAGAATGGGCAAAAATCACAGTGGCTAGATGTGCCAAGCTTATAGAGACATACCAAGAGACTTGCAACTGTAATTGCTGCAAAAGCTGGCTCTACAAAGTATTGACTTTGGGGGGGGTGAATGGTTATGCACGCTCAAGCTCTGTTTTGTCTCATTTCTTTTTTGTTTCACAATAAAAAATATTTTGCGTCTTCAAAGTGGTAGGCATGTTGTGTAAATCAAACGATACAAACACCCAAAAAATCTATTTTAATTCCAGGTGTAAGGCTGTAGCGGTATTTATTAGAGAGGGGTAAAGATAAAGATTTTGTTCCGGCGCCAGGCAGGTATTAAACATGCCGAAAGGAAAAGAGTAGAATAGAGAGAGTACCACTACCAGACCCACACACATCAGCAGAAGAGACTGCCTAGAGTGTAGCCTGTTTACCAGATAGCCAGTGGAGAGAAAAGAGAATACACACCCTATAAAACCCACAGCACAGGGGTGGTTACCCTGTACCTCATACAATAATAATAAATGGCAGAGCAATTGAACAGCAACTTCATACAAGAAAGAACACAGTCATCAACAGAGGATTTGCAGTAATATGTATTATCTTCCAGTGGAGGAGTGCAGAGGGTATGAATGTGGGGGGTGTTTATAGACACAACAAAGGCCTTAAAAATATCCACAATCTTCTCGGCCACATGTCATTAGTACACCCCACCTCAATAGAGTTCAAATAACAATAACCAACTTGCAAGCAACTTCCATTTTAACTAAAATGTCCACCCAAATACTTCTGGCAGGGCAATAATAGTCCAGCTCTAATGAACTTCAATGGGAAGTGCCTTTGAAAAATAGAAAATCTGTTGCAGGATAAAGCACTGGAACGATAGAGGGAAGAGAAAGAGAGCAAGAACAAGAGAGATCTTAGCTGTGGTCTTCAGGCGTGCCGGTGTACTGTCTGACCGTCCAATGGTTTGTATGTCAAAGCTTCACAACAATGTTGCTACTAATCCATGCGATCCATAACCGGCGCGGTCCCAAACGAAAACAACCACGACCTAGAGCGGTCACACCGATGATTGAGTTAAATAGTTTATAATCTACACACGCTGAAACCAAACACAACTTCTGCAGCATAGCACACACAATCAAACTGTCGCGCCACCCAAGAGCTCCTCCCCAAAGAGCTGAACGAGCTGTCTTTATTTCCTCCTTCCTTACTGCTGATGCGCTCTTAAAGTGGCAGCGCACGGTGAAGGCTCCGTGTAGGATTTCGCCACAAGGCAACAAAATAGGAAAAATGCCAAGGGGGTGAATACTTTCGCAAGCCACTGTATACAATTTGTTGACACCACTCGGAGACTTGGATACACATTATCCAAAATGCTAATCAATAAAAATGTCTGTTAAATTCGCTGCTCTGTTTTGCTTGTTTACAGCGGGTCATTTCAGAGGGAACTGTCAGAGACAGTCTCGTATTGTTACATCACCAACATTTAGAGAATAAACGCGGCAACATGGCCAAACTCTCTCTCTCTATATATGGCTCTGGTATTATATATTTCACCATATTTATCCAACTGTAACCGTGACTTTATCCCATGTACACTCAACCTTAATTAATCATGTCACGTGCAGATCAAGCCTTATTCCTGACCTTTCCACTCCACACTCTGGTAGACCCTGGGGGAGCCTGGTAGACCTGTCACTGGAGCTAATGTTCCTGGAATACACAGCTATGTTGTTTCTCTTCATTAGTGGAGTTATTCTTATACTGTCATGTTAGTGAAGAAAACGAGCGATGGAATTCTGACCCCGGGAAACCCTCCACTCACTCACTCACTCACTCACTCACTCACTCACTCACTCACTCACTCACTCACTCACACGCACACACACACACGTTTTCCCTCTCACACACATACACACACATATAAGTGACATTGAGGGCCCACCCAGAGAGGAAGGAAAGGTCAGAACAAAACTATCACGATGGGTTCATTGAGAAGATGAACTGTGTGGGGGGCTGATATCGTACAGTGACATTGAGGGAGTAGGAGTATGTGTGCGTGTAGTCGTCGTCGGTTGTGAAACTGAGGTTGTGTTCCTAGGCAGTCCCAGGGCTTCTTACGGAGGGCAGCAGGAAGAGCCAGCGATAGCGGGCCATCATCCATCACCGGGATGAACAAGAAGCTGTTTATAAACACACAATGCTGGGAATGTCATAATGAGCCTGCTCTCTCTCACTGCAGGGCCAGGGCCCACACCATCACATCCACTTTACCCTCCGTTCTTCATTATGGTGCTCCACATACTTCATATACATCCCTCGATGCTCTCTAGTTTCACACAATGCAATTCATTGGGGGAGGTATCAATTACAACTTCAGATATCACCTCATGACGTAGGCCAAAGCAAGGTGTACACTCTCTCAGGAAAGATTTGTCAGTGTGATGATTTGACTTGAGCTAAATTCTAAGGTTTGCCCACCGTGGCCTATATATCACTGCATAGTAATAGGTGCGTATATTTCTTTGCAGGCATTATTCATTATAATAAATGACTGATCATGTTTGGGGAAAGAATCGCATACATTACATTTCACAGTCAATAACCTTGTACACTATACAGACATCCTACTTACTGTATTTACCTCTGCTAAATCTACTCTGAGAACCCCTCTTCTTGAAAGAAATCCATGGTATTTAATACCCTAATCTACCTCACACAATGTTTCTGATATTGTGTCCAGTCTTTTGTTTGAGATGGAAATCTCTTCTTTGTACTTGTGAGTGTGTGTATGCGCGAGTGTGTGTAGCGTGTGTGTGTGTGTGCATGTGCATGTTTGGCAAGTGTAGGGTGTCAGAGGCTGGACTGCAGTCAACATTACAAATGTAAGGGGAGGACAAATCAAGAGGCTATCAGAAGAGTCAACACACGAGGAAGAAGACCACCACTGGTGAGTTCATATCACTATTTTTAATACATTTTCCTGGATGAAGAGTAACAGCCTTATTTTAATATGAACCTTTATTCAAACTCTGCTATGGACTCTGTGTATTTGGAAATCTTAGTTTGACCATCATTTCCCCCAAAGCCTCTAGAATGCGTCCTCTTGTTAATGTGAAGAAGCTCAGCGGTGTCCTACTTCTCTTGAGAAACTTGCTACCTGATAGATGAAGTGCTAAGGAGCCATAATGCATCTTACTGCCTTACAGAGATATTTAGAAGTTTTAACAGTGTGCTTTGGAAGGGTAATCAACTAAGTCTACTGTTTTTTTAAATAAGTTTTATGTTTATTTTTACACATTAGTGATACATGCAAGAAGGAACTGACATTGGACAGGTTAGAGAGGTTTGGTGGTTACACTTGGACTTTAAAAAATATCTTTACCACCGTGTCAAGCCAGTGTTTTAACATGATTCTGTGTCCTTTCCGTCCTGACAACAGTAGCCTAACACATTTATGAAAGTTTTTAAGACCTGCTTTTACAAACAAGTAATGGAAAATATAGTTGTTAAGCTTGCATCTACAGTATGTAGGGGGAAAACCAAAATCTTGATTCTGTGGAATCCATTTGAGAGAGAATCATTGAAACCTGCAGTTGTGCTAGCCGAAGTTTTCTAAAGCAACAACAGTGCCCTACATTTAGGTAAACTGTAATCAAAGATTTTAATTGTGAATATTATGTTAGTAATTATGTTAGTAATACACACAAACGCGCACGCGCACACACACACACACACACACACACACACACACACACACACACACACACACACACACACACACACACACACACACACACACACACACACACACACACACACACACTGACCCCTCAAATGTAGCACTGGACTTTACCCACAAATCCATCTACTGGCCCTCCCTGCAAGGCCACTCTAATCTAACGTAAGTTTCCTGTAAACACAGTAAACACTGTGCTATCTGAATCAGGCTACCAGCAAACAGTGTGCAGCGATAAATAGACAAACAGGGGGACATGCTGAATGAAAGAAAGAGAAATAGATTATTTGTGTGCTTACTGCCTTCAGTCCACATTTTTTGTGAATCAAGGGTAAATATTTTAAGCCCTCCCTTACCCCACCCTCCTCCTTCTCCTCCTCCTTCACCTCCGCATCCTCCTCCAAAAAGCTTCCCTTGGGTATGTGCAACATGCTCAGGCCCTTGTCCAACAAAGTGACAACTAGGCCAGACTAGGAGATCCATGGCCACATGTACACACTCCAATAAATTGTCCCCATCTCTAAATATGATGGGAAAAAGGAATGAATGTGCATGCAGTCGTTCCCTCCGTTATCCTGCAGTATGAGAGATATCAAGGGTTTGTTTTGCCGGATATGTGAGGACATGACTAATGTAACAATACAAATGACAGAGGAACATAACAACAGAAGTCTTTCCTGGGATTTGTTAATTTACTTTTACAATGACCAAGAGGAATCAGATAAATGTAATAATGACATAGTGTATTTGGGATTTCTCTACATCGGGGACCTTAGTCAGTTGTTCCTAGGTATCAGATGAAGTGATATTAGATGGATCCAAAGTTGACACAATGTTAATGTGAAGTTGCTTTATTGGGAGCTATGGAGAGAAATTGCGAGTTACTGTAACAGAGACGATCAATATAGAGGGTCTGTTTTTCTGCGCAACATCAAAGCTTTTATGCATAAATGTTTTTGAATCATCCAGAATCCACCAATAGTCAGGTTTGCACCCATTTCTCCAAACTCTACAGTATGGACCTGTTTAGAGCCTCCTCCTCTGTTGATTGCTCTTTTACCTCGTCCTCACTTTACAGGAGACCTGTAGTTTCCCACCAAGGATTCAAATTCCTCGAGTGTCATGTTTGATGCACAACACAGCACAACGCAACGCATGTTCATCTATATCCAAAATTATTTAGACCACTCCCCAACCTGGGGTTGCCACCTCTTTCCAGACAGCCCTTATTGAAGGTTCAGCTCATTGGGAATTATGAGTTTGGCACAGTTACAATATACTGGAAACCATTAGTGAAGAACAGAGGACTGCATGCCTGAGCATGAGTTAGTGAAATATACAGGTGTCGGATTTTAATTTGACCAGCTTCGTCGCAGGAGTAAAATAGTCCTGCAGCAGGAAGAGCAGCAGTATTTGATTATAAAAAGTGATAATTTCTAAAACAAAATTAGTTTTGATAGGCTACAGTAAGCTATAGTTCAGGATACACTTGTACTTCATAGTGGAGACTAATATCTATCTTGTGTTATTAAGCTACACTGAACAAAAATATAAACGCAACTTGCAACAATTTAAAAGATTTTACTGAGTTACAGTTCATATAAGGAAATTAGTCAAAAAAAAAAAAAAAATTAGGCCCTAATCTATGGATTTACTGGGAATACAGATATGCATATGTTGGTTATAGATACAGTTGAAGTCGGAAGTTTACATACACCTTAGCCAAATACATTTAAACTCAGTTTTTCACAATTCCTGACATTTAATCCTAGTAAAAATTCCCTGTTTTAGGTCAGTTAGGATCACCACTTTATTTTAAGAATGTGAAATGTCAGAATAATAGTAGAGAGAATGATTATTTCAGCTTTAATTTATTTCATCACATTCCCAGTGGGTCGGAAGTTTACATACAGTCAATTAGTATTTGGTAGCATTGCCTTTAAATTGTTGAACTTGGGTCAAATGTTCCGGGTAGCCTTCCACAAGCTTCCCACAATAAGTTGGGGGAATTTTGGTCCATTCCTCCTGACAGAGCTGGTGTAACTGAGTCAGGTTTGTAGGCCTCCTTGCTCGCACACGCTTTTTCAGTTCTGCCACAAATTTTCTATAGGATTGAGGTCAGGGCTTTGTGATGGCCACTCCAATACCTTGACTTCATTGTCCTTAAGCCATTTTGCCACAACTTTGGAAGTATGCTTGGGGTCATTGTCCATTTGGAAGACCCATTTGCGAGACCCAAGCTTTAACTTCCTGACTGATGTCTTGAGATGTTGCTTCAATATATTCATAATTTTCTTTCCTCATGATGCCATCTATTTTGTGAAGCGCACCCATCCCTCCTGCAGCAAAGCACCCCCACAACATGAAGCTGCCACCCCCGTGCTTCACTGTTGGGATGGTGTTCTTCGGCTTGCAAGCGTCCCCCTTTTTCCTCCAAACATAACGATGGTCATTATGGCCAAACAGTTCTATTTTTGTTTCATCAGACCGGAGGACACTTCTCCAAAAAGTATGATCTTTGTCCCCATATGCAGTTGCAAACCGTAGTCTGGCTTTTTTATGGCGGTTTTGGAGCAGTGGCTTCTTCCTTGCTGAGCGGCCTTTCAGGTTATGTAGATATAGGACTCGTTTTACTGTGGATAAAAATACTTTTGTACTTGTTTCCTCCAGCATCTTCACATGGTCCTTTGCTGTTGTTCTGGTATTGATTTGCACTTTTCGCACCAAAGTACTGTCAGAGTCTAGGTGATGTGGGTAAGGCGGAGTCAGGCGCAGGACACAGAGATGAGTAATAATAGTAACTTTACTCAAAAATAATCTTCCAACAAGGAGAACGAAAATCCAGAATCACATAAACGAGACAACTGACAACAATAAACACGCACAAAACCATGACGGCTCCAGAGGGCTAAATAGGGAAATAATTCAAACGTAATGGGAACCAGGTGTGTACAATACAGACAAAACAAATGGAAAAAGAAATGTAGATCGGTGGAGGTTAGAAAGCCGGTGACGTCGACCGCTGAACGCCGCCCGAACAAGGAGAGGCACCAACTTCAGCGGAAGTCGTGACAAGTACGTTCATCTCTAGAAGACAGAACGTGTCTCCTTCCTGAGCGGTATGTGGCTGCATGTTCCCATGGTGTTTATACTTGCGTACTATTGTTTGTACAGATGAACGTGGTACCTTCAGGCGTTTGGAAATTGCTCCCAAGGACGAACCAGACTTGGATGATTTCTTTTGATTTTCCCATGATGTCAAGCAAAGAGGCACTGAGTTTGAAGGTAGGCCTTGAAATACATCCACAGGTACACCTCCAATTGACTAAAATTATGTCAATTAGCCTATCAGAAGCTTCGAAAGCCATGACATAATTTTCTGGAATTTTCCAAGCTGTTTAAAGGCACAGTCAACTTAGTGTATGTCAACTTCTGACCCACTGGAACTGTGATACAGGGAATTATAAGTGAAATAATCTATCTGTAAACAATTTTTGGAAAAATGACTTGTGTCATGCATAAAGTAGATGTCCTAACTGACTTGCCAAAACTATAGTTTGGTAACAAGAAATTTGTGGAGTGGTTGAAAAAATAGTTTTAATGACTCCAACATAAGTGTATGTAAACTTCCGACTTCAACTGTACCTTACAAAACAAGTAGGGGCGTGGATTAGAAAACCAGTCAGTATCTGGTGTGGCCATCATTTCCCTCATGCAGCGCGATACATCTCCTTGCTGGATATTTGGGTGAACTGGAACACGCTGTCGTACAAGGCGATCCAAAGCATCCCAAACATGCTCAGTGGTTGACAATATCTGGTGAGTATGCAGGCCATGGAAGAACTGGGACATTTTCAGCTTCCAGGGATTGTGTACAGATCCTTGCGACATGGGGCCGTGCATTATCATGCTGAAACATGAGTTGATGGAGGCAGATGAATGGCATGACAATGGGCCTCAGGATCTCGTCACGGTATCTGTGTGTATTCAAATTGCCATAGATAAATTGCAATTGTGTTCGTTGTCTGTAGCTTATGCCTGCCCATACCATAACCCCACCGCCACCATGGGGCACTCTGTTCACAACGTTGACATCAGCAAACCACTCGCCCACACTACGCCATCTGCCTGGTACAGTTTAAACCGGGATTCTTCCGTGAAAAGCACACTTCTCCTGCGTGCCAGTGGCCATCGAAGGTGAGCATTTGCCGACTGAAGTCGGTTACGATGCCGAACTGCAGTCAGGTCAAACCCTGGTGAGGAGTAGAGTATGCAGATGAGCTTCCCTGAGATGGTTCCTGACGGTTTGTGCAGAAACTCTTCGGTTGTGCAAACCCACAGTTTCATCAGATGTCCGAGTGGCTGGTCTCAGACGCTCCCGCAGGTGAAGAAGCCAGATGTGGAGGTCCTGGGCTACCGAGGTTACATGTGGTCACAAGGCTCATTTGAATGTCCTGCGATGCAGGAAAATTTGCAGCGAGAACAGAGTGATTAAATTAAGATACTATATCTGTATCTAATTAGTCACCGAACTATTATTACTTTTATCACTTCATGTTATGCATGTGTGCATATACTGTATGCATCCTATGTACGGTGTACCTTCTCATTTGCACTGCTTGCTCAGCACAGATGCTCAACACGTGGGATAGATAAAGTCTAATTAAATTAAATCCTGCTTGTTGCTCGGCTTGGTTCACACACAGGCCAGTGTAATGAGACAGTTGAGGAATGCGGTGAGGGTGGGAAGGACACCATAAGTTCTCTAGAGTCAAGCTGCATGTCAAACCCAATCAGGGAGAGGTAAGGGCAAATCTAGGGTCTCTCTCTCATCAGGGCTCAACTCGACCCAGTCAACTCTGGAGGGGCATCCGAGTCCCCCAAACTCTAAATCTGCCCAGCGTCAAATATTAACTGCAATACAAACAAAGCAGTGGAATAAATGCCCTGGGGGCTCCAAAGCTTCATTAAATAGTACCCGCAAACACCAGTCTCAACGTCAACAGTGAAGAGGTGACTCCGGGATGCTGGCCTTCCAGGCAGAGTTCCTCTGTCCAGTGTCTGTGTTCTTTTTCCCATCTTAATCTTTTATTTTTATTGGCCAGTCTGAGATATGGCTTTTTCTTTTTTCTAGATGGCCAGCATCCCGGAGTCACCTCGTTGACGTTGAGACTGGTGTTTTTTGCGGGTACTGTTTAATGAAGCTGCCAGTTGAGGACTTGTGAGGCGTCTGTTTCTCAAACTAGACACTCTAATGTTCTTATCCTCTTGCTCAGTTGTGTACCGGGGCCTCCCACTCCTCTTTCTGTTCTGGTTAGCGCCAGTTTGCGCTGTTCTGTGAAAGGAGTAGTACACAGCGTTGTACGAGATTTTCAGTTTCTTGGCATTTTCTCGCATGGAATAGCCTTCCTTTCTCAGAACAAGAATAGACTGATGAGTCTTTGTTTCTGGCCATTTTGAGCCTGTAATCGAACCCACAAATGCTGATGCTCCAGATACTCAACTAGTCTAAAGAAGGACAGTTTTATTGCTTCTTGAATCAGTTTTCAGCTGTGCTAACATAATTGCAAAAGGAGTTTCTAATGATTAGTTAGCCATTTAAAATTATAAACTTGGATTAGCTAACACAACGTGCCATTGGAACACAGGAGTGATGGTTGCTGTTAATGGGCCTCCGTACACCCATGTAGTTATTCCATAAAAAATCTGCCGTTTCCAGCTACAATAGTCATTCACAACATTAACAATGTCTGCACTGTATTTCTAATCAATTTGATTTTATTTTAATGGACAAAAAATTTGCTTTTCTTTCAAAAACAAGGACATTTCTAAGTGACTCCAAACTTTTTAACAGTAGTGTATACACTCACATGCTCACACATACACTAATACACATACACACTCATACAAACAAACATGCATAAACCCGCGCGTGCACACCCACACACACACACACTACCCACCCAGGGAGAGTAACTACAGCATAGTAATAGTATACTGTGTAGTGTAGATGGGGAAGAGTATTAAAGTTATCAGGATGTTTATGGAAAATAGAAGAAATATTACAAAGATTGACCACTGGTCATGTCAAGTTTTGTTGGTACAGAGACAAAATAGCAGTGAGTTACCAGCTACAGCTAAACCATTGATCCAACGCTGTGATCTCCTCTCCCACGACACACACACACTCAGGTGGGTGATTATTGGGTCCCTGTTGCTCCATGGTGGGGTGGGATCCATCCACCCAGGCCAAACCTGAGCTCCCCACCAGGGACAGGCCCCCATCTGACAGGACCTCTCTCTTCCCTCTGAACATTCAGCCAGGGCAGCTGTTTGGACATGAGTCCCATCTCTCTCTTCTTCTCACACTCTCATCGCTGTCCCTTGTCTCCCCGTGATGCCTCTCAGAGGAGCAGAGATCCATCACACTGCCACAGACTTCAGCTGCACGCCTCCACAGTGGACAACAGTAACCTTTAGTTTTGCATCATAGAGGGTAGCTTAAAATAGGCAATGATATCACAGCTAGGAGACTGAGGAGACCTGTTGTCAGCGTGGATATAAAAGAATGTTTGGAGAGTTGCAGATTCCTCAGATGTGTGGTTCCCTGTGTCTGTGTCAATAGATTAAGCGGGTGTTCCTAAGGACTGACTGTGGATCAGGTGTCCAGATGAGAGAGTGGAGTGAGTCGGAGATGACCATGTCTGCCGGTGGTTACCTCTCCGCCTTTGATGGATACGGCATCTCCGAGCCTCTGCAGTACTACGGTGAGCGACTCTTTTGATCTGGACTGTCTGCAATTATACTAAAATAATCTAGTCAGATTTTGTAGGGGTTATAAATTGTCTGCAATACTATGGTATGCTGATCCAAACACAATTTATCTTTATACATACCCTGTAATTGTATGGTGATGACCTAATTGAATCAAAATGTCATGATTAGACATTTATATTCCACATGTTTATGCTTGCTTTGTTCTGCTTTAGTTGGTGTGATGCTTTTTTGTTCAAATGTTTAGTGCCATATGGCCTGCAGATTAGAAAGGGAGACTTGTAGGGATACATAATGTGGGTCTAACCTTATACATTTAGAAAATAACTGTCTTTATTTGTATTTTTTCCAATACACAGGATGTTAGCTAACAAAAAATGTCATTGGAAAGAGGGGCTATTTATAATGGTTGCAGTGGAGAGTTATGGCCTAATCCGAACTATGAGGCTTCTTTCTTCACATTGTTGTCCTCTCCTCTCCTAGCTGGACGGATGGATATGACAAGCTGCATGATGGGGGGTAGTGTTAGTGTGCGTGGGAAGGAGGGAGACCCGGGTGTTTACACAGTGCTGAAACGGTTTACAAACAGAGCTCACCATAGCGTTGTCACACAAGCACAAGCTCAGTATTGGCCTCCATTCTCACCAGGACAGGAAACATCTGGGAGACACAGAGGAGAGACGGAATGAGTTAGGAAAGTAGAGAGAGAGAGAGAGAGAGAGAGAGAGAGAGAGAGAGAGAGAGAGAGAGAGAGAGAGAGAGAGAGAGAGAGAGAGAGAGAGAGAGAGAGAGAGAGAGAGAGAGAGAGAGAGAGAGAGAGAGAGAGAGAGAGAGAGAGAGAGAGAGAGAGAGAGAGAGAGAGAGAGAGAGAGAGAGAGCAATGGGAGGAAGGCTAGAGAGTCAAGGTTCTAGAAGAGGGGTGAGGATGGTTGTGGTTGAGGATGGGGTGAGTTTTGGGATTCAGAAATTAGGGGTCATAGGTCAGAGGTTGGACTCTAGAAATCACTGTGGTATTCAGTCCATGTCAGGGCATCAGAGTTGTGGACAAATATCCATGCTTATATGGTAAGAAGACACTCGAAGTGCGCCTGAGTACAATGTAACTTGTACAACCCCTAGTATTGATGCATTTTGAGAAAGGATGTAACTTCTAGTCATTGTTGGTCATAATCATTACATTTTTTGTGTTTAAAAGAAGAAACCTCTCACTATTTCAGTTATTTTCTGACCTAATAAAATGCCAAGAGACTCAGGTTATGGAAGAGGATCTTTCTGATCAGAGTGACTGATTTAGGGCTGATCTGTGACCAGCTCTTCTCCTTATAATGCAGATGTGCTTCAGAAAAGCTGCCAGGGGTGACACATGTTCCCTCTGTGGACGTGGGGCTTGAAGTTACAAAATGTTCACAGCTCCACCGGCTACCCCGATACGCTCACAAAACATTCATACGCTCACAAAACATTCATAAAACTCTATAAAAAATATCAAATTCATAAACAACGCTGTAACCTCTCAGCTGCATCCTGTTTCCACAGTCCAAACTGGTTCACAAGGTCTTGCTCTGATGTTTTTTTATTACGCCCCACAGGACAAATAAAAGGCACGTAAGATTGTGGACAAGGAACACATTCTTGTGATGCACTTTGACTTAAAAAACAGTTTGACAGTAATAATGGCTCTGGTAGAAAAATTAATTAATTTAGTAATATTTGCCGGTGGACCCTCTAGGTTAGCCACTAGACGTTCCCAAATCCACTCCTGTGGTGCACGTAAACTTAACCGGAGTGACCAGGACAAAAACACAATTTTGTGTTGTTATCCCATCACACAGATGTGCTGGGGGACCCTTTGGGCTACTCTTTCCAGGAGCCAGACCTACAGGGCCAAGCCTTCAGCCAACAGCAGTACAGCCCCGTCAACCTGCAATTCTCTGTCTACGAACCACCGTCCTCCCAGCCATGCCACCCACCCTACACCCACCCCTACAGTCCCCACTGCCTGGAGGCTCCCTGCGAGCCCAGCCCGGAGCCCCAGTGTGGAGGCCTGGGGAAGGGGGGTGGCGGAGGTCTGCCCCTGGTCAAGAGGACCAGGCTGGGCCCTGGAGGGCGGGTGAGGGGCCTGGATGAGCTTTGTGTGGTGTGTGGAGACAAAGCCTCTGGCTACCATTACAATGCCCTCACCTGTGAAGGCTGCAAAGGTAGGGGAGGCAGTGTTTTAATCAAAGTTTACAACAATATTTGGGAGGGTCTATCTGAAAGTTTTGTCACAGAGCCTGCTACTTCTGATTCTGTCTGAATATGTGTTTATAATTTGAATGGGGAAATCTTTATCTGGATTAACTTTAATTGAAATGGACCCCAACTAGAGGTGGTTGCTACTCAAACCAATGTCATAATCTGTCATTACTGTACTCCTGTGCTTCAGGTTTTTTCCGAAGGAGTGTGACAAAGAAAGCAGTGTACCGGTGTAAAAGTGGCGGAGGCTGTGAGATGGATATGTACATGCGGAGGAAGTGCCAGGACTGCCGCCTGCGGAAATGTCGTGCTGTGGGCATGCTAGACGAATGTGAGTGGAACATACTATAACAAAATGCCTGTAGGTATCAGAACTCAGGATAAGACCCAGATGCAGACAGTCTGAATCACAGATGTTTATTAACAAAACAGGGGGCAGGCGGGCGACAAGTCAAGTGCAGGCAGAGGTCGGTAATCCAGAGAAGAGTCAGTAAGGTACAGAGCGGCAGGCAGGGTCAGGGCAGGCAGGGTCAGGGCAGGCAGGGTCAGGGCAGGCAGAGTGGTCAAAAGAGAAACAGGAGTACAGGAATACACGCTGGTAGGCTTGACGAGGCAAGACGAACTGGCAACAGACAAACAGAAAACACAGGCATAAATGCCCAGGGGATAATGGAGAAAATGGGCAACACCTGGAGGGAGGTGGAGACAAGCACAAGACAGTTGAAACAGATCAAGGTGTGACAGTAGGGATATTTGAACTATTTTGAACTGAAAGTGATGTGAATAAAGACAAAGTCTGATAGCAATAAGATCAAGAATCGTGACCAGTATATCCAATTTAAAGTCAGGCGGACTTAAACATATTTCATTGCTAAGATAACCAAAATACCTTGGACATGGATCCCTTGCAAAAATGTGCTATATCTCAATACATCTCCCCCAGTTAAATAAAGGACAAATAAATTAAAGATAATTGCCTATATGAGTCTGACAGAGGCAGCTGTGTTGCCAGGTCTGCTGACCGAGGTGCAGTGCCAGTCAAAGAGGCTGAGGAAGGGAGCCAAGCACAGAGGAGGAGGGCCTGAGGAGGAGGAGAACATGGAGAGCAGGAGCGTCAGCTCCACCAACAGGCTGCTAGGACAGGTACATCCCTTTCTCCTCTCCTCCATTCAAACTTTCTCATCTAGTTTTCTAACCTTAAGTGTTTTGGTTAACTTTCTTGAATATTATTAATGGGGAAGACAATGTAGCTTGCTGTTTTTGAAAGATACCCCAAGATCATATTATTTGTCCAAAGCAAATATCAAAGCGTCTAAATAGTTACATACCTTTGGAGGATAATCTGGTAGAATGGATTGCACCACTGGAGTACCCGGATCTCTTCCTCAGACCCCAAGTTAACTTACTTTGGTTCATAAGTGGCCCTCTCCCATATGACTTTCTTGGACTTCCAGTTTAAGTTCTTGGACCATCAGGGGGCATGTCCCAGATCACATTTTTGGACAATCGGATAATTTTATACGCCAATGCATATGTCTTTGGAATGCTCCATCAGTAGCCTGAAACACTTGTGAATGATTTCTTATGGTGGCGTCCTATAGTACGAACCCTGCTTATACTCCAAGTCTGTTTCAGAATGATAATTTCACTCAGCAATCAACTGATCTGTTGGTGATGCATTTCCTTCCATGACAGGTGGTGTCTGCAAATCTGTCAAGAGAACAGAATCATGTACTGGACAGGATGGTGGAGGCTCTTCGGCAGTACAGGGCGCAGTACACTGTACACTGTAGGGTGGGTTGCTGATTAGAATAGTAATTCTGTTTTCCGTGGATTGAGATTTGAAAGATGTGTTGTCATTTTCCTTCCCATCTCATTGAGAGCTTATGCAGGCAGTTTTTTCTGCAGGTGTTTGAGTGGACTTGTACAGAGGATGGTGGAGACAGACTAATGGACGTGGCCTCCCCTCCCTCTCAGAGGCTGCTGCAGTTTGCCAAGAGTGTACCTGGTGAGTTGAGCCTCATCTCGTACATCAGCTTCCTCTCCTTTCTTGTTTCTGCACTGATATGAAAGAACTAAACAGGTCAAATGGAAAGCAAATACCTGGTAAGCATACATAATTTTGCTTTCGGCTACCATATGTTTTCAGATAAAAAAAGTATTTCTCTCTCTGTGGCCCCTCTGCTTCTGAATGACCTCCTGCAGTATTAACTAATCTAGCGTCTGGTGTCCGTGTAGGCTTTGAGCTCCTGAACTGCTCGGACCAGAGCACCCTCCTCTCTAGTTCCTCTGTAGAAGTCATGTTTCTGCTCTCAGCGCAGCAGTTCACCCAAAACCCGGCAGCCTATAGTCCAGGTACTGACACCACTACACCACCGTGAGGATTGTGGGTGTCTGAGTCATTTGGCCTGGCTCCAATTCAGCATACCGAAGAGGTAGAAGATAGGGATGAAAATGGAACGGAGCCAATTATGACATAGAGCTAATAGTTTTTCCCCCCTTATTTTACAAGCACTACAGCCTTTCAACATCTCAACTCATCATTGGCTGAAAACCTTGGATTCCAAGGAAAACATTCATAGTGGGACTGACCCTCTAAACCCAGGTAAGGCACACTGTCCTTATTAGATACAGTATACTCACCACCATAGTATCCCATCTTACGAGCATTATTTGCAATACTATTTGAAGAGAGGTTCAACGGATAAGGTCATTTTTTTGACGTTTTAGCTTATTTTCCACTACAGGCAAAAAAATATGCTAGCCCGGAGAATATGGACATTGCTAAATAACCAGCTAAACAACTTATTAAAAACTGTTTGGATGAAACCAAAACACGTAAGTCGAAAATATGCTAAAACTAGTCAACTAAATAGTGAACTAAAACCTTCAAAGAAGTTAGAATGAAGTGGGGCAAAAAAGGAAATGGTGTGTTTTTACTCTATTCTTCAATTGTGTGTCTTAGCTAGTGTGTCTGTGTGCAGGAGTCAATGAGGACCTGCTTGGACCGGTGATCAACTTCTTCCACAGCATGGCAGCATTGGGGGTGACCGAGGCTGAATATGCCCTGCTCACTGCTACAGTACTGCTATGCTCAGGTGATTGGCTCTCTATGCCTGACACCTTACTGTATGAAAAGCAAAATGTATTTATTAATACATTTTTAATACATATAACACAATACTTTTTTATTAATAAAGACACACTTTTTATTGACTGATCATTTTCCTCCAAGAGTGTCTGAATATCTCCTCTAGCTTGCCCAGATAGTGATGACAAACTCATATATGTCGTTCTGTCATCTACTGTATCTCTGTTAGCAGACGAAGCGTCGCTGCGGGCGGTTGCGTGTGTGGAGAGCTTACAGGAGCTGATCCTCGAGCTGCTGTCCAGGGTGTGCGGAGCCTGGTGTGGAGCCCAGGGCCCTCAGGGAGCCCAGCGCTTCGCTCGCCTGTTGGGGAGACTCACGGAGCTGCGCACGCTACAACACAACCACCTCACCCTGCTCCGACAGCAGCCCTGACACGGAACCCAAACCGGCTGCGCACGTGCGCCATTGTGCGCTATCGTGCATACATTTATTTTGCCCCCCCACACCAAACGCGATCACAACACGCAGGTTAAAATATCAAAACAAACTCTGAACCAATTACATTAATTTGGGGACAGGTCGAAAAGCATTAAACATGTATGGCAATTTAGCTAGTTAGCTTGCACTTGCTAGCTAATGTTAATTTGCCCTATTTAGCTAGCTTGCTGTTGCTAGCTAATTTGTCCTGGGATATAAACATTGAGTTGTTATTTTACCTGAAATGCACAAGGACCTCTACTCCGACAATTAATCCACACATAAAACGGCCAACCGAATCGTTTCTAGTCATCTCTCCTCCTTCCAGGCCTTTTCATCGTTTAACTTATATGGTGATCGCATCTAAACTTTCATTGCATTACCATGACTACCAGCAAAACAGTTTGTCTTTCAATCACCCACGTGGGTATAACCAATGAGGAGATGGCACGTGGGTACCTGCTTCAATAAACCAATGAGGAGATGGGAGAGGCAGGACTTGCAGCGCGATCTGCGTCAGAAATAGGAATGAGTTCTATTTTAGCCCTTGGCGTCGCAGACGCTCGTTGGCGCACGCGAGCAGTGTGGGTGCAATAATTGAATAACATGGATTTCTAAATTTATTTTGCGACGCTCGCGCACGCGACGTGTCCGGTCTGGTCAGCATGTGAGACAGTCAGCCCTGAGACAGACAGCCCTGAGACAGACACTGAGCACGGAGAGACAGGGATACAAATAGTTTAACTAAAGACTTAGTTAAATAGTTCAAATAAACACTTAATGTTGTATTTTTTCTCGAATTTGTACCCAAAAAATTTAAGTAACACTATTGGCCATTTATGATTATGCGGTTTATCATAAAAATACCATTCTTTTGAGTGACTGGTTTTTACTGTAAGGTTTAAAGTCACAGACCAGTATTAAACCAATGTGAGTTTTGTTATATGGAGTACACAGATGTATTAAAAAAGTATTTTATCATACCTTGGCAGTCATCGTGTTTGTGTCAACTCATTTCCAGGATGAAAATTAATCAACTACCTGGCCATAATACTTCCATACACCACTCTGGTAGATCTGTTATACCTTGTTCTCTTGGAGTTTAAAGGGATAGTTAACAAAAAATATAAATATAAATGATTTTACACTTACCTAGGATGTTGTCGGTCGACAGTAGTAGCTTGGCAGTTCAGTGCAAAACAGTTTATTGATATCAATTGTGTCTAACATCAGAAAACATGGCAATACACCTTACAGATACCTCAGTCGTCCAACTTCTATTGCAACATAATCACTCCCACTCAGTGATAAAGGGAATTATTTCTCATGGTTGTTGAATATATTTTCTTCAGACTGCTTTAATAAGTGCTCCACAAAGGGAGAATTCCTATTTGCTACTTTCAAAAACGATATCACTCTTAAAACACTATATGTGGAAATGTAAGTAAAATGTAAAAGTAAAGATATATTCAATGTTCTGTTCTGATATATAACTGTGCCACTGTAAAAGCTGTGACTAGTTATCACTGTTGATGGCAGTAAAGCATAGTTGGGTAGAAACACATAAATCATACAGTCAAATATTGTTTGACAGATTCTAAAGTACATCAAAAAGTAATTATTTCCTTACATTTTGTGTTATGTAATCTATGCAAACTAAAAGACAAAAATAAAGAGAATACACATGGATTAATTAAATAATCATTTAAATAAATTACTTTAATCACTATGCACAACTTAATATTTTCAATACTCAGTTCAGTTGTTCCCTTTGTTCATGGAAGTGTCCAAATGAATAACTTAATTGAAGACATATCTACATGAAGAGAAGAACCAAAACTATTAGTAGTGCTTTTGGGGATTTCTTTTTTATAGCATATCTACTATTTTCTTACCATTTTGTGTTTTGAAGTTGTTGTATATGTTTTAAATTTATTTGTATAGTTATATTTATTATTTTCTTTTTCAAGACATACACAACACATGTAAACACAGAAAAGGAAAAAAGGTGACGTGACCAGAAGGAGTATATAAAAACAGAAAAACAAGGAGACAAATACAGCAGTTAAGCAAACAAACAATACATACAAACATACATGGAAAGATAAAGCTAATTAATGAAGCATCATTAACTGGAATATAATAATTGTAGTAGTAATTGTAGTAATTGCAGTAGTAATAACAACAGTAATAATCTGAAGAATTATATTGTTAAAAAGCAGAATGAATTAACCCCATTTCACTTTCGGTTGAGTCTTCATATTTTCAATCAAAAGGGCAAGAATCAATTCCAGTTCATTCTTGTCTCCACTACACCAATCACTCCTCTATTGCGTGCCTAGATATACATTTCAAAAGTGTCGATCAGAGTCTGATGGGGTTAGCATCGTTAGATTGCGGAGCTTTTTGAGAGGATATGTGAGTGTTTTGAAGCGGAGAGTGCAGGCTAAAAGCAGTGTCTGTTGAGGAAAGGTTGGGCAACAATCTATAAAACCATTGGTCTATACAATGTAATAATTTCTCTTTCCATGTCCAGTTTTCCTCTTCATTTCCTCTTTGTTGGGTTACATCCATGTCCATCAAAGTCATTGGTGTTTCCTCTCCCTACTTGTCAACCATGTGCCCAGATTGTAGTTATAAACAGGTCTCCAAGCTGTGCAACGGGCTGGCGGGGCGGCAGAGAGAAGCAGTTGGTAGTGTTGCATCTTTTGGGTTCAGATGATCTCCATTCTCAGCGTCAGCAGCAGCAGTGGCGTTGTTGTTGCAGTTGAGTGTAACGGGGAGGCTCTGCTGGCGGCAGGGGGCGGGACGGGAGGTGGAGCGGCAGCG
The DNA here is from genome assembly GCF_045679555.1 of Salvelinus alpinus. Classification (NCBI taxonomy): domain Eukaryota; kingdom Metazoa; phylum Chordata; class Actinopteri; order Salmoniformes; family Salmonidae; genus Salvelinus; species Salvelinus alpinus. Next base: position 20,051,291 of record NC_092113.1, read on the forward strand.
AGGGGGAGGCTGAGGGGCCTGGGCAGGGGGAGGAGCTTGACGAAAAGCCAGGCGAACGTTGTTGCACTCTGAGCGCTCTGATTCTTCGGTTTCAATGTCTGTCTCGTCAATCAAGGGGATGTTGTGGACCAAGTCACTGATGAGAAATTCCGGGTGTGCCATGAAGTCGTGGATGGAGTTCTTGGATTCCGGCTTCTCAATGCCATCATAAAGTGGGCTATGGAATGCTTTCACCACTCGGATCTATGTTGAGTTTTGTATAATAATGGTCAAACAAGGGGAGAAATGCAGAAAGGAAAAGGGAATAGATGGGACAAACAATTGGAGAGAGATGTAGCATTTAAGCATTTAAAAGCGTCACAGTGGCTGACCTGAAAAAGTTATGAAAAAATAAAACTTTTGAATCTTCTGAAAATTCTACTAAATGTTAGTTAAATTCTAAATAAAAGGTGTTATCGTACAGTAGTAGGCTTGCCTGGGCGTAGGGAGGTGTACCTCTTTCTGTCCAATAAGGTAATTCCTAGATATTATATTTGTCCATTTAGGGGACACCTTTTGCTCAAGAACTTGCCCAGAGGCAAAAGTTCTGTACAGCCTCTTTAAAGGCAATCAATTACCTATGAGTTTGAAATGCCTCACTGACCTGATAAAACCTACTGTATGTGTACAATATGTACATGTCCACTTTGGATTACTCTGTAACTTTAAAGTAAATGAGGGAAAGTAAAACAAATGAAAACTGAAATAATGACTTAAATAAAAGTTAGTGTTGTCAGTTCGATTTAAGATATTTAAAATTAATCAAATATTAATTGATGGATGTACAACATTGTCTGACACACACACACACACACACACACACACACACACACACACACACACACACACACACACACACACACACACACACACACACACACACACACACACACACACACACACACACACACACACACTCTCTCTCAAACTTATACATATTTTTGTACTGAACTCTGAACTTACATACGGGACAAGTGAAACAAGCAGAACACAGAGTATGGGATTCAGATCAGTTCAAAAACCAAACAACAACTGACATGCCAAGACTGATCATGTGAGAGCCTCATTTACTGCCATGCTGTAAAAGAAACACATTGCAGGTGGTCGTGCCTGAGCTTGTCTTGGTGCAAACAAAAATGGGTGTAGTTGGATGACAGATTGTTTGTGTGATGCAACGTCCAATGAGCCATAATGCAGCTACCAGTTAAGCTAAGTGAACATCACACACAATACAGACCAGTCACAGTAATCACAGGCTTCTGTAGACTTGATGAGTAATGTTGTTATATCATTGTAAAAATTGTTCAAATTAACTCTTGTGAATTTGGGGGTGGCTGTAAAAAAAGCCCTTCCTTAACAGTGTATATGAATAATTAGTTAAACTTCCAAAATAAGTATTATTGTAAGTGAATTGTATATTTCTATTGAACATCTTGAACGTGTACTTTTAAGTTATCTAGGGTATATCTAAACTCAGGTGTTTTAGATACAGTACAAACAAATTTAAGGACATAAATACAGTCATCCAGCTCAGTACAAAAATGGTAATATAGTAGACAATGGATCTATTACATAAGGCACAATAGTCACCACACTGGAATTGCCAGTGCTGTACAGCAAACCAGTACCTTCAATGTCAGAACAATTGTTTTAAAAACTGTTCCTCAACATCACATTATACAGTGCCTTCGGAAAGTATTCAGACCCCTTGATTTTTTCAAAATAAATACAATTTTTACAGCCTTATTGTAAAATGGATTAAATCGTTTTTTTCCCTGATCACACACAATACCACATAATGACAAAGTGGAAATACGTTATTTACATAAGTATTCAATCCCTTTGCTATGAGACTCGAAATTGAGCTCAGATGCATCCTGTTTCCATTGATCATCCTTGAGATGTTTCTACAACTTGATTGGAGTCCACATGTGGTCAATTCAATTGATTGGACATGATTTGGAAAGGCACACACCTGTCTATATAAGATCCCACAGTTGACAGTGCATGTCAGAGCAAAAACCAAGCCATGAGGTCGAAGCAATTGTCCGTAGAGCTCCGAGACAGGATCTGGGGAAGGGTACAAAAAAATGTCTGCAGCATTGAAGCTCCCTAAGAACACAGTGTTCTCCATCATTCTTAAATGGAGGAAGTTTGGAACCACCAAGACTCTTCCTAGAGCAGGCCGCCCGGCCAAACAGAGCAATCAGGGGTGAAGGGCCTTGGTCAGGGAGGTGACCAAGAACCTGATGGTCACTCTGACAGAGCCCTAGAGTTCCTCTGTGGAGATGGGAGAACCTTGCAGAAGGACAACCATCTCTGCAGCACCACCAATCAGGCCTTTATGGTAGAGTGGCCAGATGGAAGCCACTCCTCAGTAAAGGCACATGACAGCCCGCTTGGAGTTTGCCAAAAGGCACCTAAAGACGCACAAACCATGAAAAACAATACTCTCTGGTCTGATGAATCCAAGATTGAACTCTTTGGCCTGAATGCTAAGCGTCACGTCTGGAGGAAACCTGGCACCATCCCTACGGTGAAGCATGGTGGGCATGTTTTTCAGCGGCAGGCACTGGGAGACTAGACAGGATCAAGGGAAAGATGAACTGAGCAAAGTGCTGAGAGATCCTTGATGAAAACCTGCTCCAGAGCACTCAGGACCTCAGACTGGGGCGAAGGTTCATCTTCCAACAGGACAACGACCCTAAGCACACAGCCAAGACAACGTAGGAGTGGCTTCGGGAGAAGTCTCTGAATGTCCTTGAGTGGCCCAGCCAGAGCCCGGACTTGAACCTGATCGAACATATCTGGAGAGACCTGAAAATAGCTGTGCAGCAACGCTCCCCATCCATCCTGACCGAGTTTAAGAGGATCTGCAGAGAAAAATGGGAGAAACTCCCCAAATACAGGTGTGCCAGGCTTGTAGCGTCATACCCAAGTAGACTCAATGCTGTAATTTCTGCCAAAAGTGCTTCAACAAAGTACTGAGTAAAGTGTCTGAATACTTACAGTACCAGTCAAAAGTTTGGACACACCTACAAATTTTAAGACATCAAAACTATTAAATAGCACATGTTTTTCATTCTTGATAAGCTAAAATTTCTAAAAACCTGTTTTTGATTTGTCATTATGGGGTATTGTGTGTAGATTGATGAGGGGGGAAAAACGATTTAATCAATTTTAGAATGAGACTGTGACATAACAAAATGTGGGAAAAGTCAAGGGGTCTGAATACTTTCCGAAGGCATTGTAAGCATGGGAAAATCTACATTTGAAACATTTATGATACACCACCAGTTGTTCTGTGTCCAGCCACCACATACCCATCTCCTTGTACAAAAATAATAAGAAGTGATGGGTTATTCATCCACTCAAAGTCAGCACCCATTCACACAGAACTCAACATAGGTCTTAATAGGCCTTATGGTAAGCTTGCTTTAATATTGTTAATGAGGAAAACAATACATTAATAAAAAGGATGTTTCTGTAATGACTATGGCTGGTCCTAAATGGTAAAGAGATGCACATATTGTGAAGTATAATAAAATAATAATAATACATTCATTCCCACAGAGCAAATAAGTGTGTGAACATGAATGCAATCATATTCTGTTGCGATAGGCACTACAGGCTGAATCCTATCTTGAGATACATGTGAGTAACTAAAACCCTTGTTTAAATCATGCACTGATATAAAAAGGGAGATTCGTGTGAAAGTCTGAGTTTTGGGTGAGCGTTAGAAATTATACTTAGGTCCTTACTCCGATTTGCTCAGTGGACTGTACCTCAGCATGCACAAACAATATGATTTGTTTGTTCATTCCTGCAGCAAGCATAGCCACAAAGACCCATTTCTTCAGCAAGCGCCTCTAAAAAGACCAACCTTTGTAGCAAGCACAACCAAAAAAAACATTCTAACTGTGAAAATGACCACAAAGATCTTGCACAAGAAGCGACATGACCCAATAACGTTGTTGTGATGAGGGAGTCAGGCAACATAGAGACACTGTTAAGGTCGACTTGTGCTGATTTGTTTTTCCAAGGAGCTGTTTGTTCCCATAAAGTCAATTATTTAGAAAATAAATCATTATTATGTGCCCTCTGAATTCATGTCCCCTTGTGAAAATTGTAAACTTTCGAGTATAATGGTCAATATAACACCACAGCTGTTGAAAATTAACTATTACTCAAGTCAATGTATTCACTTGGTTTCTTTCAAATGGGCCACCTAAAGATCTCTCAAGGAGCTGGATGGAAAAACAGAAGAAGATGAGAAGGACTGTTTTATTGTGGTGGAGCATGAATCCCATGGTCACTTCAGACTTATTAAATTACACAAACAATTTACGCAAGTCAGGGTTAGGCTCAATTCATTTTCACTCAGTCAATTCAGGGAATCAAATGGCAATTCTATTCATGAATTGGTCAAACTATTCTCAGTGAAGATAATGGACCTTCCATCAATGTACACAGTATGATCAAGGGGAAACAATGAGAACTACCTATAAAGCTGAACAGCAAAACAATTACGTAAAAGACACGCTGAACAATGCAAATTCAGAAATAGAAGCTAGTGTTCCTACATTCAGATGTCTACTAACCTTCCTAACATACAGAACAATCTGTGGCTGTTTATAAGAGAAATTAACAAATCAAAAAGTCCTCAAAGGAAATGATAATAGGCAAAGTGCACAACACTTAATGGTCTGTTTTTGAATATGGGTTGGACGAATGCCTCGGTATTGCATTATACCAAATGCTGCAATGCAACCTCCAAAGGAAATGGAGACATTTGACATAACTGCATGCAACAGATATATGGCATGTCTTGCCCTTCAATTATGGTGTATTTTGCCATATGTAAGCTGTCAGTCAAACTGAACTGAAGTTAGCTGTCAGTCAAACTGTGTAGAAGTGAAACCGAAACTTAAGTTAAGGCCTTCATTCTAACTGGTTAAAATGTTAGGGTTAAGGTTTGGTATAGGGTTAAAACAGAAAAAATAAAACAAAAAAAGGAGTGCCTAGCACTAAGATTGAACCTGCAATGCTTGGAGCTGTAGTTTGCAGTTTAAGCCCACCCTCAACCCATCATTGATTTATCTTAATGGAAACATATCATTGAATGACCTCAATGGAATAAGATAATCTGTATGTTTTATAAGAAAAGAAAACAACAACATAAATGAACCGTAATAATCAGTTAGAGTAGGCCTACGTTAGGAAATAGAAAGGAAATAAAACTATCTTCCTTCATGAGATGCAAAACCTACAATGAGAGAGAATGAAAAAGACCAAGTAAAATAAGGGTAGTTATTTGTACAAAGCAACACTGCAGATCCTATTTTGGCAGTCTGATCGAACCTAGGGACAGAGAAAGATTTGTATTGGTAGGGTGACCAGACAGTAACATCTCAGAAATGTCACTGTTTCAGGCTTACACTCGAAGGTTTACAACTGTCTAGAAGTGCACAAACCCAAAATACATGTTCTTTTTTTTCTTATCTTTTTTTACCTTGATTTGCCATTTAAGAAATTCTTTCAAATTGGCATTGTCGTAATGCTCTAAATAAAATGTGTATCTCTTTGAAAATTAAACATATGTATTGTCACAAATCTGATAAAACCATAGGAGCATACAGACAGTCTGCTCTGGGCAGTTTGAAACACGATTGATCACAGACTGCATCAATCCAAACAAAGCAGCAAGATGAAGAAATAGATTAAGGCCAGGATTAAATCAGATCAGCGGTAACCCACGTTAGCCAACAAACTCTTGTTTAGGCCGGGTAAGAGGTATAACGGTATGAGCTGTCAAATTGGTGAGCTGCTGCTCTTGTGGACATTGTCAAAAGACACACCCGTCTGTCATGCCCTGATCTGTTTCACCTGTCCTTGTGATTGTCTCCACCCCCCTCCAGGTGTCACCCATCTTCCCCATTATCCCCTGTTGCCAGTTTGTCTCGTTCGTTCAAGTCAACCAGCGGTTTGTGTCTCAGCTGTTGCTTTTTCCAGAATCTTTTCTCACCCTCCTGGTTTTGACCCTTGCCTGTCCTGACTCTGAGCCCGCCTGCCTGACCACTCTACCTACCCTTGACCCTGAGCCTGCCTGCCAACCTGTACCTTGTCCCCCTCTGGATTATCAACTCCTGCCTGCCTTGACCTGTTGTTTGCCTGCCCCTGTTGTTGCAATAAACATTGTTACTTCTACACAGTCTGCACTTGGGTCTTACCTGAAACCTGATACCGTCGTTCCCTAAAACGTTAGTAGTTCAAAACATTGATATAACGTGTAGACTCTATTGATGATAGAAATAATTACACTTGAATGTAAAATCTTTCAACGAAAAACAGTTTACAAAAGGTACCTGGCTACGTTCTCCTTATTTGTGCAGTCAAAAAGCATAAATGAGGAAACATTTTCAGAACTATGAAATTGTCATACATATAAAATATAGGCTATAATAAATCAAAATATTATATAATGAATAAAAAAAGAATACAGTGGCTGGCGGAAGTATTCACCCCCCTTGGCATTTTTCCTATTTTGTTGCCTTACAACCTGAAATGAAAATGTTTTGGGGGGGGGGGTTGTATCAATTGATTTACACAACATACCACTTTTAAGTTGCTAAAATATATTTTTTTATTGTGAAACAAACAAGAAATAAGACAAAAAAACAGAAAACTTTAGCGTGCATAACTATTCACCCCCCCACACCCCCAAGTCAGTACTTTGTAGAGCCACCTTTTGCAGCAATTACAGCTGCAAGTCTCTTGGGGTATGTCTCTATAAGCTTGGCACATCTAGCCACTGTGATTTTTGCCCATTCTTCAAGGCAAAACTGCTCCAGTTGCTGGTGTACAGCAATCTTTAAGTCATACCACAGGTTCTCAATTGGATTGAGGTCTAGGCTTTGACTAGGCCATTTCAAGACATTTAAATGTTTCCCCTTAAACCACTCGAGTGTTGCTTTAGCAGTATGCTTAGGGTCATTGTCCTGCTGGAAGGTGAACCTCCGTCCCAGTCTCAAATCTCTGGAAGACTGAAACAGGTTTCCCTCAAGAATTTCTCTGTATTTAGCGCCATCCATCATTCCTTAAATTCTGACCAGTTTCCTAGTCCCTGTCGATGAAAAACATCCCCACAGCATGATGCTGCCACCACCATGCTTCACTGTGGGGATGATGTTCTCGGGGTGATGAGAGATGTTGGGTTTGTGCCAGACAGCGTTTTTCCTTGATGGCCAAAAAGCTCAATTTTAGTCTCATCTGCCCAGAGTACCTTCTTCCATATGTTTGGGGAGTCTCCCACATGCCTTTTGGTAAACACCAAACATGTTTGCTTATTTTTTTCTTTAAGCAATGGCTTTTTTCTGGCCACTCTTCCGTAAAGCTCAGCTCTGCGGAGTGTACGGCTTAAAGTGGTCCTATGGACAGATACTCTAGTCTCCGCTGTGGAGCTTTGCAGCTCCTTCAGGGTTATCTTTGGTCTCTTTGTTGCCTCTCTGATTAACGCCCTCCTTGCCTGGTCCGTGAGTTTTGGTGGGCGGCCCTCTCTTTTGTGGTGCCATTTTCTTTCCATTTTTGAATAATGGATTTAATGGTTTCTTGATGGGATGTTCAAAGTTTCAGATATTTTTTTATAACCCAACCCTGATCTGTACTTCTCCACAACTTTGTCCCTGACCTGTTTGGAGAGCTCCTTGGTCTTCATGGTGCCGCTTGATTGGTGGTGTGGCAGACTCTGGGGCCTTTCAGAACAGGTGTATATATACTGAGATCATGTGACACTTAGATTGCACACAGGTGGACTTAATTAGTTAAATAATGTGACTTCTGAAGGTAATTGGTTGCACCAGATCTTATTTAGGGGCTTCATAGCAAAGGGGGTGAATACATATGCACGCACCACTTTCCCGTTTTAAATGTTTTAGAATTTTTTGAAACAAGTAATTTTTTTCATTTCACTTCACCAATTTCAACTATTTTGTGTATGTCCATTACATGAAATCCAAATAAAAATCCATTTAAATTACAGGTTGTAATGCAACAAAATAGGAAAAACGCCAAGGGGGATGAATACTTTTGCAAGGCACTGTACATAAATAATAATAAATAAATATATTATTTATGGGTTCATTTAATACAGCTGGCCAGCTAATATCACGCTTGAAGAAGCGAGGTAGCCTATACATAATTACAAAGACAAACGAGTATACAGCCTGACATTGCAGCACTCGAACAAGAGCTATGCGGTTGTCGGCTAGCGGGAATCTGATTGAATCCTGGCCTAAGATCACGAGGTAGTAGTGAAAAGGAGGTAGAGAAATGTAATATTAAATTAACAAATAATAAAACCACAAATATACACATAGACACACAGTCACTAAACTAATTAAAACATGATGGAGATAGAGATGGTAGATAAACCAGAACAAAGGAGGAAAACTAAAATGAAAAGGTCAGTTGGTCAGTTGGTTGACTCCTCCACGCCACAACACACACACAGACAAACACACATATCTTTGATGCTTAATTGCATTTCTGGGCAGGCAAAGGTCAATTTTCTATGTAAAACATGCTCATTTTGATGATAGTGAGTGGACTGTTTTTTGTTGTGTGCCGTTAATGGATGGCAGAAACTCACTCCCAGGCGCACCAGTTGCATTGGCAGTGGAGAGAACTACGTGAGTGGGAGTAGAAATATTGGTTACGTCATGGAGTTGGCTGAGAACTGAGGAGCGACGTCGCGCAGCACCCTGAAAGGAACCACTTCTCTTGAAGGTACTCACTACCTCCATCTGTTGGAGAGAAAGAGAGGATATTACAGAGAGGACATGACAGTCTTGAAGTACCTCATGTCAATTGGTAGGGGGCCCTGTGCGGCATATTGGAGAGCTATGAAAGCAACAGGCAGAATGAATCACGTTTAAAGGGATGGTATAGTAGAACTTGTTGTTTTGTAGAGATCATGTTCCACAATGAAGGAATCAAAAAGCATGTTTTAGATACAAAAAGGCATTTTAAAAGAAAATCAAAGTCTGTTTTAAATCAATGATGTTGCCCTCAAAACATGGACTGGTAATGATCATTATTGTATTTAGGACTACATCAGCATCATATGTCTCACCTAGATGCTGGTTTCAGTAAGAGACAGACTACAATTAGAACTCTTGTAATATATTTAATATACTTGTTGTTAGGATTATTAGGTATGATCATTGAAGACTTTTCTGGGTAACAGTGACGAGGATTAAGGATACATAAAAAATAAAGACAGAATCTGTGATAATCGCAATGACATGAGGATGAAGGATAAAAAGTGAGAAATATGACCATGAGATGTAATCAAAATGACTCTGATAGGTTACAATAGAGATTATTATATTTCAATAAATATAGGAAAACAAAGTGTGGTGAAATAAATTAAGGCATCAAATGGTGAAGAAAGAGAGACACAAATTAACAGAGATAAGTCGGGCAAGCAGAAAAGACTCCTCTTCGTAGGACAGTACAGCACATACGAGAGCCCTTGTTAGGGAAAGACAAGGGACAGAGAATGGTGGAGCTCAATGCACTGTACCTGAGTCTGAATACGATTGAGGCCCCGGAACCAGAGGATCTGCCCTCGACGTAGCTCCCTCTCAGCATGGTCAATCTCTTGCTCATCATCTGCCATGTCATCATCAATCATCTCTTCCTTACCCAGCGCATGACCCGCTTCCTTCAGACAGGGCAGGCGGCTGGTAGGCACCGTGGTGATGAGCTGTTGGGGTCAGGGGTCAGCGTTAGTTGATGAGCAGAAGAACACAACTTCCGTTTCAGTCTGGTTGGTCCTAGCAAGTCCTTGTGTCAAAGCCAACTGAAGACTGGGTTATGGATATGTGTGTTTGTCTATGTCAAATGCCTTAATTGTGTCTTGACACAAAACCACTGGAGAACCACAGATTGGTTAACACATTCACACAACATTAACTCCAGCATAAATACCTGTCCCCACAGCAGCTCTCCTACTCCCACGAGCAGACACCACAACCACTGCTCCACATTGAGCGGTGTGCAACTGAAAGGTTTCCCCCCAAACTGCACAATCACAAACTGTACAGAATAAGACACAAGACAAGAGAGATATGATCACAAAAAGTGGTTGCCATTGGTTAGCACAACATATCCTGTGAGAGAATAATTAAGTAGTCAATATTATTAGGTATATGTCATGGTTGAATAACATTACTAGGATTGTAAAGGAAAAACAACGTATAAGAAGTAAAAGCTTATGGTCCTCTCACCTGCATTAAAAAAGTCCCCAGCACAATACTGCAGAAAATAGGGTTGTGTAATATGCCGTCGAAAACATTCCTTTCACCGTGGATCTTGCGGGCATTGATCTCGTTGAACAGTTGCATGAGCACAAAGGTGTTGAAGATGATCGTGTAGTGCTCAGAGGGGGGAGAGTGCAGAGGGGCGTTGCGTCCGCTATCAATGTTGAAGATCTTTTCTCCTGAGATGGAGAGGAACACAAAAAGGATAAGCAGACAATAGAAAGAGACACATGTAGTCGAATATATATTTTCTAGTTAAAGGGATAGTGCAAGATTCTGGAAATTAAGCTGTTTTGCTACTTACCCAATGTCAGATGAAGTCACGGATACCATTTTTTATGTCTCTGCGTGCAGTTTTAAGGAAGTTGACGGTAGTTTCTACTTCCAGTGATAACGTTAAAGCTAGTTAGCATTGGCTCGCAAAACTACCTACAACTTCCTTCATACTGAACGCAGAGACATAAAAATGGTATCCATGAGTTCATCTGACTGGATAAGTAGCAAAACACACTATCCCTTTAATAGCAAGCAAAGGTATACTAAATGATCATGTAAAATACTATGAGCTAAATAGAGCACCACAGTTCCATGACTGTTTTTCTTCAACCTTCTTGTTCCTCACTATTGCATTACCTACACCCCACTCCCCCTTTCCCCACCTCCAGCCTCCGTCCCCCACCTCCACCTGCAGCCCCCCTCCACCTCCTCCCCTTGTCTCCATTCTCCTCCCACTTCCAGTCTCTCTCCTCCTCCTTCTCCTCCTCCCTTGTGTGTACCCGCAAACAGCAGGGTGAAGATGATGGTGAGCTGGTAGATGGCATGACCCAGGATGTTCTTCATCATGGTGCGGGAGATGAGGGGGTTGTTGCGGCCGTAAGGCTTCCTCAGGAGCAGGGACTCAGTGGGCGGCTCGGTGGCTAAGGCCAGGGAGGCAAATGTGTCCATGATCAGGTTCACCCACAACATCTGGACAGCCTTCAGAGGAGAGTCCTGAAGGGAGGAGAGAGAGAGGAGGGGGTAGGGACATGTAAGGAGAGAGGGAGAAAGAGGTAGAGAGAGGGGGACGGAAAGAGGCAGAAGTAAAAAGAGAAGCAGCAAGAGAGGTAAGGAGAGAAGGAGAGAGAAAAAGAGGTAAGTTGATATAATTTGAATTAATTTTGCTTCAAAGCTTGTTTGGAATGTCCATAGACCGTTACCTACATCTTAGATCATTTACTACAGTTACTTAAATGGTCCATTTGGATTTTACACAACAGTGAATTGTGTTGTGGTGTGTTGTGGTGTGTTGTGATGTGCTGTACTGTGGTATGGTGTGTGAGAGTCAGAGATGGAGTGAGTACCTGTGTGATACAGGCGCCGGTGAAGGCCACAATGACAGCCACCACGTTGACAGTGAGCTGGAACTGGAGGAACTTGGAGATGCTGTCATAGACGTTACGTCCCCACATGACCGCCTTCACAATGCTAGAGAAGTTGTCATCAGTCAAGATGATGTCAGAGGCTTCCTTGGCTACGTCAGTACCAGCGATGCCCTACACAGAGCCACCAAAATAATCCACTTTAAATTCACCCCCCCGCTTGCACAAGTCTCACATAAAAAAAAAACATGTCACTAATACCTATGTATGTGCATGATAGTTACACAGCCGTAAGTACTATGTTAGAACTAATGTAACAATACCACAGTACATACCATGCCTATGTAACTACAATGTAAATAGGTAGGGAAATGTATTATTAAAGTGATGCTCCAAAGGTCTTGGAGCATCACACAGTAGTTTTGAAAGCAGTGCTCACGAGCCAAAACTGGTTCCTGAAAATGGTGTACTACATCAACCATTTTGTATGATACGATACAAATTTGTAAGTGCTTATGATCCCGGACTGCAACTTTAAGTGTGGGACTTAATATTTTCCCAAAGTTACTAAAATGACTAAAGATTTGTCATCATCATCATCATCATCATCATCATGATGTCTCACCATGGCAAAGCCAACATCGGCCTTCTTCAGGGCGGGTCCGTCGTTTGTCCCATCCCCTGTCACAGCCACTACCTGCCGCTGTTCCAGTACGGTGCTGTCTATGATGCCTGCAGAGAGATTAAGGTCACATTGGAAATGCTGCAGCTGCATGGTTTACAAACTGTTTACAAAAGAATACTGTAGCTTTGAGTGTAGAATCACTGACCCACCTTTGACCAGTGTATGTTTGTCTGTAGGTGAGGACCTAGCCAGAACTCTCAGTTTGGGCCAAACCTTATCAATGCGCTCCTGCTCAACCTGTAAGAAAGAAAGATTGGGTATCCACAGAAAATGTTGAGTCATGTAACACTATGTAAAACAAGCTAAGGAACTGAATCAGGGCACTTATATTTTTTTGTCAGTTAAAAAGTGTCAAACAATTCATGAATGATGAATTCTACCTCTCCTTTCTCATTTCTGATTCGTCGGTTGAATTCCTTCCCGTCTATACACAGGAAGTCATCCCCTGGCTGGATGATGCCACACTTGGCAGCGATGGCTCGTGCTGTGTTGATGTTGTCACCTGTCACCATGCGCACAGTGATACCTGCTCGCTGGCATTTCTTGATAGCATCTGGGACCTGGTTAGAAAAGACAGCTGGGTTTTGATAAAGCCTTGGCACACCCTCTTACTAGCTAATGTGCATGAAACTACAGCTTAATCACTGAATATTTACTACTACAATTATAACAATACCTATAATCTCAGAAACGCAGAACTGAAACATTTTTTAATTGCATCGGACACTTGATTATGTTCTGGGGGCAGATGTGTTAGAAAATATACTAGAACAAGGAGCGAAATAGCCCCCCCCCCTCCCCTCTCTGTATCCTTATGGCAAGTCTATGGTCCAAATGTCCACTCCCTTTCCGAAACTCAAAAAATGTGAACACCTGCGGCAAAGTTCCTTGTTAGTCGTCGCATCCCAGTCTGTTGACAGATGCTACGATACTATTTATTATTTATGTTACGTGTGAGATTACAATACCTATACCTAACTATACCTAACTCTACCTATACCTAACTATACCTATACCTAACTATACCTATACCTAACTCTACCTATACCTAACTATACCTATACCTAACTCTACCTATACCTAACTATACCTATACCTAACTATACCTATACCTAACTCTACCTATACCTAACTATACCTATACCTAACTCTACCTATACCTAACTATAAATATACCTAACTATACCTATACCTAACTATACCTATACCTAACTATACCTATACCTAACTCTACCTATACCTAAACCTAACTCTACCTATACCTAACTATACCTATACCTGCTGTTTAACAATACCTGTTGTATAACAATACCTGTTGTGTCACCCTGCTGTTCCAGCCCTTCCATAAGTGCATGGTTCTCCCCACTCTAATCTTATTTATTCCTAAATTCATATCTATCTTACTTATTTAGACATTTATCTGCAGAATAACTCACTTGAAATGAAGAGCAAGAAACAGTCAATTGTCATACCTGTGGAAAAACTCCACTCCAAATCTCTACCTACATCTGTAAACAACTGCACCGCAATAGAGAGTCCCTCTGCGTACGGTCTTGGTTACCTCTGGGCGGACAGGGTCCTCGATGCCCACCACGGTGATACAGATGAGGTCGCTGACGATGCCCGCCTCGTCCTCCCAGTCGGGCTCAGGGCTGGCCGGCAGGTCCTTGTAAGCCACGCAGATGGTGCGCAGGCCGTCGCAGGCCATGGGCTCGATCACCTTCTTCACCATCTCATCCCTGTCCCGTGGGCGGAAACCCCGCGGATCTCCACCGCCAGCCATGATAGAGGAGCACCTGACAGACAGAGAGTCAGAACTATGGTTGCAAAGCTACCGGTAATTACAGGAAATGTACAGTATACTTGAATAACTTTTAAGTATTCATACAGTATATAGTATACATTTTTTATATCTGTGTCCATATTGTCCATGAGCTACTAGTGAATAGACCATATGGTTCAAGAGAAAATAGCAACAAAAAAAATTAAACCACTGTCACGACTTCTGCCGAAGTCGAAGCCTCTCCTTGTTTGGGCGGTGCTCGGCGGTCGACGTCAGCGGTCTTCTAGCCATCATTGATCCATTTTTCATTTTCCATTGGTTTTGTCTTGTCTTCCTACACACCTGGTTTCAATCCCATTCATTACCTGTTGTGTATTTAACCCTCTGTTTCCCCTTATGTCTTTGTCAGAGATTGTTTGTATTTCAGTGTTGTATATATTTTTGTATTGGTGCGCGACGGGTCCTCGTACCCATTTTTGTTATTTGTTACATTTAGTGTTTGGAGTATGTTTCGTTCATTGTTATTAAATAACTCCATTACACTCAGTTTGATTCTCCTGAGCCTGACTTCCCTGCCACCTATACACACAACTCTGACAACCACCTAATCAACAATGGCATTATTTTTTATTAACTATGCAACTTTTCCAACTATTTATTTTTTCACAACTGCAACCAGTTTGGCACCACAACATTTACAACAAAGACATATTGACATAGTGAAATATATTT